>NC_080064.1:35286579-35589857 GCF_949987535.1 Balaenoptera acutorostrata | reverse complement strand
TGTAGCTGTCCAGTTTTCGCAGTGCCACTTATTGAAGAGGCTGTCTTTTCTCCATTGTATATTCTTGCCTCCTTTATCAAAAATATGGTGACCATATGTGCGTGGGTTTATCTCTGGCCTTTCTATCCTGTTCCATTGATCCATATTTCTGTTTTTGTGCCAGTACCATACTGTCTTGATCACTGTAGCTTTGCAGTATAGTCTGAAGTCTGGGAGCCTGATTCCTCTGGCTCCGTTTTTCTTTCTTAAGATTGCTTTGGCTATTTGGGGTCTTTTATGTTTCCATACAAATTGTGAAATTTTTTTGTTCTAGTTCTGTGAAAAATGCCATTGGTAGTTTGATAGGGATTGCATTGAATCTGTAGATTGCTTTGAGTAGTATAGTCATTTTCACAATGTTGATTCTTCTAATCCAAGAACATGGTATATCTCTCCATCTGTTTGTATCATCTTTAATTTCTTTCATCAGTGTCTTATAGTTTTCTGCATACAGGTCTTTTGTCCCCTTAGGTAGCTTTATTCCTAGATATTTTATTGTTTTTGTTGTAGTGGTGAATGGGAGTGTTTCCTTAATTTCCTTACTTTTTGTCCAGAGACAAACTGACATTACAACATCAGGAAATTCAATTACTAATTAAAGACAGAAATTTGAGAGCCAAACTTACCAAACAACTTCAGAAAATATTTAAAGGAAAAATCAACTATCTCTGTTACTGCTCACTTGCCACATTCTAAAACCTTAGCCAAAGGGATACATGGCTAAGAGTTCATCCAGCAAAAGATATAATTATTCTGGGATGGGGAAGATGATGTTGAGGAATAAGGGAAATCTCGTTGCAGTGGCCTTTGTGACATAAGTGCAAAAAGCATGGGCTCTGGAATTAAGACCTGGATTTGATTTCTACAGTCATCATCACTTACCAACCATGTGACCCAAAGCAAGTTTCTGATCCTCGATTCATTTTCTTATCTGTAAAATGTGAAGAGTACTAACTTGGCAAGGTTACTAGGGAAAAATGAAAAGTTCAGTCTGTTCTGCTCCAAAGTATGTTTCTGAAACACAAACTAGTTCTCATGTGACTAGCTTATGGGGAAATGATGTCATTATTATGCAGAAGCTGTACTGGTTCATACATAATTTTTCCAGAATGTTAATGCTTTGCACCACCAACTAACAACATCTGAATTTAAGTCAACTAATGTGACTGGGTGCTGCAAACTAAGGGGTAAGTGTATATGATCTATATTGTACATGATAGCCATTTGCTCCACATTCTTCCTCTTGGCCACAGCTCTGTCATGGAAATAAATGACATGAAGTTTTCCCCAATATTTGTGCATCTTGCCCTTATCTCCATAACTCAGAATCTACATCCCCTTCATCAAGTTACCTCACCTTTGTAGGCTAAAGTTCTAAATTCATTGAGGTATTTATTTATGTATTTTAGGATTTTAACATGTCTTTTTACCTATACTAGTATATTCATTAGGATCATTTTTCCATTTTTTATTGCAATTGTTACAAAGTTGCAATGATTTTGAGAGGTCTGCCCCTAAATTGTTACTTATTTTTCTATATATTGCTGCATTTCATTAAATCTAAGACATCATCTATTCTCAGGCACATCATTTTATGTAGCATTAAGAAAGAAAAAAACTGCAATTAAAACTATAACACAGGGCTTCCCTGGTGGCGCAGTGGTTGAGAATCTGCCTGCCATTGCAGGGGACACGGGTTCGAGCCCTGGTCTGGGAAGATCCCACATGCTGCGGAGCAGCTGGGCCCGTGAGCCACAACTACTGAGCCTGCGCTTCTAGAGCCTGTGCTCCGCAACAAGAGAGGCCACGATAGTGAGAGGCCTGCGCACCGCGATGAAGAGTGGCCCCCGCTTGCCACAACTAGAGAAAGCCCTCGCACAGAAACGAAGACCCAACACAGCCAAAAATAAATAAATAAACAAATAAATAAAAAAAAAACAAAAAAAAAACCTATAACACAATGTTTTCTTATACTGAACCTGTATTGAATAGGTATTGAAAGAGTTTTCTGAGGTTTTTAATATGTATTACTCCTGTGCCTACATTAAAAGGAAATAAATTTGTGAAGTGAATTAAGTGAAATAAATATATAAATGTAGTCCTAACACTTCTTTATATTCAGCATCTGACTCTTCTGAATTACATTGACTCAGTTACATATTACATATTTATATTTACATATTTTATATATTAACATACAATTTATAATTTATTACCCACCAGGAGCATTAGGTATAGCATTTCTCAAAAGGTACTCTATGAACTAAAAGTCATTTGGTGCTGGGCTTTGACTTGAGTTTTGCAATTATGTATACACAGCTTACTGTGGATCCCTCTTCAGGAACGTTGCTATGTACATTTTTATTTACTATCTTCCCCACCACTGCCCACAACCATCTTATTCCTGGGAGTTAAAACAGCACTCCATTATTATCTCCAAGGTTTGCGTCCAACCCACTGACACCCATTCTATAAGTTTTAATGCTTTCGCTTTTTTTTTTAGTTTACAATATTATATTAGTTTCAAGTGTACAGTATAGTGATTCACTATTTTTACAGGTTATATACTCCATTAAAAGTTATTATAAGATAATGGCTATAATTCCCTGTGCTATACAATATATATTTGTTGCTTATCTATTTTTTACATAGTAGTTTGTGTCTCTTAACCCCATACCCCTAATTTGTCACTTCCCCCTTACCTCTCCTTTTTGGTAACCACTAGTTTGTTTTCTATATCTGTGAGTCTACTTCTGTTTTGCATATACATTCATTTGTATTATTTTTTAGATCCCACATATAAGTAATATCATACAGTATTTGTCTTTGTCTGACTTACTTCACTAAGGATAATATTCTCCAGGTCCATCCACGTTGCTACAAATGGCAGACTTTTGTTCTTCTTTATGGCTGAGTAATATTCCATTGTATATATACCACATCTTCTTTATCCATTCATATGTTGATGGGCATTTCCATATCTTGGCTATTGTAAATAATGCTGCTATGAACATGGGGTGCATATATCTTTTCAAATTAATGTTTTTGTTTTCTTTGGATATATACCCCAGATTGGAATTGCTGGATCATATGGTAGTTCTATTTTTAGTTTTTTGAGGAACTTCCATACTGTTTTTCACAATGGCTGCACCAATTTACATTCCTACCAACAGTGTATAAGTGTTCCCTTTTCTCCACATACTCTCCAACATTTGTTATTTGTGTCCTTTTGAAGATAGCCTTTCTGACAAATGTGAGGTAATAACTCACTGTTTTGATTTGCAGTTCCCTGAAGACTAGCAATGTTGAGCATCTTTTATTGTGCCTGTTAGCCATCTGTATGTCTTTGGAAAAACGTCTATTCAGGTCTTCTGCCCATTTTTTGATTGAGTTGTTTGGTTTTTCTGACATTGAGTTGTATGAGCTGTTTATATATTTTAGATATTAACCCTTTGTTGGTCATATCATTTGCAAATATTTTCTCCCATTCTGTAGGTTGTTTTTTCATTTTGTTGATGGTTTCATTTGCTGTGCAAAAGCTTTTAAGTTTAATTAGGTCCCATTTATTTATTTTTGCTTTTATTTCTTTTGCCTTAGGAGACAGATCCAAAAAAATATTGCTAAGGGAGTACCCTGGTGGCCTAGTGGTTAGGATTCTGGGCTTTCACTGCCATGACCTGGGTTCAACCCCTAGTCAGGGAACTGAGATCCCACAAGCTGCATGGTACGGTCAAAACAAAAAACAAACAAATAAACAAAAATTGCTACAATTTATGTCAAAGACTGTTCTGCCTATGTTTCCTTCTAAGAGTTTTATGGTTTCAGGTCTTACATTTAGGTCTTTAATCCATTTTGAATTTATTTTTGCATATGATGCTAGGTAATGTCCTAATCTCACTGTTATACATGTAGCTGTCCAATTTTCCCAGCATCATTTTCTGAAGAGCCTGTCTTTTCTCTGTTGTATATTTTTACCTCCTCTGTTGTCAATTAATTAACCATAGGTGCATGGGTTTATTTCTTGGCTCTTTATTATGTTCCATTGATCTATGTGACTGTTTTTGTGCCAGTACCATGCTGTTTTGATTACTGTAGCTTTGTAGTATAGTCTGAAGTCTGGGAGGGTGAGACCTCCAGCTTTGTTCTTTTTTCTCAGGATTACTTTGGCAATTCTGAGCCTTCTGTGGTTCCACAAATATTTTAGGATTATTTATTCTAGTTCTGTGAAAAATGTTATGGGTATTTTGATAGGGATTGCATTAAATCTGTAGATTGCTTTCAGTAGTATGGCCATTTTAATAATATTAATTATTCAATCCAAGAGTACGGGATATCTTTCCATCTCTTTGTGTCATCTTCAGTTTCCTTTATCAATGTTTTGTAGTTTTCAGAGTATAGGTCTTTCACCTCCTTGGTTAAGTTTATTCCTCGGTATTTTAGTCTTTTTAATGCAATTTTAAATGGGATTGTTCTTTTACTTTCACTTTTTGATAGTTCATTATTAGCATATAGAAATGCAACAGATTTCTGTATATTAGTCTGTATCCTGCAATTTTGCTGAATTCATTTATCATTTCTAATAGTTTTTGAGTGGAGACTTTAGGGTTTTCTATATAAACTATCTTGTCATCTGCAAATAGTGACAGTTTTACTTCTTCCCTTCCAATTTGGATTCCTTTTATTTCTTTTTCTTGTCTGATTATTAAGCTTTTGATGTTTGCAAATACACAGGTAATGACTTTATCACCACTGTCACCTGGCCAACAAAGATTGTAAGCTTTCATCAACTTCAAGAAACATTCCATTTTCAAAGATATCTAAAACATGGGAAAATGTGCATTGAAAAAGTCAATAAAATAGGTAATATATTTAATCATTACACCAATCCTATGATATGGGTACCATTATTATCTTTTATAAGTGAACTAAAGCTCAGAAAAGTTAAGTAACTTGCCCAGGATCACAGAATTAATCAGTGTTAGAGCTGGAGTTCAAAACCAGGAGTCTGGCTCCAGAGCCTTTTAAGTAGCCCTCAGCTTCAGGGCTCTATTTCTATTTTGTCAAAGGTTTGTTCTAAAATACCCAAGCAGCAAACATTTATATTATTCTCCTAAGGCAAACTACATGGTGCAGACAATAATCAGAAAACCTCGAAGCCTTCAGCTAGGTTTTTTTTTTTTTAACATCTTTATTGGAGTATAATTGCTTTACAATGGTGTGTTAGTTTCTGATTTATAACAAAATGAATCAGCTATACATATACATATGTCCTCATATCTCTTCCCTCTTGCGTCTCCCTCCCACCCTCCCTATCCCACCCCTCTAGGTGGTCACAAAGCACCGAGCTGATCTCCCTGTGCTACGTGGCTGCTTCCCACTAGCTATCTATTTTACATTTGGTAGTATATATAAGTCCATGCCACTCTCTCACTTCATTTTTAGGAATTTGAATATGTGTATAAAAGGCCACTAATTTACCGCATCTTAAAAATCGAAATGTTAGTTCATTCTCCTGGCTGTTTGTTCTTTAAACCCTCACCTGGGTACATTTTCCTCGAGGGTGTCACCTCTCTTGAGAGCCAGTGCTCTCCACCGTTCCAGCCAGGAGAGGAGTGCAGTTTTTGAAAATGGGATTCCTGAATATGGAGAAAGACAGAGGATGTAACATTCCCAGAGCTCTGATTCTAGACCCAGGGATCAGGGACAAGCTGAGACAACTGATCATGCCAAGCAATTCAAATGACCATTAATTAGTCTTAGATGAAACTCCACCTTAGACAATTTGGGCTTTTTTTCTGTTGTAAACCTTTGATTAATATCTATCTTCCCCCAGAAAACTGTAATCTCATGAGAGCAGCAGCCATGTTGCTTTTCTCACTGTTATATCTCCAGCACTTAGAACAGTAGGTGGCACATAGCTATGTAAAAACTAAATAAAAACTGAAATTATCTTTAAAGACATCTTCTCAGGCATATTTGCTTTCTAAATCAAGAATGAAAAGTTTTAGGTACACAAAGATTGCTAAGGTTCTATGGAGTTTTTTAAAAAAACAAAAGACATTCTACAAAAGCTTAAAAAGGAGAGAGAGAATAGCATAGATCCCTCCAAACTTTTGTCTACTGAATACACCAAAGGTTATCAAACTTACCTACCCCTCAAAGCAGCCCCCCAAAATCTTTTGAAATCACACTGTTTACATATACGTTTTTTATTACTGTAACGTACACATCCACTCTCACTCGCCCAACTTCCCTGACTGCCTGTGACTGAAAGTTCAGAAGCCAAAGGTGAACTCAACTTCTGGAGATGACTGGCACCGGAGTTAGAGGCATTCCAAACACAGAACAGGTACTTTATACTGATTAATCAAGAGTCAGGCCAGGCGCATATATACAATGGAATATTACTCAGCCATAAAAAGAAACAAAATTGAGTTATTTGCAGTGAGGTAGATGGACCTAGAGTCTGTCATACAGAGTGAAGTCAGAAAGAGAAAAACAAATACCGTATGCTAACACATATATATGGAATCTTAAAAAAAGTGTTCTGAAGAACCTAGGGACAGGACAGGAATAAAGACGCAGATGTAGAGAATGGACTTGAGGACACGGGGAGGGAGAAGGGTAAGCTGGGACGAAGTGAGAGAGTGACATGGACATATATACACTACCAAATGTAAAATAGATAACTAGTGGGAAGCAGCCACATAGCACAGGGAGATCAGCTCGGTGCTTTGTGACCACCTAGAGGGGTGGGATAGGGAGGGTGGGAGGGAGACGCAAGAGGGAGGAGATATGGGGATATATGTATATATATAGCTGATTCAGTTTGTTATAAAGCAGAAACTGACAACCATTGTAAAGCAATTATACTCCAATAAAGATGTTAAAAAAAAGAAAAAAGAGTCAGGCCAAGGACTCACAGATAGGGCTGGGATCCAATCATCTTTGCCCAGGCCAAGTTTCCCTAAATACAAATGAATAAAGTTCTAGGGTTGAAAATCATTTTGTATGTCATTCAAGTAGAAGATTGCTTGCCTGTGGTACAAGATAAGGACAGCACAGCAATCAAAAGATACAAAAGATACATATCTAAATTCATCACACTTTAACTACAGAAGAAGCTTGGTTCCCCAGATCACAGAACTAGAAGTTATACAATTATTGTTAGTGTTTCTATTCGAATGTTTATGAGCTGCGTTAGTCTCAAGACTTCACTCTTTGACTGGAATTACCCTGACCAGCTCTCACCTGTGTGTCTTGGCTGGCATCTCCCCATCATGGGAACTCTGGAACTCCCAGAGCCATGGCCCTTCCCCTTGTTCCAACATGGGAGTAGCATTAGGTTTGGAGTTCTGAAAACCTGTTAATGTGAAATTCAGTGGGGGGGTGGGGGAGGAGAGAAGTTAAAACAAGACCATCTGAAAAGTCAAATCTCTCTCTCTCTCTCTTTCTCTCTCTCTCTCTCTCCCTCTCTTTCCCTCTTTGTTCAAGTGCTTTTCTAAGTTTTCTATTAAAATACCTCTAAAATATACATGTTCATGTACTCCTGCAAAGGGTCTAGAGAAAGAGATGAAAGCAGCCTGCTATAAACAATACACTTCTCATGAAATCTTTTTTTTTAATCGTAGAATTTTGTGCAAAGTTTAAAATCTACCCTAACCTGTTTTTCTTATATAAATACCTTCTGGCCAGGAAGATGCAATGGCACACTGCTGCATATCCTTGCAGTTACAATTGTCCCCAATTTGAGAAGTATATTCCTATACCATCTATAAGGACCTCTAGCTATAGTTCCTTTAGTACAGTAACCAGTCTGTTTATTGAACAGTGAGTGTTCAATAGTGTTTGTTGGATGGATGAATGGATATCATTTGGAAAGGTAAACTTTATATCTGTGAGAAAACCAAGTTATTCCTGATCCAAACTAGGGAAGGTCAAGGGTCTCAGCAGGATTAAATAAAAGCAAAGCAAAAAAACCCAAAACAAGAAAAACAAAGCAAAAACAAACAGACAAAAATGGAAATTCATTTAAAACCATGTTTCTGGAGCAATCCCAAATGCTTGCTTGTCCAGGCACAAAACAGCAAAACATATTTATTAGTTCCTCTCAAACATGCTCAAGGCAATACGGAACCTGGCCCATACAGATGGGTGGATTCTGAGTCCAGTAAAAAGGACCAAAAGGAAAAAGCCTGTAAGTCATTATTAACCCTACTCTAATCCTGCTTTGGTCCCATATTTTTATTCTTCTCCCTTTCTAAGTTTGGCGCTAAGTGAAATTAATGGCTTCCTCTGGCCCAGGATCTTGCAGACCAGTGAATCAGGTTGAGGTCCTAAAGCCCGCAGAGAACTTTTACAAAATACACATACTTCCCTAAAATCAAAACCTCCAAGGTGGAGATTGGAAAAACTCTCCAGGTATGTGATGGAAAACAGTGGCTGCAAACAGTCTGCAGGCAAAATTTATCCAGGAAACACTAAAGGCAACCAAGGGTAAGTGGCAACTAAATGAGAGATTTCTTCAACCCCCACTCGTCCGAAATTCTCCTCCACACCCACCTCATGTACAAAGCGTTTCCTAATGAGGTTGGAACAACTGGATTTCATCTTCCCCCTCCAAAATCTTTACCAACTCATTTCTGTCTTCTGTCAAATCCACCTACCAAACAAGAAAAAACAAAAAAACAAAAATCAAGTAGATCAAACTAATGTTTAAATGCCCAACATAAGTTGGCATGGTATTTGGCTGACTGTCTATAAATGCATTTCCATGAATAGTAAAGTGCACCATCCTCCCTTACTTCCTAGAGGATATGGTTTCAAAACAGTAGACAGATTACATCAGGCCTTATACTAGTGAAATAACTTGAGAACCAAGTTATTTGGAGAAGAGAAGAACCTCTTCTTCTGTAAAGGCTTTGCTTGACTGGTGCTGAGCCATTGACTGGTTTATCCAGGGTTCATCTAGGTTCAAGGCCTGAGGTGGTGGAATTCCTCTTTCTGGAGCTTCAGCTCAGTCCAGACATCAGAAGGCAATACCAGAGAGTATTGGCTGAGGTGTGTCCCGAAGCTGGTGACTCTGTGTGTGATCTTTTTGGTGGTCCTAATGAAATTGGACTGCAATTAAGAACAAACTGTCAGGTTTATATGTACATTATTTTTTGTACCATTAAGAAGAAACCCTGCCAATTAAACTGTAACACTATGCTTTCTTATCACATTGACTTTTTTTTTAACAGCTTTATTGGAGTATAATTGCTTTACAATGGTGTGTTAGTTTCTGCTTTATAACAAAGTGAATCAGCTATACATTTACATATATCCCCATATCTCCTCCCTCTTGCATTTCCCTCCCACCCTCCCTATCCCACCCCTCTAGGTGGTCACAAAGCACCAAGCTGATCTCCCTGTGCTATGTGGCTGCTTCCCACTAGCTATCTATTTTACGTTTGGTAGTGTATATATGTCCATGCCACTCTCTCACTTCGTCCCAGCTTACCCTTCCCCCTCCCCGTGTCCTCAAGTCCATTCTCTACGTCTGCGTCTTTATTCCTGTCCTGCCCCTAGGTTCTTCAGAACCATTTTTTTTTTAGATTCCATATATATGTGTTAGCATACGGTATTTGTTTTTCTCTTTCGGACTTACTTCACTCTGTATGACAGACTCTAGATCCATCCACCTCATTACAAATAACTCAATTTCATTTCTTTTTATGGCTGAGTAATATTCCATTGGATATACGTGCCACATCTTCTTTATCCATTCATCTGTCGATGGACACTTAGGTTGCTTCCATGTCCTGGCTATTGTAAATAGAGCTGCTATGAACATTGTGGTACATGACTCTTTTTGAATTATGGTTTTCTAAGGGTATATGCCCAGTAGTGGGATTGCTGGATCATATGGTAGTTCTATTTTTAGTTTTTTAAGGAACCTCCATACTGTTCTCCATAGTGGCTATACCAATTTACATTCCCACCAACAGTGCAAGAGGGTTCCCTTTTCTCCACACCCTCTCCAGCATTTATTGTTTGTAGATTTTTTCATGATGGTCATTCTGACTGGTGTGAGGTGATACCTCATTGTAGTTTTGATTTGCATTTCTCTAATGATTAGTGATGTTGAGCATCCTTTCATGTGTTTGTTGGCAATCTGTATATTTTCTTTGGAGAAATGTCTGTTTGGGTCTTCTGCCCATTTTTGGATTGGGTTGTTTGTTTTTTTGATATTGAGCTGCATGAGCTGTTTGTATATTTTGGAGATTAATCCTTCACATTGAATTTTTGTTGAATAGGTATTGAAAGAGTTCTCTTAGATTTTTAACATGTATCACTCCTGTGCACCAGCACGTCAGGGGATAGATTCCTTACCATTTGTCTTGCTGTGGTCCCTCTTCCCACTTCTTTCCTGTCCTCCTTTGCTTTTTTTAGGGCCAGAGTTTGATCATGCCAGGTCATAGCTAAGAGGCAGATCTTATCAGGTAAAACAAGCAGAGCTCAAGAGGAAGTTAGGTTCATATCTCTTTTTAAATTTCTTCAGAGATTTTGGGGTTTCTATTCCATACACATCTCTTGTTCTAGCAGAGGCCATGTATTTAACCATCCATCCATCCATCCATCCTTCAAACATTTATTAAGAGTTAGGTCACTGGATTTAATTCTGTGGATACAAAGCTGAAAAAGCAATTCTGTCCCTTTCACAGACTTTGACCTGTATCAGGACACATCCCAGCCCATCCACCCTTACCTTTCAAATAACTTGGTTCTTAAGTTATTTCACTAGCATAAGGCCTGACATAATCAGGATCACCCACTTAGAAAAACAAATTCTGGAGAAAGTCTCCTGTGACCTTAACTAAGACATTTCAGCTCAGGGTTTTAGGAGAATAGAGGAGGGCTCACTACCCATAGAGGAGAAATTAAAGAAAGCAAACCTTATTGTTTGCACAATAAATAAAAGACATAGAAACCTTCCTTTTAAAAACAGATTATCTGCAATAAATTAAAGGTGAGATTTACATGAATGCAAAGGCAAACAAGTAACATTATTTTTAAAAAGGACTTAGACCTTGTGAGTAGAACCCAGGTGAGATTGAACATAACCAAGTATCTGCTATCCACACATGTGGTGGGTGTTTAAGGGACAGGGGAAATAAGGATAGTGCAAATGGTAGCAAGGACAATATAAAAATTCAGGGGGCCCCATCAGCCCAGGTAGGAATTCCTGGGAAAAACAGAAAAGAAGGGAAGGACCAAGTCACAAAAGGATGTTAGAGGGGCGAGAGGGTTCTAGCTCTCCTGAGACCTGGCCATAACAAGTACAGCTGCCTTCCTATGGTGTTCCTTCATTCTCTCTCGTAGGGAGGCTGATGCCTGTGGAGCTGGCAGAGCAATAGAGGCGAGAAGGACTGCGCCAGCACTGGACTCCCACAATGGAGTCTGGGTCTGCTGTGCCTGAGGCACCAGACCTTATGAGGTCCTCCTTCTATAGCCTGACAGAGCCCAAGACAAGACTCTCCATGTCGAACACTGCTCCTCCTCAGGCCCCTTTGCCAGCTCCTCCTGATCCAACTGGGCCTTTAGATGCTGGAGTTCCTGGGGATCTCCATCCCCAGGTTCTCTTCTCATCTCTCCCTACACTCTCTGTCTGAGCAATCTCATCACTGCTATAGCTTTAATTATTATTACTTTAGTTATTATAACTTCCCGATCTTCACCAGCCCAGACCTTTCTTCTTCAGCTTCAAAAACAAAATCCAACTGTTTGACCTCCCATTCAAGTGCCTCATAGGCCCTTAACATATCGGAAACTGACATCAGAACTTACCTTCTGGCACAGTGGTTAAGACTCCGAGGTCCCAATGCAGGGGGCCCAGGTTCGATCCCTTGTCAGGGAACTAGATCCCACATGCATGCCACAACTAAGAGTTCGCATGCCACAACTAAGGAGCAGGCGAGCCACAAATAAGGAGCCCACGAGCCACAACTAAGGAGCCCGCCTGCTGCAACTAAGACCCAGCGCAACCAATTAATAAATTTTTAAAAAACTGACATCTTTCTATCAAATCTACCTCTCCCTCTAGTCTTTTTGCTCTTGGTAGATGGTACTCAAGTTGAATATCTAGGAAGCATCCTTAATCCACACCCTTGCAAATCCCATTAATCACCAAGTTCTAGTGAGTCCATTGCAGCCAACCTCATTTGAGTCATTGTCATCTCTCCACTGGGCCACTGCAATAACCTCCTAACTGGTCTCCCTGTATCCATTCTTGCTCCACTGCAATCTATTTTCCACATAACAAACCGATCTTCTTAAAACACAAAACTGAATGTCACTTCTTTGCTTAAAACCTTCATTATCTTGTAGTTACTCTTAGGATAAAATATAATTTAGCCCCAGACTAAAATATATTAAATTATATTATAATATATTAAATTATATTATAATATATTATATATATAATATATTAAATTATATAAAATATAATTTAGCCCCAGACCATACCAGCATTCTTTTAGTTCCTTGAACATACTATGCTTCTTCCCATCTCAAGGCTGTTTCCACTTCCATCTATCCCCTTCCCGTATGCCTGGATAATGCCTACTTATCTTTTAAGTCTCAACCTCAACGTCACATAGAAAAGCCTTTTCCTAAAGTGGTGAAACCAGCTGGTATTAGCAAGTCAGTTAGTTGGTCAGTAAAAGAACTGATATTTTGATACTTATCTGCCTGACTCCTGTGTGTCTTGGTTCGAAACTCAGGTGGGGAGAAGAGATGTGTTGCTTTTTGAGCTCCCTCAAAACCCAGCAGTATAAGCTCTCATAGCACTCTGTACTTGTCCTTCATAATCAAACCATCCTTACTTACTTGTGAAATTGTTTAATGTCTGTATCTCCTCCTCCACCATAAATTTCACATGGGTATGGAGCATGTCTTTTGCTTATCTTTATATCCCCAATGCCTAGCTCAGGGTGGCACTCAAAAATTTGAATGAATACAATGCTGACATTTTACCTTCATAGAGAAACATATATTACTGATACCCGTTGTACTGACCCCAGGCTTGACTTCCAAAACCCTAACTCCAGTCTGTGAAGAATTCACTCCCCTACCACTGATGGCCATCTTCCTACCACTCTCCTGAGACACATCCTCCACCACTGTCACCACTTATTCACCACTTTCTGGACAATGTTCCTGTACCCAGCTGTGAATTGCCTCTGGCAGCACAGTAAATAGCTGTTTTCTTGTGTGCATCTCTGGCCTTAGCCACTGAGGGCAGAGCTTCTGGGAGCTGGCTGAGAGCTTCCTGGAGTCCTTCTCTCTCCTGGTAGTGGAACTGTTTACCAGACTGGTAAGAAATCTCAGGGCTGGGGCCATGCCCTTGCAGGATGGAATCATGTTTCCAATTTGAGGTCTCTTCTAATGTCATCATTGGTAGTTTCTCTTATTCCTGGTGGGCCCGGCCTTAAGAGCTCAGGACCATGGTCACCCAGGACTCTGCACTCATCATTCAGTAGACAGATATAGGGCAACAATTCCGTTTCTTCACCCTCAGGCTCTAGAGGATAGTTTCCCCCTAAAAGAACCTGGAAAGAGAGACCAACAGGGCAGAATTAAAATGGGAGAAATGTTTCAGAAACAGCCAATCTCAAAGGCCTACAACTCATGTAACTATCAATCAGTAAGTTTAAGGAAGTTCAACTCCCTTCAATGATGACTTACAGAAATATGTAAAAGACCTTTTTCTTTTTGGCCGTGCCACGTGGCTTGCGGGATCTTAGTTACCCAACCAGGGATCTAACACAGGCCACGGCAGTGGAAGTGCGGAGCCCTGACCACTGGACCGCCAGGGAATTCCCTCTAAGAGACTTTCTAGAGAGTGAAATCTCATAGGAAGCCAGCAGAAACAAGAGCAGCTAAACACTATCCCAAGAAGCAGGTAGTCAGACAAGCTTTAACATCAGAGAGGATCTGAGGGATATCAAAATCAGAATGAGAGGGGGGCAAGGAAGAAAAAAATGAAGACTACGAACTCTATTTGAAAGGCCCCAATAAATTACAGTAGGTTTGTTATTTTTAAGTTATATTTAGGGGCATAAAGAAAAGCATACTATGAAGGCTTTAGCTGTGAAAAAACTTATGAATTCAGATGTCCCTGATCTTGTAGGTTGAACAAGCAACTGCCACCAATAATATTAGTTGGGGTGGGGAGAGGGGACAGGGATGCCATAACCTGTCTAATGTTTCCACAGGAAATTTGTTCTCCACTCCTTGCAGGTGGGAAGGGGTGGGCAACAGGAAGGTAACTTATGCCCATCTCTTAACCCCCTACCGACTCCTCCTCAAAAGGAGGGAGACAGTTTATCTAATTGGTGAAATTTTTTATCTAATGGGCAAAATTGAATATAAAACTGATTTTAGGGGGCAAAAGGGAGTCCTGCTTCAAACACCAACATCTAGTGAACAGGCTTGGAATACTGAGAAATAGATACAGGAGTAAGAGAGATGGAGATAAACGTCAGCTCTTCTACTGACAAATGTTAGTTTGGGGTTTCCCTGGTGGTGCAGTGGTTAAGAATCCACCTGCCAATACAGGGACACGGGTTCGAGCCCTGGTCCAGGAAGATCCCATATGCCTCGGAGCAACTAAGCCCATGCGCCACAACTACTGAGCCTGCGCTCTAGAGCCCACGAGCCACAACTACTGAGCCCACGTGCTGCAACTACTGAAGCCCACATGCCTCGAGCCTGTGCTCCGCAACAAGAGAAGCCACCGCAGTGAGAAGCCCGTGCACCACAATGAAGAGTAGCCCCCGCTCGCCTCAACTAGAGAAAGCCCATGCACAGCAACGAAGACCCATGCAACCGAAAATAAAAATAAATAAAATAAATAAATTAAAAAATATTTTTTTAAAAAATGCTACTTTGGAGGACAGGGTTCAGACCTGGGGAAAATGAGCTCGTTAAGTTCATCCCTGAATTAGGCAAACTCACACCCACTGCTGCAGAGGCTGCTGATTATTCCCTATTCTGTCTTTCAGTTTCAATTTTGGGCTGAGGAAATGGTTTCTTGGAGTAAAGACTATAATTCCTAGTTTTCCCTGTAGCGAGGTATACAGGCCAACAAGATATAAACCGAAGGTCTACAAGGTAGCTTCAAGGAAAACCTCCCTAAATTTTGCCTTTTGTGCCTTCTTCTTCTCTCCTTCCTCCCTTCCTCCATCCTGCTGCCTGGAACACAGATGTGATGGCAAGAATATACTAGTTTTATGTCCTCAGAGCACCCTGTACTCTAGGTTTAACTGAGCAATAAGCAGGAGGCAACTGGGTCCTCAAGGACTTTGAGGGCACAAAGCCATCAAGTCCACTGGCCTTGGCCTGCCTACCTCTGGACATTATGTAAAAAAATAAAAATTCTAATCCATTTAAGCTATGGTGTTTTGGATTTCTGCCACCTGCAGCAAAATTAATCTGAACTGATACACCCAAGCAGTCAAAGACAGCTCTGGGTTCTTCAGGCCTCCCACTTGGTGACCAACCTAATAAAACTTAAAGACATGGAAGGTAGACCATTCCCAAAGAAAAAAGAGGAAGGAACTTAACCAAGTAGCTCAGCTTTTTCCAAACTTACCAGCTAAGCCACCTTTCCTCTCCTTGAAGGAGAGAAGAATGAGGAAGCAGAGAGAGGTCAGGAGGTCTCTTTAAAAGCTCCTCCACATAGAAACAATTAGGAATGGGGTTCCCACCTCTGCCCTGCCCCATTGCCTACATGTCAACTTCAGCTCCTCCCTTCCCTTCAGATCCTATATCTCATCAATCACCAGGTCTTGCTGATGCTTCCTCCTTAGTATCTCTTACATTTAGCTGCCTCTTTCTTTCTGAATTGCCCCTATTATAATTCATGTCAGTAGAATAATAGTGTAGATTACTGGTCAAGATCATGGGCTTTGAAATTAGACACACCAAGGTTAGAAACCCAGCTTCTGAATCAGTCTGTGTGTGGCCTTGAGCAAATTGCTTACCTGATTTACGCCTCGATTTTGTAATACATAAAACAAAGATAACATTAATCTCACAAGGCTGTTAAGAGCGTTAAACAGGAGAATGTTCACAAAGTATTTTGATAATACTTGACCATAAATGATACCTACAGATCTATAACTTACCTCTCCTCTGGACTACTGAAACAGCCTCCTAATTAGCCTCCCTGCATCCACATTTACTTATCTACCTAACATTCCACACTATTACCAATGTGATTTTTCTAGAATCTGATTGTCACTCCCTACTTAAAAATCCTTCTATGTATCCTACTGCCCTCAGGATAAAGTCCAAACTTCCTAGTGCTACACAAGACCCTCTATTATCTGAACCCTGCTTACCTTCTCTGCTTCAGTTACCATCACTCACTTCCTCGACCACTCTCTGCAGGGTTAGACGTGAGCAGGGTCAGACTGTGAAGGCACAAAGATTTTATCCTATCTGTATCTGGGAGTCATTGACAAAAGCCCTCTCGGGGCATATGATCACAATTGCATAAATGCAGCCTCAAAGCAAAAACTCTGTGTCAAGAAACTCATCAACTAATACTGATTTTTTTTTAGTTAGAGGTATTCCTATGTATTTTGATATTATTATAAACAATCCCTCTTTATATAAGTTTCCCAGTTGGCTTGGCACAATACAAAATAAAAATCACTGTAACGCAAGACTCAGCCAACTTACCGTGCAGTATGCACACATCTCCCAATGAGCAGCCTTTCTCTGACTATAATATGGACAATATGATTTTCCTCACCCTCCTATATCAAGTTTTTTCTTAATATTTATTTTTTAAGTGTATAATTTTCTAGATTTTTTCAAAAGGTAAACACTAGCCGAATTTATAAAGAATATTAAAATTCTAATTCTAATGTAATTTTAATTCTGACCCAATAGTTACAATAATAGTGTTAATAATAGCTAATGCTTGCAGGGTGCCAGGGACTGTTCTAAGTATTTTAGGCATATGAATTCTCACAACAACCCTATGAGGTAGGTGCTATTGTTATCTTCATTTTACAATAAGGAAACTAAGGCAAAGAGAAATTGGGTTGTTTGCACAAAAACCCACAGCTAGAAACCTTGATTTTGAAAAACATTCAAAAGAAAAAAATCCTCACTTTCCCACTCTGGAATGTGATTGGTTATATCTTTTTCAGACTGAAAAGTTCAGAGGCTGAATTTCCTGGTCTTGATGGGGAAATAAAATATTGCTATGAATTTCTGGGACATGCCCATTTATGATCATATGAGCTGTTTACTGTTTTACAACTGGCTGGAAACAGCCAATGCTTGCTTTAAGCAAATCCTTTCCTGTGCCAGTTGGGGAAGTTGGGTCAAATCTTCATTTTCCACCTTCTGTATTTGGAGATGCCCTCCTTTCTCTGATACAGTCACGTGAAAGCAATCTTTTACATAAGGTTCTGAAAATGGATAGATGATACAATCATATTAAAAGCCATTCCAGCATCTTAAAGAACAAATACAAATTCACATATCCTGATCCTAACCCAGGAAAGTTCTTTACCAACATCATATATACCCTTTCTCTAGAAGGAGATATTGACCTCACCTGCATTTAGAAAGGGGCTCTCTTGTTTTCTAAAGATACCATTATCAATTGAGACTTTTCTAATGAAATTGATGTTTTCATTTTTCCAATTAACCTCTACATGAATAATTTCTAATAAAATAAAGCAAATTAGTAAATAAACATATGGAAAAAAATATTAACAGTGTCAACCAAAGAAAAGCAAATGATAATAACAATAACAATTACATTTTCCTAATGAGTGAGAGGCCAAATTGGCCCTTTCTTTTGGAAAGCAATTTGGTACTATCTGTCAAATAAAATGTTTAAATACTTTGACCTCTCCTAGGAATTTATCCTGTAATACTAATCCAAAATAATGGAAAAGTTACTTGCACAATGATGTGTGATGTCCATCCGGTCTATAATAAGTTAAAAGCCACATAGATGAACAACTATAAGGAAATATCCATTCAGTGGAATGTTAAACAGTGACTAAAATTTTAAAAGACTATGCAATAACATGGAAAATGGTTATGACACATTAAATAAGAATGCAAGATTAAAAATTATATTGAGCTATGACTGCAATCCACTCACAAAACAAACGCATAGCCTAGTCAATAGTTAACATTCAAAACATAGTAGCCATTTCAATATTGCTAAAATCCATTAGCTCTTAAAATTGGAAACTATCCTGGAATCCATGGATGGGTTTCAGGGAATCTGTGAAAAATCTGGAGTTGGCATTTTTCTGAGGAATAGGTCCTAGATTTTCATCATACTCTCAAAGGGGTCCATGTCCCTAAAATACTTGAGAACCTCTGCCCTAAAAAATTAGGGTCGGGTTTGGGAAGGAAGAGGTTAAAGCCAAAGGGATGAGATACTGAGGCTTGACTCATCCTACAGTTATCAAATTAATCTTGCTAAAGTTTTGCTTTTGTCAAAATAGTGCTCTGCTCGAAATCTCAAATGACTCCTTGTTTACTATCACATTAAATTCAAACTCCCAGGACTTCCCTTGTGGTGCAGTGGCGAAGAATCCACCTGCCAAGGCAGGGGACACGGATTCGATCCCTGGTCTGGGAAGATCCCACATGCCACAGAGCAACTAAGCCCGTGCGCTACAGCTACTGAGCCAGAGCTCTAGAGCCCGCGAGCCACAACTACTGAAGCCCGCACACCTAAAGCCTGTGCTCCACAACAAGAGAAGCCACCGCAATGAGAAACCCATGCACCACAACCAAGAGTAGCCTCCGCTCACTGCAACTAGAGAAAGCCCACGCGCAGCAAGGAAGACCCAATGCAGCCAAAAATAAAAATTAATTAATTAATTTAAAAAAAATCCAAACTCCCTTTGCCTAGCTTTCAAGGTCCATCCTAATCTTTCTCAGCCCATCTCCCCAACAGTACTTACTTCCCAATTACCAAGATAATCCTTCTTCAAGCTAGTTTCACCAAACCCCACACATGGCAAACAATCCTTGCTCTTGCCATCCCCTATCCCAAGGAAGTTCTCTCCTCTTCACCTTTCAAGACCTAGCTTAAGTGCCGCTTCTCCTACACCACCTTCCCAAACCCGTGTCTCCCTTTCTGCGATCTTTTCAACTGTAGTTTCTTCTAACTGCTAGTGGAAGAACTCTTAGCTAGGCAAAAAGAAATGATCCTTCCTTCTTCCCAGCTGTAGATAAGCAGACACTATTCTGCTTCATATAATTGTTCTTGCAAAGGGCTACTAACAAGGTAGCCCTTTAAAACATCAGGGCTTCTGAGATTGCTGGTATATCCAATGAAAATAATCTTTAATCCCAAAAAGGCCTTTAATGATTGACTGTTGTTGGGCTGCACCCCACAGGCCTGCAAGCCTTGTAGTTGCCCAGCCGCAAGACTGAAGGAAGAGTCCAGATACAGTGACAGAGTCATCAATGGTTTTATTGGATAGGAGACCTTACAAGTCTGAAGCAAGGTCCTGGAGTGACACCCCACCATGTACAGCAAATAGCAGGCAGGACATGGCATCAATCTTCACTATTGGGTGGTGGGGAGAAGGAGGCTACCATTTATAGGGGAACTGACATCCGTTTGGCTCATCAGTTACCAGGGAAACCAGCAGCTGGGGCAGGAGGCAAGAACATAGGCAGTTACTGGTTAAGCCCCATAATTAAGAGGATTGGATAGTCATGTGAGTGAAATAGGGACTGATCAAGCAGAGGATGTAGAGAGAGCAAGGGAACAGCCATTTTGAATGGCCTGACCATAGAGATGTCTTCCTTAATAATTGTTGGCATCTCTATTCTATGGAAGGTATAAATACTTGTAACGTTATTTTGTTAAGCTGGTAGAGGATCAATGGCATTTTCCTCTTCTCATATTGAATACATACACAGGTAAAAAATAAAATGACACTAGGAGATTTCTGATTTTAACAGAATTTGAGTATCTGCACCACATTTAAATTTAACACATATAATAATTTCTGAGATAAGAGTGAGCAGAGAGTACCTTAGATGCACAGAAGAACACTCATATTGGGCGAGATTTGGAGATAGTTTATATGATTTCAAGAGTCAAGAATGATTGCGCTGGGTGGGGGGGGATGGGCAAAATAGGTGAAGGGGATTAGGGGGCACAAACTTCCATTTATAAATAAGTCATGAAGATGTAATATACAGAATAGGAAATATGGTCAAAAATATGGTAATAACTTTAAGTGATGACATGTTAACTAGATTTATCACGGTGATCATCTCATAATGTATGTAAATGTCAAATCACTGTGTTGTACACCTGAAACTAATATAATGTTGTATGTCAATTATATTTCAATTTAAAAAAGAAAGAGGGACTTCCCTGGCGGTCCAGTGGTTAAGATTCCGCGCTTCCACTGCAGGGGACAGGAGTTCGATCCCTGGTCTGGGGAACTAAGATCGCACATGCCGCATGGTGTGACCAAAAAAAAGAAAGAAAGAAAGAAAGAAAGGAAAGAAAGAAAGGAAGGAAAGAAAGAAAGAAAGAAAGAAAGAGAAAGGAAGGAAGGAAGAAAGAAAGAAAGAAAGGAAGAAAGAAAGAAAGAAAGAAAGAAAGAAAGAAAGGGGCTTCCCTGGTGGCGCAGTGGTTGAGAATCTGCCTGCCAATGCAGGGGACACGGGTTCGAGCCCTGGTCTGGGAAGATCCCACATGCCGCGGAGCAGCTAAGCCCGTGAGCCACAATTACTGAGCTTGCGCGTCTGGAGCCTGTGCTCCGCAACAAGAGAGGCCGCGATAGTGCGAGGCCCGCGCACCGCGATGAAGAGTGGCCCCCGCTTGCCACAGCTAGAGAAAGCCCTCGCAAAGAAACGAAGACCCAACACAGCCATTAAATAAATAAATAAATAAATTTAAAAAAAAAAAAAAAAGAAAGAAAGAAAGAAAGAAAGAAAGAACGCTTGCACTGAATGTGGAGTAAAAAGCAGACAACTACTGGAAAAGCATTCCAGACACAGGGAACAGCATGTGCAAAGGCACAGAGTAAAGAGAGAGCATCGTGTCTTCAGAGAACAACAAATAGTATGACTAGAGCAAAGGTTTCTGTCACAATGTAGTGGAAAATAAGTTTGGAGAGGGAGGCAGAAACAAGATTATAAATTATCAGGTTTTCTTCTCTAATTGGGAACACAAGTTTTTTCTGCTAGTTCCTGTCATGCTATAGATAGGTGATTGCCAATACTTTCACTTGTACTGAACTAGATGGCATATAGGTTGACAGGAACGCACAGGCTGGGGTAGTATTTTAGGTGTTTGGGAGGTTTGGGGAAAAGAACAAGTATGAGGATTATGAAACTGGACAGCTGTTGCTAAATGCCATTGATTTGTTAAAGAGAGAAAATAACAGAATTAAATCTATTAATTGAAGGTTTAAAGAAGAGTGTGAGCATCAGAGACCCTCCTTGGGAATATTTAAAGAAATCCTCATCTCCTGCAGACAGAGAACAGAAAAAAACTACCTTTTTAATTGTAAGACAAGCAGAACTTTGGAGCAGACTGAATTCTCAACCTAAGCAAGTCTCCTACGCCCTGATAGGAAAGGGATGGGACCTGAGAATTGGAATGGGACCATCCAGGTAAGTGCATTTAAGAACCCTACATTTTGGATACCCCCTGAAACTTCTGGTCCTGAAGAAGTGTACCACTCCTCTTTATGGGGAGATAGAGGACCCCCTTACCTGAAGACTATGTAGATGACTCAAATGAGGCAGGTGCCTCACAATACAATGCCTGCCCTCCTAAAGATCTGCTCTCACCCCTTTCATCACCAGAGTCCAAACTAGGTTCAAATCTCAGCATAATATGACTGGGGAAGGCACTAGCATCGCTGAAAAACTTAATAGGCTTGGATTGACAGGAGGAGAAGCTATTCCAGAACCAGGTTCCATAGCAGCAATAGTGATGGTTGGATCCCAGAATAGCAAAGGTCTGGTCTGGTGGCAGCACTTAGCTACTAGAAGCAATGTGAGGCATAATAATGTGATGGGCAATAAGATCAAAATTGCAACCAAGAGGACCTTAGCCTCAGGGATCTATGGAGATGATCAGAGAACATGGTGTTTCTAAGGGCAAGATAGATGAGCAGCTAACAGGAGAATCGCTTAAATTATATACTCAAAAACAGTGAAGAATAGATGAGCAAAAGACTTTGGTCAACTACTCCATGGAAAGTCACTATTCCTTGTCCGATTTCGAATCATGAGCCAGTTCTCAGAGGCAAAACCATCAACTGAAGGAGAGGCCAGATCCCTGTAAGAAAAAAACCCTGAAACACTGTGCAAAGTGAATACAGTAGAGATTTTCACAGTACCCCAACCCCAAAGAGATTACCTATTACCTATTACTTATAAGGATACAGGGGGGCTGAGTTGATGTTGATACCTAGGGACCCAAAGCTCCATCATGCCCCCACTGTTAAAATAAAGTTGTATGGGGGTTCGGTAATAAGTCTTAGATTAGGTTCATAATACAGTAGGTACATTGGGTTCACTGGCCCACTTTGTGGTCGTTTCCCTGGTTCTTGAAGTGTATAGTTGGGAATGACATTTTTAACATTTGGAAGAACCCTCATATTGACTTGACATGTCATAGAAGAGACCAAGCAGAAGTCACTGAAACTGTTCCCTTTCCCACCAAGAGAATAAATCAAAAACAATTTGTATCCTGGGGGAAATGGCAGAGATTAGTGCTACCCTTGAGACTTAAAGGTACTATAAACCTACACCATATCCCCATTTAGTTAATCAGACTGAACCCTGAAAAAACTACATGGGTGACAGCAAATGACAGAGGAATATCACAAACTTAACTATCTTTACTAGATCAAATTATCACAGCCTCAGCCACATGGTAAGTGTCTACTGATTTAGTGAAAACATTCTTTCCCATCCCCATCATACAGGAGGATTCATAGCAGTTTGCAATCGGTGGGACAGATTTCATTATGCATTCACAAGCTCCATATTCACATTCACAAAATTCACATTTCCCCAGGGCTATGTTGATTCGCCTTCCCTCTGTTATAATAGAATCCAAAAGGTCCTGAACTGTTTGACCATCCCACAAAACATCATATCTAATGAGCAAAAGGTGATAGAAACTCTGAATGCCTTGGTAAGACACATGTGCTTCAGAGGGTAGGGGATAAACCCTGCAAAGTTCAACATTTTTTAATAAAAAAATATTTCAGAAAGTTAGAAAGGAAGTGTCATTTGGGACTTTCCTGGTGGCGCAGTGGTGAAGAATCTGCCTGCCAAGGCAGGAGACATGGGTTCAATCCCTGGTCCGGGAAGATCCCACATGCCATGCAGCAACTAAGCCCACGCACTGCAACTACTGAGCCTGCACGCTGCAACTACTGAAGCCCGCACACCTAGAGCCTGTGCTCTGCAATGGAGTAGCCCCCGCTCGCTGCAACTAGAGAAAGCCCACGTGCAGAAATGAAGACCCAACACAGCCAAAAATTTTAAAAATAAATTAAAAATTTAAAAAAATTAAAAAGAAGAAAGGAAGGGACTTTTCTTAATTTAGATAAGGGCTATACATGAAAAACCTATAGCAAACATTACACTTAGCATAGAATTTTAGATGTATTCCCCGTAAGAGCAAGAACAAGGAAAGAAGGTCAGCTATCCCAGTTACTGTTTAACATAGTCCTGGAGGTCTTGGTCGATACGATAAGAAAAATAATAAGTATAGAAATAGGAAGGGAGGAATTCCCTGGCAGTCCAGTGGTTGGGACTCTGCGCTCTCACTGCCGAGGGCCCTGGTTCAATCCCTGGTGGGGGAACTAAGATCCCGAACGGTGAAGGAAGGAAGGGAGGGAGGGAAGGAGGGAGGGAGGGAGGGAGCAAGGAAGGAAGGAAGGAAGAAATTAGAAGGGAAAATATTATATATAGTATTACTATTCACAGATGATATGAATATACACAGAACATCCAAAATAATCAAGACTAAAACCAGTACAAGTTCATCAAGGTTTCCAGATACAAGGTCAATTGTACATCTGTGGCATTTCTTCCAAAAGTGCATAACCTGAATCTAACCATAAGGAAACATCAGACAAACCAAAATTAAGGGCCATTCTTAAAACTAACTGGCCTACTGTGAGCCACAGCTACTGAGCCTGTGCATCTGGAGCCTGTGCTCCGCAACAAGAGAGGCCACAACAGTGAGAGGCCCACGCACCGCGATGAAGAGTGGCCCCTGCTCGCCTGCAACTAGAGAAAGCCCTCGCACAGAAACAAAGGCCCAACACAACCAAAAATAAATTAATTAATTAATTAATTAAAAAAAAAAAAAAAACAAAACTAACTGGCCTATTGTGATAGCCAAAAGATAGCCACATACTAATCCTCAGAACCTGTGAATATGTTAGGCTACCTGGCAAAGAGAATTACGTTTGCAGATGAATTAAGATTGCTAATCAGCTGACTTTGAGATAGGGAGAGTATCCTGGACTAGCCACATGGGCCTAATCTAATCACAAGGGTCCTCACGAGTGGAAGAAGGCAGAAGAGAGAGAACCAGAGAAATGGCAGCGTAAGAAGGTCCCAGCCAACATTGCTGGCTTTGAAAGTGGAGGAACAGAGCCTTGGGCCAAGGAATGCAGGCAGCTTCTAGAAGCTAGAAAAGGCAAGCAAAGGGATTACCCTCTAGAGCCTTCAGATGGAGTATAGCCCTGTGAACACCTTGATGTAGGCTTGTGAGACCCATTTTGGACTTCTCACCTCCAGAACTGTAAGATAATAAATTTGTGTCATTTTAAGCCACTAGGTTTGTGATAATTTGTTACAGCGGCAATAAGAAATTAATATATTTCCTTCAAAATGTCAATGTCATGAAGAAAAAAAGACTGAGGAACTCTTCTTGATTAAAGGAGACTAAAGAGACATGGCAGCTGGAATCAATGCCTGATCAAAAGTTTTCTTTTGCTATAAAGGATTCTATTGGAACGATATCTGAATATCAGCAAATCTGAATAAGGTCTGTAGATTAGAAAATAGTATTGTGTCATCTCTTCAGCAAGCAGTGTTGGGAAAGTTGGAAGGCCGTGTGTAAATCAATGTAGTTAGAACACACCCTCACACCATACACAAAACTAAACTCAAAATGGCTTAATGACTTAAATATAAGACAGGACACCATAAAATGCCTAGAAGAGAACATAGGCAAAACATGCTCTGACATAAATCATGCCAATGTTTTCTTAGGTCAGTCTCCCAAGGCAATAGAAATAAAAGCAAAAATAAACAAATGGGACCCAATCAAACTCACAAGCTTTTGTACAGCAAAGGAAACCATAAATAAAATGAAAAGACAACCTATGGACTGGGAGAAAATATTTGCAAATGATGCAACCGACAGGGGCTTAATTTCCAAAATATACAAACAGCTCATATAACTCAATAACAAAAAAACAAAAAACCTAATCAAAAAATGAGCGGAAGACCTAAATAGATATTTCTCAAAAGAAGACATACAGATGACCAATAGGCACATGAAAAGATGCTCAACATTGCTAAGTAGTAGAGAAATGCAAATCAAAACTACAATGAGGTATCACCTCACACTAGTCAGAATGGCCATCATTAAAAAGTCTACAAATAACAAATCCTGTGGAAGGTGTGGAGAAAAAGGAATCCTCCTACACTGTTGGTGGGAATGTAAATTGATGTAGCCACTATAGAAAACAGTATGAAGGTTCCTCAAAAAACTAAAAATAGAGTTGTCATATGATCCAGCAATCCCATTCCTGGGCATATATCCAAACAAAACTATAATTCAAAAAGATACATGCACCTCTATGTTTGTAGCAGCACTACTCACAATTGCCAAGACATGGAAACAACCTAAATGTCCATCGACAGATGAATGGATAAAGAACATGTGGTATGTATACACAATGGACTACTACTTAGCCATAAAAACGAATGAAATAATGCCATTTGCAGCAACATGGATGGACCTAGAGATTATTATACTAAGTGAAGTAAGTCAGACAAAGACAAATACCATATGATATCACTTATATGTGGAATCTAAAATATGACACAAATGAACTTATCTATGAAACAGACTCACAGACATAGAAAACAGACTTGTGGTTGCCAAGGGGGATGGGGGGAGGAAAGGATTGGGAGTTTGGGATTAGTAGCTGCTAACTATTATATATAGAATGGATAAACAACAAGGTCCTATTGTATAGCACAGGGAGCTATATTCAATATCCTGTGATTAAACCATAATGGAGAAGAATATGGAAAAGAATGTGTGTGTGTGTATGTATGTGTATATATATATATATATATATATATATATATATATATATATATACTGAATCACTTTGCTGTACAACAGAAATTAACACAACATTGTAAATCAACTATACTTAAATAAAATAAACTTTTAAAAAATAAATGTGGGAAGGGAAGTGAAAAAAGAAAAGAAAATAGTATTGTCAATGTTAATTTCCTGGTTTTGATCATTAGACTGAAGCTATTAAGAAAATGCTCTTGTTTGGGGGATACATACATTGAAATATTTAGGAGTAAATATTGTGTCTACAACTTACTCTTGAAAATTCAAAACAATTATACGCACAGAGAAATATCAAAGTGTTAACAATGGCTCTTTGTATTAGCGTTGCCACTCTATCACAACTTTTCTGTAAGTCTGAAATTATATCAAGATTTGAAGTGAAGAGAAAAACTTTTTAGTTCCAGTTTTAGCAAAAACCAAACCAAACCAAACCCAGAGCACTCTTATTTGCAGATACCTTGATTTTAGGTATATTTCTAATGACTAGAGGAATGCCCTCTTTTAGTAGGAGAATTCCAAAGTTGTATTACATACTTAAACATTTTATACTAAATATTGACACAGGTAATCTGAGATAAGTTAACTTTTAGGGGTCAAACTGTTTATACAAACATTTCCAGTGTTACACTTGTTTCCTCCCTCACTCTCTCTCTCTTACTCACTCTTTCATCATCTTTTTTTATTTCTGTAGAATTGTTTGTAATGTTCCCACTTTCATTTCTGACCTTAGTAATTTGAGTCTCTCTCTGTTTCGTCTTAGTCCATCTAGCTAAAGGTTTGCCAACTTTGTTGATCTTGTCACAGAACCAACTTTTGGTTTCATTGATCTTCAGTTTTTGTTGTTGTTATCCTCTATTTCATTTATCTCTGCTCTAATCTTTATTATTCCCTTCCTCCCACTAGCTTTAGGTTTAGTTTGTTCTTTTTCTAATTCCTTAAGTTGTAAAATTAGGTTGTTCATTTGAGATCTTTCTCTTTTTTTACTGTAAACATTTATAGCTACAAATTTCCCCCTTAGCACTGCTTTCACCACATCTGATAAGTTTTTTATTTTAATTTTTTAAATTAAGGTATAATTGATAAGGTTTGATATGTTGTGCTTTTGTTTTCATTCATCTCGAAGTATTTTCTAATTTCCCTTGTGATTTCCTCTTTGATCCATTGATTATCTGTCTGTTAATTTCCACAAATTTAACCATTTTCCAGTTTTACTTCTGTTATTGATTTCTAACTTCATCCTGTTGTGCTCAGAGAAGATACTTTGTATGATATCTATCTTTTTAAATCCACTGAGACTTCATCTGAGCCTAACATAGGCTCTGTCTTGGAAAATGTCCCACATGCACTTGAGAAGAATGTGTGTACTGCTGTCGATGGGTAGAGTGTGCTATGTATGTTGTTAGATCTAGTTGGTTAATTCTGTTATGTCCTCTTTTTCTCGCGTTTTCTGTCTGGTTGTTCTTCATTTGACTTTAATAACAAGACGGTTTGCTTTTATTTCAGTTCTTGCCAACCCGCATTCTTGCTTGTATCTGGCAATACATGTTTTATACCAATTCTTATCTAATCATAAACAGAATCACAAGGAGCAAGATAATTTCTAAGACTACAGTCTATTTTTAGGTTTTGCCTAATCATGTGTTTCTTCTGTTTCAAGATCCCTCCTCACTTAATGCTAGAGATCCCAGGCTTTTAATTATGTGTATCATCAGAGTCACTGCTCACCACTGTCTCCTGGACTGTTTCCCTTCTATGTCTTGAGACTCTCTCTTTCAATTCAATCTTCAATTTGATGAAATATTTTCCTTATGTGGCATCCATTTGTGGTAGTTTTTCTGAATCCTCATATGTCTGAAAACGTTTTCCTTTGAAACAAACCCACAGGTGTAGAGAACAAACTAGGGGTTACCAGTGGGGAGAGGGGGGACAGCCAGTATAGGGATGGGGGATTAAGAGGTACAAACTATTGGGTCTAAGATAAGCTACAAGGATATATTGTACAACACGGGGAATATAGCCAATATTTTGTAATAACCGTAAATGGAGTATAACATTTTCAAGTTGTATAAATATATATATGGAGGAAAACAAATTTTTTAAAAAAGAAAAGAAAATGTTTTCCTTTTGTGCTGTCAGATGAATTCTGTCCTTGCTGGATTTAGAATTATTTAATTGCACAACCTGTTTCCCTCAATAGTCTATAGACATTATTCAATTATCTTTTCTCTTTCATTGTTGTAAATGAAATATCCAACATAGGTCAGATTCCTTTTTCCTTCTGTAGGTAACCTGTTCTTTTTATAAGAGAAGTTGATAAGATTTTCTCTTGATCCTTGAAATTTAGTGTCTTTTTGCTTTTTTAGAAAAATCATGCCTAGGATTATTTGAGCTCTTTCAATCTGGAGGCTCCCCTTTCTTTAGATCCAGGAGATTTTCATCTGTAATATCTTTTCCTCTTAATTATTTATACTTATGTGCATTTTTCACATATAGGCCAAAAGACTGGAATTTGTCTGGGTTTTTCAATGACCAAGTAAGCCCACATTCAACTAGACAAAGCTGTATTTTTCTATTTGTGCTTTAATTATGACTTCTCCATCTATTTTCCTTTTCTACCCTCTGTAATTCCTATTATAGCATGTTCAGCTTCCTAGTCCTATCATTTGAGTCAACCATTTTTTTCACTCATGATTTCAACTTCTTTGTATTTTTACTCTGGATTATAAGGGTATTTTAACTTAAACATCAATCAGAATGTTAATTCAACACACCATTGTAAAGCAATTATACTCCAATAAAGATGTTAAAAAAAATGTTAATTCAGTTCTCAGCTCTGATCATACTTCTTAATTAATTTGCCAAGTTTTTAAACATAGAAATTATGTCTTGCACTTTTGAAAAGTCTTTTCTGAGGTTTAGTTGCACTGCCTTTGGCGTTCTTGTGGTACTTTTGTTTCGGTTCTCTTTTTTATCACTCATTGGCTGCACCTCAGGAGGACCCTCCTGTTTTGATTGTTTGACTTTGTCTCTCTCCTCTAAGATACTGTCCCCTTAAATGTACTGCAATTTGAGTGTGAGCTGGGGACTCCCATGCAGTGGCAATCCAGCAGAAGATGAAAGTCATGCAAGTTTTTGTTCTGGAGGGCCAATAACAAATGGGCTGGTAAATAATGACCACTCCTTTGCTTTCTGGCCTTCTTAGGTAAGTTAAGACTGGTATTCATGTTTCAACTAAACTTATAGGTACCACCCACCTTCCAAGATTTCCAGCAAGATCAGACCCCCCCAAAGATGACACATGGCAGGAATAGAACAAATGAAAAGCTCGATCAATCTCACTTATTAAAAATTTAACATCGTGAGCAAAAGGCTTCATAAACAAAATTAGAACAAACAACATACACTGAGGAAATACTTGTAATATATGTCAGAAAATTGATGCCATTAGCACATAAATAAATCACATAAGTCAATAGAAATAACTGTATATCCCACCTTTTTTTAAAATAAATTTATTTGTTTATTTATTTATGGCTGCGTTGGGTCTTCGTTGCTGCGCGTGGGCTTTCTCTAGTTGTGGTGAGCGGGGGCTACTTTTCGTTGCGGAACATGGGCTCTAGGTATGCGGGCTTCAGTAGTTGTGGTGCGCAGGCTCAGTAGTTGTGGCGCACGGGCTTAGGTGCTCTGCAGTATGTGGGATCTTCCCGGACCAGGGCTCAAACCCATGTCCCCTGCATTGGCAGGCGGATTCTTAACCACTGTGCCATCAGGGAAGTCCCAATATCCCACTTTTTAGATGAATGTTCCTTAACTCACCAAACAAGACATACAAACGGCCAATAAAACATGGAAACATATTCAGCTTCACTAGTAAAGAAGTGTAGACATAAGCAATAAGATATCATTATTTTTCGTCCACTAAACTGGCTCTTCTTTTCTTCAGGATAACAGCAATGTTGGCAAAGGTGGAGTGAGAGGATGCGCTCGTGCTGTTGGCAGGAGCATATATATTGACACAACGTTTTTTGGAAAGCAGTTTGGCTTTATGTAAAAGGAACCTGAAAGTATACACACCCTTTGTAGTTAGCGTTGCTTTTTCTTGCCTGGCAAACAGCATCTTAATTTCCTTTGAGGAAATACAGACCTGGTAGGACTCTCAGTTAGAGTGCCCTGTGCTCCCTTGCCCACGAGGAAGGCACACAACCCAAGCTAAGTCAATCAGATTCTCTTTCCTGGGAATTTGAATCCTGAGATGATGACGATGACTACTGCTAGCACTAGTAACATCTATTGAAGTCTCGCTCTGTGCTAGGCACTGTGGGGAGCATCTTGTAGCCTCGTAAACAGCTCTATGAGTGAGGTACCATTACTGTGCCTATTTTGCAGATGGGGCTAATAATACTGACACCAAGATCAATAATCATTGGAGATACCTTAAAGATACCATCTTTGTTATCTACTGCTGCAAAACAAATTACACCAAAACTCATTTGCTAAAAATGATAAACATTTACCCCACGGTTTCTACAGGTCATGAACTCTAGAGGTTCTTAGCTGGTGGTCTGGCTCAGGCCCTCTCAGGGTTGCCGTCAAGATGTCAGCCAAAGCTGCAGTCATATGAAAGCTTGGCCGGGACCGGGAGATTGCTTCCAAGATGGTGCACTCACATGGCTGTTGGCAGGAGGACTCAGGTCCCTACCACCCAGGCCTCTCTATGGGGCTGCTTGATAGTCATCAAGACACGGCAGCTGCAGGCTTCCTCCAGATCAAATGATCGAAGAGGGAGGAAGGTGAAAGTCACAGTGTTTTCTATGGCCTAGATTCAGAAGCCACAGACCATCATTTCTGCCATATTTTATTCATTAGAAGTGAGTCACTAAGTACAGCCCACATTCAACAAGAGGGGATTAGGCTCCACCTCTTGAAGGAAGGAGTATCCAAAAATTTGTGCTTATCTTTTAAAACTATCACAAATACCATCCATTAATTCTGTTATAAACATCAGCAGATCTTCCTTGGTTCCCATCTGCTCTATGGGCTTGTTCAGTCTTTGCTTTGTTCCTTTGAATTACATTCCTTTAAAATATTCCCTCCCTTTTATCTTAGTTACTCAAACCATTTCTGTTGCTTTCTACAACAGCCTTTTTTTAAAAAACAAAAACCTCTCATCCGGTCACTCCACTCTGAACCTCTACTTGTCTTAGCCTGGGTCCCCTGCAAATCAGAGCCTGAGGCAAAGTTTACCTGATAAATCTTTCCTTGGAAGTACAATCCCAGGCAGCAAGAGTGAGGGGGGAAAGCGAAATAAAGCAGGGGAGAAAAGAAAGCAAATACAAGGTGGTGTATTACAAAACCAGCCACAGTTTCCCCAGAAAGAATAGGCAACCACTTGGTCATGCAGAATACCTTACCAACAGGTTATCAAGAATGCCACACCCTGAAACAGTATGTCATGGGAAGGAAGGAGGAGGAATTGATCTGCTGTCTCTCATTCTTCAAGGTTTGTCCCATGGAACATTAACTTCCCTACTTTTGGGGCTTTGTAATCCAGTCTTTCCAAAAAGCTTCTGGGAAAGCCAGCTATTACATCCTGCAATATGGTGCTTCATCCACATTTGGAAGCCTTAGGAGGACCCAGAGCCTTCTTGGGTGCATTATGGTTGGACCTGAGCACCAGAGCTACTGTGGTCCCCACGTGGAAAGCACATTGGAAGCTGTGTTAAAGCAGATCCCATCCTAAAAGAGGCTGAGAGAGTTGGCAGCGTTAGGAGATGAGAAGCGGCAGTAGGGGACAGGACTCTCCATTGACAAGAGTCTAGGGCCTGGGGCAGAGCACATGAGCATATCTCATGGGGCACATAAACTGGGTTTGGTGCAGGGCACCACTTGCATCTCTCATATCTGTTCACACCCTCTTAGTATATCTGGATCTCATATGAAAACAAGAAGCCCTCACTTCTTACCTAAAAGAAGTGCAAGTCCAATCCTTCAAGATGATGACTATGTAAGTGTTCATCGATAGATGAATGGATAAAGGAGGTGTGATATATACGTACAATGGAATATTACTCAGCCATAAAATAAAATGAAATCTTGCCATTTGTGACAACATGGATGGACCTAGACAGTGTTATGCTAAGTGAAATAAGTCAGACAGAGAAAGACAAATACTGTATGAGTTCACTTATATGTAGAATCTTTAAAAAGCAAAGGAACAAGCACAACAAAACAGAAAAAGACTCATAGGTACAGAGAACAATCTGGTGGTTGCCAGAGGGGAGGAAGTGGGGGGGATGAGTGGAATAGGGGAAGGGGATTAAGAGGTACAAACTTCCAGTTATAAAATAAGTCATGGGGATGTAATGTACAGTAGAGGGAATATAGTCAATAATATTGTAATAACTGTATAGTGACAGACAATAAGATTAGACTTATTGTGGTGATCATTTCATAATGGATAAAAATATTGGATACTATGCGGTACACCTGAAACTAAAATAGCATTGTAAATGAATTATACTTTAATTTTTTTTCAAAAGATAATGGCTAGGTGTGATATCCTGCAATGACTTAAATAGGGTTAGCAAACCAAGATCCAGTCCCCACAGCTAAAGCTGCAGCTGATCCTGAGGCTAATTGATATTCATCATCATTCTCCTCCATTAGCCATGTTGGATTTCTTTCACTTTCAACTAGCACTGCAGCTGGTCTAGGTTGCTTGCTTAGAGGGGTGACCCAGAGCTTCATCCTTAGAGGGTCTTAATCCTTAGTTGCTGTGCCTTTTTCAGGTCATGGTTGGCAACTGACCATTAATGGTTAGCACTGGATATTGAATCAACAAGAGATGTCCCATGAATCTCCTGGGTTCCAGATATATTGTTCTCTACCCGTATTGTGTAGTAGCAACCCCATGTCCTAATGCTAATCAGGTCAATTACTATTGCCTATTTGTAACTTTTTTCTTTTCTGCTGGTCCACTGGCATGAGGAGCTAAAACTGCTAAGTGGGAATCACAGCCCCAAATACAATGAAAATTTTACTGTGTCCCCTGGAGGAAGTGTTTCTCCCACTATATTTGCAGGAATGGTAAATACAGATTTCATAATCAGGTCACCAGGATTGATCATGAAAGAGCCAATCCTACTTCTACCCCTTTGTTCATGGACCTACATATTTTACCTATTAAGGACACAGCAACATATATCAGCCACTGGTTCAGCACATACACCACATGTAAAGGACAGCACTATAACCCTATAAGGTACTGTCCCTAGGCTGGTGCCTTAGCTGAACTTTTACTTAGTTGTTCCACTGTTAATATCAGGCTGACTACTCCTAGGTGATGGGTTATATTTACCAATGAATCATGTGGTGATGAGTTCATTGCCTAATTCCTTTGCTATAAAACGGGCCCCTTGACCAGAGGCAGCATGTAGGAGATGCCATGACAATAAACCAGGCATGCTGTAAGATATCAGATAATAGTACTGGTGAAGGTTATGCAATCAGAGAATGCAAATCTATCAAATTATCGATTCTAGCAAAAAGAAATCACTGCCTCCGCCACAGTATAAGATATCCAATGTGGTCAACCAGCCATCAAGTAGCTGGCAGGTCTCTCTGGAGAATGATGCCGTATCAAGGGCTCTGCATCATTCTCTGATGCTAAAAGGCCAAGCATTAAATCATCCTTGTTGAGAAGGATTCATTGCAGTCGAGTCCATGAAGAACTTTCATCCATGCCAACATGGCCATTATCTTTGGGCTCACCTGGCAAGTTCTAGGATGGCCAAGGAGAGAGGCTAGTGTGGTGGAGGGAAGTGGGCGGAGTGGTGGTGGTGGTCTCTTCTGAAGTGGATGCTCTCTGGAAAACATTAATATAAGACACAGAGATCTGTATGCTTTATGTTCACCCCCATAAGTATACACTCACATAACTCTTCCCCAAACCTCTCAGTCTTGTTCCTTCTTGGCCATTGACCAATTGGCCAAGTCATTCATCATGGCCCAGGAATCCGTGTGTGTAGGTATCTTGAGCCATATCTCCCTCTATAGGAAATCCATGACCAAGTGTACCACTTTCAGCTCTACCCATTGAGAACACACCCCTTCACCTCTTGCCTTTCAGGACCACCCCGATAGAGTCTGTAATCAGGAGCAGTCCTTTTCTAGCGTGCACCAGCAAATCACACTGAACCACCAGTGAACCAAGCCCAAATCTTTCCATCCTCTATCAGTTGGTCATAGGGACCCCTTCCTGATGCCATAGAATAAGTTGCGTTGGTAGGTGACGTGAGAGTCTGGGACACCTGTCCTTATCATTTATTCATGACTCCTAAATGATTACTCTCATCAGACAATGCATTGGTGCTGTGCCCACCCAGCCTTATGACTCAGTGGATCTGTAACGATCCAGTAAAACCAGCTCATGATAGGCAGTCATGGTCACATAGTCTCTTAGCGTCATGTGGTTAAATATTCAGTCTCTACCAAAGCCCAGTAGCAGGCCAGGAAATATTTTTCAAATGGAGAGTGTTTCTCCACCACAGAAGTCATAGTCCTGCTTCAAAACCTAAAAATCTTCACATGAAGGTCTATCGGAGCTTACCAGGCACTCTGCACAGTGTCCTCACGCACCATAGACATTTTGGGCACCATGGTAACTGCTGGTCAAATGGCTGAAGCAGCAGAACAGCTGGCATCACAGCCTGGATCAGCTGCAGAGTCCTCTTTTCTCAGGGTTGTAGTCAAAACTGGAAGCCTCCTAAGTCACCTGATTAAGGGTCAAAACAATATTCCCAAGTGTGGTAAATGCTACCATCAAAATACAACCAAGTGTTGTGCCCCTTTCTTAGCGGTAAGAGGAGTGAGGAGAAACGATTTGTCCTTTACTTTAGAAGGAATGTCTCCTCTAGGGTAGGGGTTGGCCAACAACCATCCACAGACCAAATACGATCCCCCTCCTATTTTTGTAAATGAAGTTTTATTGGAATACAGCCGCATCCGTTCAGTTAACTATTGTCTATGGCTGGTTTCACACTACGATGGCAAAACTGAGTAGTGGCGACAGATACCTTATGCCCTGCAAAGCCTAAAATATTTATTAAAGATAAAACTTGCCAACTCCTGCTCCAGGATAAGAGGGGTCCTAAAAACTTCACCAAGTGGCAGACCCCTGAACCTTCATGGAGTTTATCTCCCATCAGAGGGCATCTAGAATTCTTGACATTTCCTGCTCATGGGTCTGTAAGTAGAACGCCACTAATATAGTGAACAGCATGATACTCTGCAAAATTCTTGCAGACTATATATTAAGACAGAGAAAAGCAGAGTTAATTAACTTGGCCCTGAGGCAAAAGAGTGAACGTGTGCCGGTATCTTTGCCATGAGTGCATGTCTGTGTTCAGCTGCAGCCACGCCCTTCTAAGACTGGGAACTGCATTTCCCAGAGTCCCCTTTCCTATGTGCTTCCAGGTTAGAATTTGCCAGATAAGAGAATTCACACAAGATTTGGAAGGTACAGCCGAGTAGAAGCCATTATTCTCTAGCTGTGGTTGCAGCCAAACACATGAACAGACAAAAGTGTCACAAAAGCTTCACACAAGCTCTTGAGAACTGCCCCCTTTAGCACTGCAAATTGAGATGCCTGGAGCTTTCCGGAGGTTTCTGAGGCTTGCAGTGGTTTCCAGGCAAGCTTCTGAGAACTATGCACTTCACTGCTTGAAGAAGAGATCTTGTGTGTCAGCTTCTCTGACCTTCAGCAACAGTTTCCTTGATTTCCACTCCCTCAGCTTGGCTGGCTCTTTCCACAGCTGTGTGAGCCCCCAATTCTGTATTAAAGCCTTTATTCCCAGAATACATAGAATTGCTCTGTCTTCCTAAATAAACTCTGAAAGTCTTTAGTACTGCAAACAGCTCTGGAATTTGTTTTCCAATCTGTTTAGATGCAAAAGTAGTAATGAACTCACTGATATTGGAAAAAGGGACACTATTACCAGTCCATGGCATGCGGTTACATAAATTATCACCTGTAGTTGGCTAGAGTCAGTGGCCTATAGAAGGCAAGCCTTTGGAAGACCAAGTAGCTATAATAATAGAATGTTGCTGAATACCCCCTCCACAGTGAAGGATAGTTGTTGCATCAGGCACCTCCAATCACAAAGAAAGAAGCACAACATCTTTGGATTTGGAAGACAACTGGGCACGCTGCTATGGCCTATTTGCCGAGTAACCCACAAGGCTGCCACAGGGGGGCAGTGTGGCATCTTGCAAAGTTCTTCGGCTTCAAACAAGTTTGGATGGAGCTTGAGCCTATTTTCTCATATGTAAAATGATCATAAAAAACTTCTTCATAAGGTTATGGTGACTATAAAATGAGCTGAGAAAGCCCTCTAAAGCACACATCCTTGGGTGTCGCCTGAACCACTTTGCAATCTGGTGCCAGACCAATGACAAAATTTTCATCAGCCCAGAGTAAAATTTGCCCCATAAGGATTGGCAACAATTCTATTTTTTTTTTCTGTTGTAACATAGATACAGAAGTGCCTGTAAAACATTAATGCAGGGTTTAAAGAATAATAATAATGCAACACCCTTCTAACTAGCACTCGAGTCAGAAATAGAACGTGGCCACTTACCCTGCAAAATGACGCCGGGATGAGAGGCAGAAGGGGGCTGAAATTGACGAAACTTCTACCCAGTGCCCTCTGGGGCACAGCCTCACATCCAGTAAGTTGTGGAAGTGCACTCACTTTCCCTGAACCCCCAAACTCTGAAAGGACGAGTTGGGGTTGTTCCAAGCTCATCTCACCCTTCTTCGGAGACAGGCAGGTTGCCAGCTCTCCTCCCTGAGAGGACAAGTCACATTTAGGACACCAGAGGGCGGCCACTCCCCACAGATGGTGGTGCCTGGGAAAACAACAGCTGAACCAAGGGTGCAATGGGCCACAGACTCCCAGGGCTCTTTTTTTTTTTTTTTTTAGAGATTCTGTGGCCCACAAAGCCTAACATTATTTATTATCTGGCTTTTTTTTTTTAACATCTTTATTGGAGTATAATTGCTTTACAATGGTGTGTTAGTTTCTGCTGTATAACAAAGTGAATCAGCTATACATATACATATAGCCCCATATTTCCTCCCTCTTGTGTCTCCCTCCCACCCTCCCTATCCCACCCCTCTAGGTGGTCACAAAGCACCGAGCTGATCTCCCTGTGCTAAGCGGCTGCTTCCCACTAGCTGTCTATTTTCCCAGGGCTCCTCTTGTCCCTCCTCCTGCTCAGGCCCACACCACACATCAGAACGGTGCAGTGTAAAGATCCATGGTGCTGGTAACTGGGAGACCTGGGCTTGAATCCAACTCTGCCACTTCCTACCTGTGACCTTGAACAAGTGACCTCACCTCTCCAAGCCACGGTTTCCTCACCTGGAAAAATAAGGTACAAAAATAGTACCTACCTCATAGGGTTGCTGGAATGGCAAGTGAGATTGTGTGGCCCAAATATTGTCCAAATATTCGTTGTTCTTAGGCATCATAACAGTTCATCTAACTGGATTCTCACCAGAGTCCTGGCGGGTAGAGTAGGTAAACGTGATTCTCATTTTTCAGATGAAGAAACTGAGGCTTAAAGCAGTTATCTGACCTGCAGAATCACGATGGTCAGAGTCGTTTGATTTTCTAAGCCTCTCTCTCTACCATTTCACAGTGATGGCAGCTGGCATGAAGAGACTTGCCCATAATCCGTTTGTGATTCTGGTATTCTGAGGTCAAGAGAGGGCATATATTACCCAAGGCTACATGGTGAGCCAGGACTGAATGAGCCAGTCCAGTGGGCTCCTGGTCTGGTGTTCTAGCCGCAGCCCCAGACACCCTGATAAGACACAGCCTCATTGTTCTGCCCTGATTGATTGTCAGAGGATCCCATCCTTGTCCTGTCTCCCTGACTAGATTGTGAGCTAAAAGAGAAAAAAAAAAAAAGTCTTAAGGAATATATATTATTGATACTATGGAAAATCGTCCATGACGTGTTGCTAAATAAAACAAGGGATCTACAAAACAGTAAGTACATGACCCCGGTGTCTATTTCTGTATATCAGCAGAGGAAAATAGTAGAAGGTCATAATACACAATGGTAAAAATGCTTATCTCTGGGTGGCAGAATTACAGGTAACTTTTGTATTTTCCCCTTGTACTTTTGTGCATGTGTTTCTAGGTTTATCCAATAAGCATGTTTTATTTCTGTGATCAAAACAAGTGTGTGTGTGTGTGTGTGTGTGTGTGTATGTGTGTGTATTATACAATTTCAATTGTCCATTTTAAAAAATTGTTACATTAAGTGTTGGGGATCTTGGGCTGTCTTTCACATTAATTTATTGTAACTCTGTTCACTGATGAGCCTCAGTTTCTCTACCTGAAACATAGGGAGGACCCCCCACCCCCTTTACCCAGAGGTTCAGAGCCTTCCTGGTCTGGCTGCTTCAGGCGGCTCCCGCTTCTCCTCAAGCAAGCTTCCGTGCAGTGTGACACCTGCCTCCGTCTCCGCTTCCCCCACTCCATTAATTAATCCCTCACGTCCCTGCAGCTTGCGTTTTGCCCCCTATTCTTCAGACTGCATTCTGCAGGGGTCCCTGGTGGCCTCCAAGCCCCGCCCCTCCCCAAGCCCCTCCCCGGTTCCCCTGCATGGGGCTCTCTTGGTCTGCCCTCCTCCTTGGAGCCCAGTCTTCCCTCGCCCTCTCTGCCCACAGCTCGCCTCGGTTTCCTTAGCCCTCTGGCTGCTGCTTCTCCCAAGGTGCTGCTTCTCAGCAAGGGGTTGGCTGGGCTCCAAGGCCCCGTTCTCTATCTTTAGCCTCCCTGGGATGACCTCGCCCACACCACGAGCCTATCAAATGGTCCCCACACCCATCTCCAGCCCAGACCTGGCTCCTGAGCTCCAGGCCTGATAGCAAATCCCCAGGGGGCTCACCCCACACTCAGCACAGCTGAGCCCCTTCTCTCCTCCGTCCCCTCCCACATCTCACTAACCCTCCTCCATCGTCCACTCTGAAGATAGCTTCCCAGGTGCCAGTCACTCGGAGCCAAAACCACAAGTGCTCAGCCCGGACTCTTCCTCTCCTCCTCCCTGGCCACAGGGACTTGTCCCCAGGTCTTGGTCAACTCACCTCTCAAGTACCTCTCTAACCTACCCTCCTCCCCAAACCCTGACAGAGGTCCCTCCACCCCTCCCGCAGTGAAGCCATTCTCAACCTCTCCCTCACACTCCCCAGCACTCAGCACGAGTTCTGCCCACCTTCCTGCAACAGCCCAGACCCCCTTGAGCCCTCCGCCTGGGTCCCTTACTCATTCAGGGGACCTCACCATGGACCTCCATACCTCTCATCCACAGGACGTCCTTAGAATCCCCACTGGTCTCCCTGCCTTCACTCTCTTTCCCTCCAGCCTGGCCTAAAATATAGGTTATATCATCATATCATCATAACTATTACTGAGCCCTTAGTATGTGTCAGGCGTTGAGGGCTTTACCTGTATTCTCATTTATTCATTTATTCCTTACCACAAGGTGAGAAAAGTACCACTGTTATTATCTCCATTTCAGAGATGAGAAAAGAGAGGTACACAGAGTTTAAGCAGCCCACTCACAGTTATACAGTTAAATATAGTTACTAAAGTCTTGGAACTGCGATTTGAATACACACAGTCTGATCTGACTGCAGAGCACCTGTCTTTAATCACTCTGCTACACTGCTAATTGGCCTCTTCTGCCAGAAACACCTGGTGGATAAAGTCCACACACTTCTGCCTGGCCTCTGGGGCCCCTCAGACACACCTTTTTCAGTCCCATCGCCTACTGTGCCCAACTGGTGGCTCCCAGCTCTCCATCCTGACTGCACTCCTTCCCGGCCCACTTCCATATCTCAACCCACGTCGTCTCGCCACCGGCTGCGTGTCTGGCTCAACCCCATCTCCAAATGTCAAAGCCCTCCCATCCTTCAGGGCCATCTCAAAGGCCTCTCCTTCCATGCTGAGTAGGCCGAGCTGAAAAGCAGCCATGATGGCAGAAGGGCCGGCAACTGAGAGACAGGAGACCTGAAAACTTGATCCTTGCCCTTCCAGGAGGTAATTGGGGGATCTGGATCCAGGCCTCACTTTTTCCCCGTGTATAAGATGGAGGGAATAGGATGAGACCATCCTTAGGAGCCTGTCTCACTCTAAGAGTCTAGGGCCCTAGGCTTTCATGATCCCTGAAATGGGGGTGAAATTGCCCTCTTTAAATCCCTTTAACGTTCACAGAATGGAGAGAATGTTAGGGCGGGGAAGGGCTTCAGAGAAAATATAATCCCACCCCCTCACCTTTCCCCCTCTCCAAGGGATACTTAGGCCCAGGGAAGGGTGGAGGCCCGGCTAGCCCTCTGGGGAGTGGTGGGAGGGAGGCCTTGCTCTCTGCTTAATGGAAGACCCATCTCGGCAGGTCCCCAGCCCTGCAGAGAGGAGTGGGAGGAGCCTGGGAGGGCAAAAGCTGCTGAGCCGGGCTCTGGGCCGGTTTGGCCAGCCCTTCCCCAAGAGGCCTCAGTAGTTTTCCATAACCAGCAGGCCTGCAGCCCAGTACACGTGCTCCCCTCTCCCCTTGCCCCTCACATTCCTCAGCACACTTAGGCAGCAAAGTGGCATTCAGGGCCCTGATGCGGTGGGGCCGGGAGGGAGGCCCACACACAAAGACTCACTGATACCAGTAAAGCCACAAACATGCAGACCCAGAAAGATAACATAGATCCAGCTGAGGCAAAAGGAATCACACACAAACAACACACGCAGAAACAATATGCCCATCCCGCCAGACAAGTAGGTCCATTCTCAGAAGCACACACACATAAGACCGTCACACAGAGATATGCAACCCGTGCGCAGACACACACAGGCACGTTCACCCCGGGAGACTCCCGTGCACACTCGGCAAACACCCCACCCCCGGCCCCTGCCATCCTCCCTCCTCCCCCGGCCCCCCACACTGCTTGTCTAGATCAAACATTAGTCAAGGAAAGGGGGGAAAATCCTGAGCTGCCCCAGTCCTGGGAGATAGGACAGGGGCTAGACAAAACCCAGGGCCCAGCCAGGCTCCCCCTGCACTGAGAAGGCGCCACTTTTTAATTCCAAAGAATTCACCGGACAATCCCCATCCTGTTCCCAGAGGCCAGGGTGAGGCTTGTTCTAGAGCATCACCCCTCCATGACCCTTCCTCCAGCCTCTCAGATTCCAGCTTTGTCCCCAGCTGTTAAGGGCAGAGCAGAGGGGCACTCAGCAGCCATCCCCCTGGTTCATTTCCCTCCAAGCCCCTCTCCATCCCCACACCTGTCTCCCTCACTCCGTCTCCCCGCTTCAGCCCCACAGTCTTCCTCCAAGAGATTAACTCCACACCTTCACCCGGTCCACCACACTCAGGAACCCAGAAACACAACTCCTTGACCAGATGGACCCAGGGGCTTACACCCTCCCCAGAACCTCCCATGGGATGTTCCATGAGTACCTGGTGGCCAGGGGGTCCAGCAGGGGGACTGCATACGCATAGCGCCCCGCGTTGAGTCAGCAGAGGTGGCTTCAGTCCCAGCCTCACTCCACCTGTCTGGGAACCTTGGACAGGTGGCTTCAACTCTCTGAGCCTCAGTTCCCTCATTTATAAAATGGGGATCGCGATGCCGCCCAGCTCTCAACAATGTATGTAGTTTATCACGGGGGCTTAATTAAGATCCCTGGTTTTAACCAAGAAATGGGCTAAGACTACTACTCACTACCGCGAGCCTCAGTCTCCCCGTCTGGGAAATGCGGTAACTCTTGCTACCCTGGGGGAGCGAAATACCCTGTCCGGAGCAGACGGCCTCTGGGCGGGGGCGCCCGCCACTGGATTCCGCTCCCCTCGCGCCCACCTCACCCCCGGCCCCACTCGACCCGATTCCCACGCCGCCGGGCCCCAGCCGGCGCGGGCTGTCAGCCGGAAGGGATTTGGGATCAGCTGCGTCGGCACAGAGGCCGCCTTGTCCCGGTGGGGACCCGAGGCCGCGGTGGGGCCGCGCGATCACGTTGCTCGGCGGCTGCGGTGCCAGCGGCCACCCGCCCCCGCCCGACCTGGGGCCGCTTCAAGGGCCGGCGCCGGATTTCCTGGCCCCGCGCCCAGCGCCCCGCGGGCTGTTTGGGGGGCGCGCGGCGCGGAATCTGCTGGGCCTCGCAGGGCGCACGGTTTCCGCCCAGCGCCGGGGGCGGCTGGAGGGGGCTGCCGCGCACTCCCCACCCGTCCGCTCCCACCCGCCGGCAGCAGCCAAAGCCCACTCCTCAAGCTGGACCCCCAGCCCTCCCTGCAAAGGGCGTGGGCCTGGCTTCCTGCCCCCTCCTCATCCCAGGCATCCCGAAGGACGACCACAGATTTCCCCCAGAAAAAGCCTTGGAACCTGCGAAAGCCTCTCGGGATGAGCTCATCTGAAGATGGATTGGGGGCGGAAGGGACGGAGCGGGGCAGGGGTGGGTGGGGTGGCCGGAGGGAAGGCCTCGCTGTCTGTTAGGTGTTGGGACCAGCTCCGGGTGTTCTGGGTCAGGTTGCTGGGATACAGTCAGGGTGTTCTGGGTCTGAGTTGGAAGTCAATCAGATGTTATCTGGTCCAGTGTTGGGATCTTCTCGTTCAGAGTTTGGGTGTTGGGACCCTCTCTGGGTGCTCTCCTCTAGATGTTGGGATCTTCACTGAGTTTCTGGATGGAGTTGTAGGGATCCACTCAGGCCAAGTTTGCAGTGGAAGCTGATCCAGAGGTATCTGGTCCAGGTGTGGGGATTGTTTCTCCGGGTTCAGAGTCTGGGTGTGGTGTTCCTCTCCAGGTCAGGTTGTTGGAGCCTTCTCTGGTGTGGCTTGGAAGCCCATCTAGTACCCGTGGTCCAGTGTTGGCGATCTTCTCTGGGTGTCAAGGGTCTGAGTTTGGCACCTGCCCAGGCAGATTAGGTCCAGGTGTTAGTAGCCGCTCTAGATTTGTTTGGACATAATGTTTAGCCCCAGAGCCTTCCATTGGCCTGAAGGCACACATCACGGCTCACCATCCGCCCCAGTTCATCAAGAACCCTGTGGGGGGCTTCCCTGGTGGCGCAGTGGTTGAGAATCCGCCTGCCAATGCAGGGGACACGGGTTCGAGCCCTGGTCTGGGAAGATCCCACATGCCGCGGAGCAACTAGGCCCGTGAGCCACAATTGCTGAGCCTGCGCGTCTGGAGCCTGAGCTCCGCAACAAGAGAGGCCGCGATAGTGAGAGACCCGCGCACCGTGATGAAGAGTGGCCCCCGCTTGCCACGACTAGAGAAAGCCCTTGCACAGAAACGAAGACCCAACACAGCCAAAAATAAATAAATAAATAAATAAATAAATATTTAAAAAAAAAAAAGAACCCTGTGGGACCAGCTAAAGGAGGGCCCGTGGCAGCTCAGCTTGACACCCCTCTTCAGAACCCAGGAATTAAGGGCAGACCCTAAACTCCAGTTGGGAAGCAGAGTGACTGCACTCTGCCCAGAGGCACATCCTTTCCCTTCTCTACCTTCATTTCCTCACCAAGAAAAGGGAAGATGGGATCTGATATTCTCCAAGGTCCCCTACACCACCCTCTCCCTGTCCTCCCCTACACACACACACACACACACACACACACACACACACGTTGCTCATTCCCATCTCTCCACATTTGTTCACCCTGGTCTTCCCATCCAGAATGCTCTCCTTTCCCTTTCCAGCCTCTACGAGTCCTCCAGCCCCCTTTCTGCTAGAAAACCTTCCTTACCCCCACCCCGCTTTCCAGCCTGACTCTCCTGGTTCACTCCATCTGGCTGGGAGCTCTCTGAGGGCAGGGCCCTGTCTATTCCTGGCCCTCCACTCTGAAGCCTCATTCTAGATGGGCACAGGGCTCAGGGGTTCAGGCTCAGCTCAGCCACCATCCCACGTTGGCAGTTGACCCTCTAAGAAGAAGAAGAATTTCTTTAGTCTCTAATACCCCAAATAGTGGGGTGGGCACTAAGCGGATTTAGGAGGCCTGTCTCCTGCCCACACCAATCCTCCTTTCCAGGCCACTGCACCCATGTGACAGACAGTCTGGGGCACGGGGGAGCCCTCAGAATCACGTGGGCCCAGGTGGGTAGCTGGAAATTGACTGCCCAGCTCTACGTCTCCTGGGTGGCTGTGTCCCAAGCAGTCAGAAACCCCAGAGGGCAGGAGTGATCTAGATCAATTACTCTGTTTTCCAGACCAACCTGCACAGTCAAGCACGTGAGCATGGCTGTCCACGTGTACACACGCATATCCACACAGACATGCACACACACACATGCATCTCTCGCAGAGGGAACTAAGCCAGATTCTGAGCTAGACCCATTGCAAGCAATATTTCCTAGTCCTCACGGCAGCCCTGTAAGAATCACTAGCATCTGCAGACGAGGAAACTGAGGCTCAGAGAGGGGAAGGGACTAAGCTGAGACCACATAACTGTTAAACGTGGAATCAGAATTCAAAGCCATGCCCTTTGCACAGCACCACCCTGCTGCTGCGTGTGCACACACACACACACACGTGCACAAGTGCACACACAACTTTCACACACTTGTGCTCAACTCCTAAACTGGTCATTGAATATCAAAGCTAGAAGGAAACTTCAGAGATATCTTGTCTATGCCATCCCATTTTACAGTAGGAGGGGAAGGGATTTATTTAAGTTTTCAACACATCTAGGAAATGGCAGCACCAGGACTCAAATTCACATCGCTGCTGTCACACAGAGTCACGTGTACACACATCCACACACCATACAGCTTACCCAGAGACTGTTACACACAAACCCATGAATGTACACATAGACATAGATAGCCATTCCCACCCACATCCCATCCCCAGTTGGTTTGTACACCTGCACACATGGCATTGCACATGTCCACTCATCACACACACGCATGGTCATATGTGTTCACACAGAGCACACACTCACCTACACTCATCACACATGATCCTCTCACTCATCTGTCTACTCACACACACGGACTCACACACCCACGTTCTCTCACTTTCACACTCACGTGCCCCACCCTCCTGCTGCAGAAGAGATGAGCTGACCCAATCAGGGACCCTGCGCAGCTAGACCCTGGGGTGGGAGCTACGCGCTGAGCCTTTAAGAGGGGGTGCCTGCAACCAGCATGGCGTGGCGTGGGTGCACCCTGGCATCGCCATCAGCAACCCTGGCAAGTGTGTGCTGCCAGCAGTTCCCCACAGGCCCAGGCAACTCGCCCTGGCCAAACCCAGCAGGTAGGCCCAGAAAGTGCCAAGTCACAGGCCAGGAGGGGCCTGGCCGGGCCAGGCTCGCGGCAGTGCTGGTCCCAGCTTGCGAGCTGCTATTTGTCTTCTGCCTGGAGCTACACTGGGGACGCTCCTCCCTGAAAGGGCCAGACTCTGAGTCACGAGGCCTCTTCCAACACCCACTGAAGATGAGGATCAAGGCGCCAGGATTTGGGGGCAAAGCACCCAGAGCTGCTAATGGGATTTACCAAAGTTGGTAAGCCAACTAATGTATATATCTAATACAGAATAATCCCAAAGCCTAGCCCGTGAACAGTGACACCTGTCAAAGTCCTCTAACAGATGCTCTGAGCTGGACAGACCAGACACGTAAACAAGTAATTACAATGCCAGGATTGGGGGCTCTAACACGGAGACAGACATAGCATGTGGGAGCTCGGGGCAGAGAACAGCCACCCTGGACCAGAGGCGGGGCCACTTGATCTGGGTCTGGAGTGGTGAGCTGGAGTTCACCAAGAGGCTTTCCAGATGGAAAACTGTGTTTCAGAGAACAGAGGCCAGCATGAGTGAAGTAAGGAGTGGAGGGTGGGCTTCAGGTACAGGAAATGAGGCAAATTGGAGTCAGCCCTTCAACACATATTTATCAATACTTACTATGTGCTAGATTATGACACATAAAATATACAAGTCTCTCTCTCAAAGAGCTTAAGCTCAAGGGTCCCAAATCAAGTGCTTTCTGGTGCCAAGCAGGTGGTGTAGTTGGACGAAATGGTACAGTGTAAATGATGGTGGCGGGAGGGGGGTGTGTGTCTAATGGGAGCATTCCTGTCCTGTCAAAAGCATTTCTGTTCAAGATTATGTGTCAATCCAGTGACAGCCGAAAAAACTGATTTGTGGATGCGTTCAGAGGATAGATCCTGAATTGGAAGGAAGCCTTACATGTAGAGCGAAGGAGTTTGAGCCTGACCCTGTAGATGGACCTAAAACCCACGGGAGGTTCTTGCCATGAAAAGACACTTGTCAGAGGGGCCTCCCAGAGATGCTCTCACACTGTGGTCACTGGACAAAAAGGGGCGGTGTTCCTGTTACCCAAGACCCTGACGGCAGGGACAACTTCTGCTTTGCCCCATCACAACTGCTTCCTGGCAAGGGCCACTGTGTCCTCACATGAACCTTCATCTTCAGTCCCTCCTCCTACCCCTGCCTAAAATCCTCCTTTTCCTACCCACATCATGCATAGAAAAACTGACTTGATTGAGTCCTCCCACATTTCTCTCTCTGACCCAAGGCCCTCACAAAAGGACAGCGCACACGCGCACACACACACACACACACACACACACACACACACACACACACACCCCTCTGTAAGGCCAGGGGCTTAGACTAGTTGACACGGGAATGATTCTGTGTGTTCCACCTCATGGAAATGTCAGAAGGGCCTGAAAGATGAAAATGCCTGAGTTGCCGTCCTGGTTCCCCTGAAGTTCCTTGGGGAGACTGGGGGCTAGATTGACATCCAGGCGAAAGCGGGGAGCCTGAGCCTGGGATTCAGATGCAGCTCTGCCGGTGCCCAGGGAAGGAGGGCAGCGTGGCCAAGTCCCCAGCACAGCCTTTCCCCTCCCTGACACACGTGCAGGCCCCGGATGCTTGGCGGTGGAGCCTGGGAGCTGCCCTGGGCACATACTGGCAACCCTCACCAGCCGCAGCCTCCCTCCTGGACCCTCATTAAATTATTCTGCCCCACTGGTCCCAGGCTCAGACTGCCTTTGATGTGCACCGTTCAGCTTCTGAGGCCAAGGCCAGACCCCTCACACCAGGCCAGGCTGATGGGCTCTGACAGCTTCCCTGGGGCCCCAGGAGAGCAGGACACCAAGGCCCACTCTCATGCCCACAGGACACATGCTCAGGCCCATGGGCAGCCAGAGATTCCCACACTCACATGCAACGCTCTCTCACACACATGCACACACACGCACACTCACCGACTCCTAGTGGGACTGGCCCTGTGGCACAGACACGTCCACCCTGGCGCACTCACCCGCACTCAAGCACACCCATGTGCACACACTCATACACACACCCACCTGCAACACTTGCAGCACACACACCCCTCACGCACTCCTGTGGTCTCACACGCTCATGACACGGCACCCGGCTCGCACATGAGGCTCCCGTACCTTCTTCCTTGCCCCTCGGCCATCTCACTGACCTCCTCACCTTCCGCAACGTCAGAGGTCGTAACATTGTGACTGTGAACCCAGACAGCCTGGCTTCAGTTCTTAGGGATCCCATTTGTAAGCTGTGTGACTGTGGGCAAGTTACTAACCTCTCTGGGACTCCATTTCCTTTCCTGTCGAAGGGGAATGATAATGGTGTCTTCCTAGGGTTCTTGCGTGGCTTAAAAGAGGTTCTGTACTCAACCGCTTCAACAGTGCCTGGCACATAATAACTCAACAAACAGCTCTTGCCTCTGGCCTCTTCCCTTTCATACCCTTTGCCTCAGCCGTAACAAAACCATGAAGTTTCCTAAACCTGCCGAGCTGCGACATGCTTCTGACCCTTTACCTAGGGTGTTCCTTCTATTTGAAACATCTCTGCCCCATTTCTCCCTCCCTGCATCCACCCGGTGAGCTCCTACTCAACTTTTAAAACCCTACTCCGGGGGCTCTGCCCGCCACCAGCAGAACTGATCACTGACTATTTTGCATCCCACCCCTGCCCTGAATTGTCCATTTCCTAGACTGTGAGACCCTTGAGAACATGGGGCCGCATGAAAGTCATCTCTTCAATCCTGTACTACATCATAATGAGAGCATAAGAGGCCCTTGTGCAACTGATTATTAAAGATTATGGAAACTATGTAGCCTAAAGGCCTGATAGAAGCAATCATAACATCCCTGTAATGATAGCTGACTTTACGGAATGGGAAATTTGGGCAAGCTCAGCATTAAGGGCTTTCTGCTCAATGCTTCAGTAATACTGTGAGGCTGTGCTGGCGATGCGTCTGTCGCTCGGGGGAATGAATGAGGGAAGCGTGTGGATGCTTCTTATGGAATACCATGCAGGAGCAAGAAGGAACAGAGCAATCTACGTACAGGAACTTGGACAGACCTCAAAATCACGGTGTTGAGTAAGAAACTTAGGGACCAGAAAGATTTACTGCACAGTACTATTTTTGTAAATGCACCCCCCAAATGCATATTTTATAAAGATAAACACATTTTAAGGACATAGTTTTTAAAAATACATATTGGAGTGGATTCCTGGATTGTGGAAGGGAGTAAGGAATAGGAACGGAAATCTGGGAAGAGGGGAAAAATTAAACTGGCAGAGAGGACTCAACTCTATGCACCTGAAGCCCAATCAAACAGGAAAAAAAAAAGTTAAATCCATGGGAGTGTGTCATTTTTGTCTCTTTTACAGCTGAGAAAATAAACTAGTCATACAGTTGATCTTTTTTTTTTTTCCTCTTTTTTTTCCGACCTTTTATTCAGCTGTTGATTTTATGGTATCTAAATAGCATCACTGTCGACAGTTTTTCTCAATGTAAAGTTTGATTTTCATGTAATGTTTTCTCTCCCTCCCTCTCCCTCTCAATCCCCCTCTTCCTCTCTCGCTCTCACTCTCAGAATCATTCACTGAAGCCCTGGTTGAAGCCTGAACTAGATTCTCCCTGAGACAAAGGCAGACCCTATGACCTCCATGTCCTGTAGAGAAATGAATGAATGAATGAGTGAATGAATGAATGAGCGAATGAGGAAGCGAAGGAAGAGAAACAGAGAGGGAAGTAGGGATGAAGGAATGAGAAAAGATTGCTCAGAAGCCTCAGCATGGGAGAACTCTCCTAGAGTATTCTCTTCCTTTCTCCACCCCATCCTGGGCATGAGCTGGGGTTGGGGCAGGCGGGAGGAGGGCAAAGGGCTAGAAACTAGATGGCTGATCTCCTCAAACTCCCCCATCACAAGGAAGAGGAGCTGCTTCCAGGAGGCAGCCGGCGCTGGCACAAGATCCTGGAGCTGCAGGATAGCATCCAACGCTCTAGGGATCCAAAATCCCACATGACGTGAGCCCCCTGCTCCAGGAGGGACACTGGGACTGGCTCTTATACTAACGACAAGTAACAACTAATGTCTTCACCTGTTTACTCCTTTTCAATTCTCTTATCAAGCATGTACATTAAGGATTATCTCCATTTTGCTGGTAAGAAAACTGAGACCCAGAGAACTTAAGGGTCTCTTAAAGTGACCCAACTCTCAGTATAATAATAAGAGCAAGCACTTTCTGAATGCCCGCTCCATGCCAACACCTCAAGCACTTTGTAAGCCGTAACTCATCTGATCTCACAGCAGCCTATGAGTTGCACGGCCATTGCCCCCATCTCACAAACGGTGAGCCAAGATGCAGAGAGGGCAAGTGACTGTCCCAAAGTCACACAGTGACTGCGTGGGGGACCTGGAAATTGAGATTAGATGGTCTGGGTCCAGAGCTTCCTCTCCTCCCTCCCAGGCTGTGCTGCCTTTTGTACAGCAGAGCTGGGATTTGAACGCAGGGTAAACCAGCCATGTGGAGTGGGTGAGGGGGTGGGGGGTAGGGTAACTAGATTCCTTGACACCTGGGGACCCTGGCTTCCTGCGAGTCATATGAGGGCCCACTGGGAATGAGGTCAAGGACACACAGGGTCAGTCACTGGCCCTGCTGGGGCCCCAGATTCTGCCCACAGCCTCCCCAAGGGCCCCTAAGCCCGGGGAGATGGGAGAGGCTGTCTCCCTCCCCCTTTCCCAGCCAGAGCTGAGTGAGCTAATCCCAGGAGAAGACACATTAGTCCAGGAGAATCAGCCCCAGCCTGCTCTGCTGAGTCAGCAGGAAGTAGAGCCCTTGTTCTGCCAGCTACGTGAGCCCCTGCACGGCCACCACGGCTGCCGGCCCGTCTGCCTGGTGCGGCCCCCACCATGGGCATGCCCTCATGTGCCTGTTTCCTGCTGACCTGCCCACTAGAGCACTCTCCAGCTCAGCAATCCTGGGCCTCCCTCCCTGCCCACTTTTCTAGCAACAGACTTATTTCCCCGCTCCATCCCCACTGACCCCAAAAGACAGCCAACTAATCCGGCACAGACAACTAATCCTCACCAGAACTGCAGCAAGTGGGAAGGAGGGCTTTGGGGGAGTGTAGTGAGCCTTTTCCCCACATCCTGCACACGGTCAGCTCCAGAGAGGAGAGCTGCGGGCAGCTCATGTAATCTAGGGGTCATTGCCAGAAGTGATACCACTCTCAGTGTAATCACAACCAACCTGGTCATCATGCCTGTCTCCACTAACACCCTCCCTATTACTGCCACTGTCACTGGGACCACCACCATCATCGCCACAGCTGTCAGCCTGACAGCAAGGCTACTGTCAAGTTCACCTCTGACGCCAGCACCCGTACCACCACCACTTACTTGCATCAGTTAGTTCTACCAACTAAGACAGGCAGGTGTCACCAACATCATCAAAAACAGTACTGCCACTAGCACTGACACCAATACCACTACTGTCATCACCAACACAAGGCATCAGTAAAATCATTTTGACCAACACCTCCACCATTCTTATACCAACCCCACTGTCACTGTCACCACCATCCAAGCCAATTGTCATTTTGCCACCAAAAATATGACCACCATTTGCAACAGTGGCACCACCCTTGCCTTTACCGCTATCACCACTACCGACATCATTACGACCACCACCGTCACTATCACTCTTACCACTACCATAATCAATACCACCCTCATGGACTTCCCTGGCAGTCCAGTAGTTAAGACTCTGTGCTTCCACTGCAGGGGGCACGGGTTCAATCCCTGGTCGAGGAACTAAGATCCCGCATGCTGCAAGGCCAAAACAAAAAACAAAAAAACACCACCATCACTGTCACCTTACCCACCACCACCATTATGGCTTCCATCATCACCATAACTCTACTCAGCACCTCTAAACTGGACACCACCAACGCCAACACCACCATCATCATCATTACCACCATAACCGTAAACAATACCAATGTCACCATAACTTTAATCAACACCATGAAAAATGGTACTACCAACATCTATACCACCATCACTATAATCTCCACAGAGTTGTCAGCAATACCTTCCCCAATATGAACACTCCATCATCCCCAAACTGTCACCACCACCACCTCTTTATCAGGATGAGGAACATTTGCTCTTTACCTGAGCCTGTTTCTATGCCAGGCAGAATGTGAAAACAACAGTTGGAGGAAAGCAAAGCTCTTCTTATTGTTCTGACTATATAATTATATGCCCACTCACTTCCCATTAATGTCCTCCTCTGAACAGACTTGATTGTTTGCTAAATTGGTCCGTTTAGCGATTCACAGAGGAACAGCTATGCATGCCTGAAAAACACAGGAGTGATTACAGGAGTGACCCCCTGCTGCCTGTGACATCAAGAAGTCCAGCTCCTAGCATCACACGCCCGTTCCCCTCCGTACCTCTCTCAGACATTCTGGGGCTCTGCAGATAGAGAGCCCCAAGTCTCCAAGGTAGACTTAATCCCTTCCCTTCCCCAACTTCTGTCCTGCTCCTCTAGAGCAGAACAGAATGTTGGAAGAGTGTTAGTCTGAGAGCCCTAGATCCCAGCCTCAGTTCCACCTCTAACTCTCTGTGTGGCCTCAGCAAACTCACTTCCTTTTCTCTGCCCCAGTTTCCTCACCTGTGAAAGAATGACCTTCAACTCTGCTTCCTGAAAGGTTTTTTGAGCTGAGACACACTTCCAGGACAAATCTGAGCCCTTTTTCCAGAAGGTCCCTTCCAATGAGAAAACACAGACTGTCAAGTCATCTATTGATTCCCCCAATAGACTCGCCTGGCCAACAGGTCCCAGGATCTCCAGAGAGGCCTCCTCAAGCCCTGAGATGCTGCTGCCAAGGCAGTGTGGGGTGTGAAGGGTTAAACAGTCAGGGCTGAGCTTCCCTGGTGGCGCAGTGGTTGAGAATCTGCCTGCCAATGCAGGGGACACGGGTTCGAGCCCTGGTCTGGGAGGATCCCACATGCCGCAGAGCAGCTGGGCCCGTGAGCCACAATTACTGAGCCTGCGCTTCTGGAGCCTGTGCTCCGCAACAAGAGAGGCCGCGATAGTGAGAGGCCCGCGCACCGCGATGAAGAGTGGCCCCCGCTTGCCGCAACTGGAGAAAGCCCTCGCACAGAAACGAAGACCCAACACAGCCAAAAATAAATAAATAAATAAATAGAAATTAAAAAAAAAAAAAAACAGTCAGGGCTGTGCGTGAGCAAGCGTCTCAGATGAAAGGCTGGTCCCCGAGAACGCCATGAGGCTGTTGTGGTTGGCAGGCTGGGGCAATGGGGCCAGGCTAGGTCCCGAAGGAAACCCCCTCCTGGTCTCACCAGAACAAAGTGGTGTTTTACGAAAACGCCATTGTTCTTGGGCAAGTCTTTCTCATCTCAACATAAACCAGGAAGCAGTGCTTCCTTTCCTTGGGCGAGACCCCAAGGTCCCCCCACCGGTAGGAGTGGGGGGAGAAGAACAGAGTTTTTCCTGCCTGGAATGATCTACCACAAAGCCCCTGCCCAGCTATCTGCAAGGCTCCCCAAGGCTGGTATGTGTGTGTGAGCGTGGGGGGCATGGGCGCATGTGCGTGTATGATGGGGTGAGGAGTGCAGAAGCAAGAGGGGCACCTAGCCCAGTATCTTGCCTCCAAACAGAACTCTGTAGCAGGAGCCAGACCATGAAAGAGGAGTCACTGCCCATCCATCTCCCCACACCCCTGTGCCACTGAGGCTTTCTTCTGTGCCCACCAACATGGCAATCTTCTTTCTGCCTGTGGCCTTTGCACATGCTGTTCCCTCTGCCCGGAACTCTCTGCCCTTCACACACTTGCTCCTTCTCATCACTTTGGTCTCTGTTCTAACATCAGTGAAGATATAACTGTTGAATCACTAGTTCAGTGTCTGCCTTTCCTGACTCCATGAGGTCAAGGGTGAAGAATTACGTCCATCTTGCTCATTGCTGCATCCCCAGGACCTAGCACAGGATAACCCCTGTGTGTGTGTGTGTGTGTGTGTGTGTGTGTGTGCGTGTGTGTGTGTGTATTCCCACCTCCACCCCACCACCCAGCCCCATATAAAAAACAGGTTACAGCAGTCTCTCAGGCAAGGAAACCATTTCCCTTCTCAAGCTGGAAAATAAGAGGCTTTCAGCCCTTGGAGAGCAAGCTCCACTTTCTTGAAGGGGAAACTGAAGCTTAGAGCCTGGAAGGTCCTGGCCAGAGGCCCATGGTTGGTCAGTGGAATTCCTGAGCTAGGCTCCAGGTCTCCTGATGCCAAAGTTACCAGACAGGACCTATCACCTGCTTTCCAAGCTTGGCCACATCCTGGTGCTAATTCTCTCACCTCTTCAGATACAATACCTGGCTCCTGCCACAGCTGAAGTGTGCCCAACCTGCTTTCCCCATCTCCCTGAGAACTGACTTACTGAAGGCCCAAAGAAAGAAATCCCTCCATGGGGCTCGGAAACTTCCTCCTCACCACCATCACCCCCGAACTTTCCATCTCTCACGTTTAGCGAGGGACAGGTGAGGGCTTCCCTGGTGGCGCAGTGGTTAAGAATCCATCTGCCAATGCAGGGGACACAGGTTCAAGCCCTGGTCTGGGAAGATCCCACATGTCACGGAGCAACTAAACCCGTGCACCACAACTACTGAGCCTGTGCTCTAGAGCCCGCTAGCCACAACTACTGAGCCTGTGAGCCATAACTACTGACACCCGCACGCCTAGAGCCCATGCTCTGCAACAAGAGAAGCCACCGCAATGAGAAGCCCACGCACTGCCGCAACTAGAGAAAGCCCGCGCACAGCAACGAAGACCCAACACAGCCAAAAATAAACAAATAAAATAAATAAATTTTAAAAAAAAAAGAGAGAGAGAGGGGTGAAATCACCCTCTGGGCATCCCTAGTGGCCAAGGAAGCAGGGTTCCGGCTTTCTATCCCTTTAAACTTCATTTTTTCTTTCTTGCAATTAGTATTTCTGCTTTTGTTTCTATAGCTTTTGCTTGAACCAGCAAGGCTCATTCACTTAAATCTTTGTGGATAAATAGAGAAGGAGTATTAATACCTCCTTGAAGGAGTTGAGGGGAAGATTAAATGGGATGCTGTCCCTAGCACAAGTAGATGCTTGATTAATGCCAGATCCTTTCAAAAGTCTAAAGAGCTATGTAAATGCAAAGAGTTACTTTGTAGGCAAGGAGTATTTACAGATTGTTGCTTTTAAAAATGTGTGTTTAGGCCTTCTGAGGAAAGGAGGCAAAGTCCCTTTTAAGAAGTATTCCCTAAGTGGGCTAGGCTGGGAATGGTTAGCTTTTTTCTATTCTTTGCAAAATAATGTATACTCCCAGGTAGGACATGAAAGCAAGCAAACAAGTGGAGATGAACAGGTGAACAGAGTTGATACTAATACCAGTTCCCAAAGAGACAAAGAAACAGAGGAGGGAGCTTGCTGTGTTTGTTCCATTCCTTTGAGGCTCCTAAGTTTATCTCTTATCCCAGGCTGGTGGACAGGACACAAACAGATGTATTTTGTGCCTCCAGGCAAAGAGCAAGATAGGGAACAGATAAAATTCCACCTGAAGAAATTAAGATAAGCAGCTAGTAAGGGATTTAACCCCCCTGGGGTGGGAAAGAGGGAGAGGAGAAGAGGCCTCTTCTCCCAGCTCAAGTGCCTCTTAGAAAACCAAACAAAGAACTCATTGCCGTGATTTCTCACCCTGGGAAGGGAGAGCAGTTAGATTCCAGCCCTGGAACAAGAGGGGGTTAATAACCCTCGAATTTCCCATAGAGATGCAGCTTAAGCTGGACGGTGGCTATGAGTTTGCAATCACAAGCTCAAGGGTGCTTGTGATTCTTTCAAGTCAAATTAAAACTAATGGTGCATCTCTTTATGCTGTGCTGATGGAAAATTCCAGTTCCATTATTCGTGGGAAGGTCTTCCCTGTTCTAAGGATGCACAAGAGTCTGGAAGGCTTAGGTTGTGTCCAGAAAACCAGGGAACGACCCTTGGAGCTCCTTGTTGCTCAAAGCGTGGTCTGAGGACCAGTCACATCAGAGTCCATGGGAACCTGTTAGAAATGCAGAATCCCAGGATCCACTCCAGAGAATCAGAATCTGCATTATCTCAAGATTCCCAGGTGATTCACGGGCACATTAATGTTTGAAAAACCCTGTAGACTACCCCCGCATACCCCTCGGAGGCTGACAGCACTGCGGCTTTGGTGGATCGCAGGAGCGTGGATGCCTGGGGTTCGGCCTCCCTCAGGGAGCAACACAGCAGACACTACCCTCCAGAATTCCGCCAGTTCCTCATTCCTCCCAGAACCTACCCAACCACCTCCCTTTTGTCCCTCCTTCCCTTTCTTTCATCACAATTCCTTCCATAATCTCAGGCTTTCCATCAACAAAAGCCTGAAAGACCAGTTGTCTACAGGGGACTTTTAACTGCAGCTTCACCAACACCCCCTGACGTGATGGAGAACAAAGGCAGGGCTCTCTGCTCTCTGCCTGGGATGGAGGATGGCAGGATGGGGAGGAGGGATGGGGAGAAGAAAAACCACCCACCAACACAAATAACATCACAATCTATTATCCTGCCACCCTTGTAACTCTTTAACTCTTGCTCTCAATTATATCTGGATTTAAGAGTGCAAAACAAAGGCTTATGCTGTAATTTTAATGGACTTGTTTTTATAGGAAAAAAATGAGTCCCAGAATCCTAGAAATGATTACTTCTAAGACTCCCAGGGATTTAATGAGCTCCTAGTTTAAAGATTAAAAAAAAATTTTTAGCATCAGTGGAACGTGTCTCCTGCCCTTCTTCCAAAATAAACCACTTTGGGAATCCCACTGTATAAAACAGAAATGGAACTGCTTTAGTTGTCAGGTGGGGGGCACAGAACCCCAGCTGGATGGTTTCCTCTCCATCCCCACAGCAGCCCTTGCAGTGGCGCGAGCAGATCAGAGGCTCAGTGGAACATGGGGTGTAAAACCAACCTCAACACCCCCCCCCACTCAACACTGGAAGTTGCCTCATGGCTCCCCTTCTCCCACCTCTGATCACACACTTCCAGAGAGAAGTCTCACAGGCAGCTGGACCCAAAGCCCAGAGGTACCCAAGACTGGAATACACTTCCTACGTGATACCCAAACTCACTTCCCTGTCACTTTCACCCAGAAGTCCCAGTTCTACCTAGGGGACTGCAAGGAACAGGTCTAGTTCCTCTTTCGCATGATGTACAGAGCATATCTCTCCTGGAGTCTCCTATCCAGATGAAACAGGTGCTTAAACCTATGACAAATGGTTAAATGGATGAAGAAATCAAGAAATAACCAAATGGGGGAGTGGATTGGAGGCAGAAAAGGAAGGAAGAGAAAGAACAGCTGAATGGAATACCCTGCCCATTCTCTTCTGGACATGCTGTAACTTGAAAACAGTTCTCTTAAAAAGTGATATGTGTAAAAAAAAGTTTAGCTTTTGGAATCAAACACAATACTCCAGAAAGACCTTAAGCTGGTGTTTTTCAAACGATGGGTGGTGACCCATGTAAATAGTAAAAATCAGTTTAATGGTTCTCAACCATCATTTTGTTTAATGAAACAACAGAATAGAATAGAACAAAAAATATAATAGTTCATCAACCAGCACTAAGGTTAGGAATTGTTTGGAAAACTTTTTTTCCAGCTATACATACACATGTATGTATGTATATATATGTAGGAATGTGTGTACTGGGTCTTGATGTAGAATGTATTTCTTACTGTGGGTCACAAGTCAAAAATAAAATGAAAACCAATGCTCTAGCTCTATGAATGAGGCACCACAATTACCCCCATTTTCAGGTAAAAAAAAAAAAGAGACACAGATCAGTTATTAACTTGCCTAAGGTCACCCAACCAGTAAATGGCAGAGCTGAGACTGGAACAGGATGGGAGGGTGGGGGTAGGAGGCAGTCTGCCCCCAGAGCATGAACTTAGAACCTCTCCACTCCATGGCCTCCGGAATAGAAACAGCCATGCCATGAAGGCAGTGGGAGGATAGTGCAGGACCAATCTTGGGACCCGGGCACCTAGCAGGGTTTTCCTCTCACACATTAGACTCGCATTCTCTTCCTCAGCACAGGACACACAGAGACAGACACCAGCGAGCTTTAGTGGAAGGACCATATTGTTGATGCTCTAGCTCATAAAAGAGGAAGAATCCCATCCAACAGAATCGCTGTTATTCTTCTACCCTGGGCAGAGGGCTTCAACCAGCCATGAGAAGGCTGAACGACCCTAAAATCTGGTCCCTATTTCTCCACTGACCCGCAAAAATATGTGTGAGAGGCATTTCAAAAGCCTCATCAACAGCAAAATTGACCTTGGTGCTACTGGTGCCTGACAAGGAAATCAGCCTCTCCATAATCCATGTCACATATTCTAAGGGAGTCTTGATATTTTAGTCCTATGGGCGAAATAAAACTTTCTAGGTCCTAACTGCTATGTTGGGCAAATACTATCACTGTCTCTCAAATGTAGGTTACCAACATTCATCACCTCAGCACGTCTCGTCTTTCTCACTCAGTGTCCCAGGGTTCTTCCTCCATCACCGACCACAAGACAAATTCTGGCAGCACTTGAGTCTCCTCTGCTATAAAGGGAAGCTTATAATTTTGGTATGTAAGGGACTGGGGTGACTCTGGCTAATGAACCCTCTCTTTTCTTCCTCAATGCAGCTCTTTTTTTTTTTAGATTTATTTATTTATTTTATTTTTGGTTGCATTGGGTCTTAGTTGCGGCACGCGGGATCTTTGTTGAGACATGCGGGATCTTCCGTTGCGGCGTGCAGGCTTCTCTCTAGTTGTGGCGTGCCTCTCTAGTTGTGGCGTGTGGGTTTTCTCTTCTCTAGTTGTGGTGCTCGGGCTCCAGAGCACGTGGGCTCTGTAGTTTTGTGGCACATAGGCTCTCTAGTTGAGGCACATGGGCTCTCTAGTAGTGGCACGCAGGCTTAGTTGCCTGGCGGCATGTGGGATCTTAGTTCCCCGACCAGGAATGGAACCCGCGTCACCTGCATTGTAAGGCGGATTCTTTACCACTGGACCACCAGGGAAGTCCCCTCAATGCAGTTCTTATAACAGAAAAGTCTTATTTTAAAATTCTGTGTCTGTGGTCCTTTTCCCACAACATGCTCTGATCACCCTTCCTACAGGGGAAGTCTGTAGAGTGAGGCATGCCTTGACCTACGTGAACCCGTCTTGGCTCCCAATAATCCCTGCTTAGAAAAGGAACTTCTGGAATTTTGCCTAGGATTATCATAAGCTCAATGTACCATATTTTTCCCATGCTCAAATTGAGGCAGCATTTTTTTGAATTCCTTCCTGGAAACCCTCACCTCCCCAGAAGGGCCCCTGGAATGACCCATCTCTGCCCAGAGGGGCTGTGAACAAAGCAAAGGAAGCTGGGGGTAGCTAAGTCTTTTAACTTACTGTTAGCCAGGATTGTTCTACTTCTCGGTTTGAAGAGTGTTTTCCACCATAGAGAAGGCAGGGTCCATTGGGTTCTGTTCTGTTCTGTAACATTCTGTTCTGTTCTATAAACATTAAACCTGTGCCTTATTTTTTCTCTCTTGCTCTGAACAGGGTTCAGAAAGTCTCTTCCATCTTCTTTAGGTCTCAGTGGTTCAGGAAGATGGGACTCAGCTACACCTAGGAAGGGTTTATCCTTTCCATGGTCCAAGTCCAAAACTTGGGGCTTGTTCTGAGGAGCCAGAGCAAGGGAGGAGGGGTGGACAAAGCAGGGACCTGGCCAAGGCATGGTCCCCAGGTGCAAGGATACAGCAGTCATTACCAAGGGGAGATAGAGACCCGCATCAAGGAAAGTGCATGAGCTTTGGAGCCACACAGGCCTGGATGGAAATTTCTGGAAAACAATTCTTCCCTCTCAGAATTGCTGGGAGGGTTAAATGAGATCATGTTTGTTAACCCTATGCATCTGGCACGTAGTAAGGATTTAATAAATTGCAATCAATCTTGATATCATTACTTTTGCTGTGATCCAAAGAGCTCTGGTAGGGACTTCCCTGCTGGCACAGTGGTTAAGAATCCTCCGCCAATGCAGGGGACACAGGTTCGAGCCCTGGTCCGGGAAGATCCCACATGCCGCGGAGCAACTAAGTCCATGTGCCACAACTACTGAGCCTGAGCTCTTAGCCCGCAAGCCACAACAACTGAGCCTGCATACCACAACTACTGAGCCTGTGCTCTGCAGCAAGAGAAGCCCCTGCAATGAGAAGTCCGTGCACCGCAACAAAGAGTAGCCCCCGCTTGCCACAGCTAGAGAAAGCCCGCTCGCAGCAACGAAGACCCAATGCAGCCAAAAATAAATAAATAAATTTATAAAAAAAAAAAAACAAAGAGCTCTGGTAATTCCAAACTCTCCAGCGAGCCTTCAGGGCCTACCATGACTTTCCTGACCCCAGGAGCTCCTCCAGCTGCCTCTCCAGCACATAAACATCACAAGCTAGAGCAGGCCGGATTCACTGTGGCCCTGGCTCCCCAGTTACCTGGTTATGAGTCAGGCTTCTCAGATCTCTATCCCTACAGATTTGGGCAGTGACCCTACCCAGCCATACTTGCATTAGAGGAGGAGCCCTGGGCTTGGAGGACAATGGGCTGGGGTCCAATCCCAACTCCACCTCCTCTCTCTCCTGAGCCTCCGTGTGCTCAGAATAACAGATCCTGCCTCACCAGGTTGTTGTGAGAGTTATTATGGGAAAGTGCCCAGCTCAGGACCTGATACAAAGCGGGGACGCAAGAGTGTTTGCTAAATTTCAGCCCTGATATCTGAGTGCCTGGCCTCCTTCTGAGAATTATAGGAGGCAGGTATTCTGGGGGGTGGGAACGAGGGGGCAGAGAGAGAGTGGGTGGTCTTGGAAATGGAGACTTTTCCTCAATAACTCATTGGCAGTTACTGGCAGAGAATCTGTCCCTGAGGGATTCTGGCTGGGCCTGTACTGTGGAGGGAAAAGAGCAGCCATGCAGTGTGGAAGAGAAAGAGAGAGGAATCAGAGAGATGACAAAGATGAGGCCCTTTCAGGAGGCACAGAGGCCAAAGCTCCATGACCCGTCAGTGCAGAAGCTGCGATTGGAATCCAGGTGTGTCTGACTTTAAGCCTATGCCCTTTTGACTTCCAGAGGCTGTTCAAGGGGAAGGTGTGGCCTTCCAATGGGGCCTGAGAACAACTCTCTCACTTTCCAGATCCATCAAATGGACACTGAAAGCCCAGGTTACCTGGTGTGATCCTAGATCCTGAAAGTTACTCAGGCTGCTGTCAGACTGTGAGGCAAAACTGACAAAGAAGTCCAGCCAACACAATACGGAGCTCCCCAGCAAAGACTGCCCATTAGAAGAGCCCCACACTGGGTAGAAATGGCCAGACCCTAGGACCCACATGCTTCTCATTGGCTGGGAGTTGCCCAGAGAATACGGCCTTGGCCTGAAGGCTCTGCAGCTGGAAGCTGTCACCTCCTGCTCCCCTCACAGATGAAGGGCAAGTTCTTCACTGAAGGGAGGTCTGGGTAGTGCACCTCCATGACTTCCACAGTCCACCTATTCCCTGCAGGGATGCACTTCTCCAAGCTTCCAGGGGACCACTCCTCCTAAAGGGAGGAGACCTGGAAGAGGGAGGTTAGTGGGACAAACTTCAGCTCCCATCACTGCAGTTGATCTTGGAGCTTCAACTGGTGCTCATCATCTCCCTCCTCCAGTATCCATTCTGAATCCCCTCCCCTTCCCTGAGATGTCACCTTGACAGGTCAGAGGATGTGACCCAAGCCCTCGATCCTCATCCCAGGGCTTGCCTTGTGATGCTTCTTCTGGGGCTTGCTGCAAACTTCACTCCACACCTTTTTCTGCACTGGCATCTCCCAAACCAAGATCATATGGTGGATCATATGGCCCAAGTGGCAGGGCTGCTTGCACTGCAGCCTGGACTTGCTGCATAGCCCTTTCCAGCTCTGGGCCCCACTCAAACCTGGGACCCTTTCCTGTCACCATGTATATGGACTGGAGCAGTATCCCTAGACATGGAACGTGTGCCTCCAGAACCTAAAAAGTCTAACTGGCACTGTGCTTCCTTTGTGGTGGCAAAAGCAAAATGCAGCCATTCATGAATCTTCTCAAGGCTTATCTCCCACTCGCTATAGCACACGTGTCTTATCAAAGCCTCCAGCGTGCTAGCCACCTCTTGCTCATCCTCCCAGTTACAATAATGTCATCAGTGTCACGGGTTCCTGTGATGTTCTGCAGGATGTCCAGGTGGTCTACAACTCTTTGGACTATATTGTGACAAGGAGCAAAAGAATTAACATGGCCCTAGGATAAAACTAAGAATGTATATTCTTGTCTATCCCACGTGAATGTGACCTGTTTCTGATCTTCTTTCCTGATTGGGATAGAAAATAACACATTTACCAAGTCAATAGCAGCACGCCATGAACCTGAAGTCATCTTAATTTGCTTTAGCAAAGACCCTAGATGAGCATGGCAGCTGCATTTGGGGCTACTATTGAGTAGAACTTCCAGTTGTCTACAGTCACACTCTAGGATACATCCGGTTTCTGTAAGGACCAGACTGGTAAATGAAACAGAGATATGATAGGGACCACCACCCCTAAATCTTGAGATCCTCACTGATAGCACTAATATCTGCCACCTCCCCTAGGATACAATACTGGTTTTCATTTACTATCTTGGTGGAGAGTGGAGTGTGGAGAACAGAGAGTGGAGAGGGAAAGAGAGAAAGGAGGACAGATTCAGGGGCTTCTACTTGGCCTTCTCCACTATGGTAGCTCTTACCCCACAGGTCAAGGACCCAATGTAAGGATTACTCTATCTGTCAAGTATGTCAACCCCAATAATACATTCAGAGATCAGAGAAATGAGTGCTTAGTGGTCTCACATCCCAGTGGGTCTACTGTAAGCTGGACCCTGGACAGGACTCCATTATTACTTGGCCCTCATATGTAGGTCCATAATGACACTTCAGGTTTCTGGGTATCAATGTCAACTCAGACTCTGGGTCCAATAGTCCTAGAAATATCCGGGTATTCCCATTTCCACAGTAAACAGACTCTGAGTAAATGGCCATCAGTCTCTTTGGGGAATGACTGGGAAGATCCTTAGAGGATGTGCTTGCTGTGATATAGCACAGTGTTTCCTCCTGGAGACACAGCCACTTCTTCAGTTCAACAGGTTCTCCCTTCTACTAACACAAGGATCTAAAATCTGGATCACACCCAAGAATTGGGCAAGGGATTGTGACTATTTATGGGGCAACCACCCTAAACCTGCTGCTTAAACATTCTTGCTTTCTTTTGATGATACCCTCACTGATTAGCCATCTATTTTGCCTGTAGGGCAACTTATTCTATTAATCATCTCTACAGTTCTCTGCAGGTCAAGCTCCATTGGCTGCCACCTTAACTTTGCCAGTTTAACAATAATTGTGACCTCCTGGTTTTTGTAGGAGCCATAATCCCCATTGCTACCAAGAGGCCAAGCTCTATGACAGTCATCTTCTACTATCACCTCCTCTTAAAAAGGAGAGAACCACCATTGAGCTTAGTGACACTGGTGCCCTCTCATCAATACACACCCGATGAACTTGGTGAGTAATGTCTTCTCTGAGCCTTCCTAAGGACTATCATCCTCTGATGGGTCTTCTGACCTCACATAATATATTCATTCTAGCACATCTGCTTCCCTGACACTTTTAATCCCTTTCTCCTCCATTTGCCATGGCAACTCAGGCATTTCAACTTTGCTTGGCATACACCACCATATTCTCCAAGTTTCTAGGAGCCTCCCAAGCAGCAAGTTCCCACTGTCCCCTCAGATCCTTGCCAGAGGGTTAAATCCCATATCCCCAAGTAAATAAACTCCCCTTTCCCAGTCGTCTGTTCTGGATCCCTTGTCCAGCACCCTTAAAATACAGTCTACTGTATAATTCTTATAGTTCTTCTGGAGTATAGTCCCTTTCCTACAATGTAAGACTCTGGCTGGGTCATGATGCAACTTAGTTCTGATTATCAGCCTGGCAGCCAGGAAGGGAGATGGGGGCAGACTCTGGAGAAGACCCCTATTGCCGGGTGGGGCAGAAGTGTCTTCAGTGTCTTCCTGCATGAGGGGAGTGCTATCTCTTATTAGAGAGGAGTGGGCCACCTCTGCATGCTCTGATAGTGCAGAGTCTGGGGAGCCAAAATATACAGGTGTCCCCATCCCAGGTGTCCCCATTCCATGTGTCAGGCCCCAGTTTTTCCCAGCCAGGCCCCTGAACTTAGCATAGAGACTTGCCTCAGCTGAGCATTCTTCATCTTTGAAACTCCATACTATTCAATCCTGATTTGGATCATAAATTTTTTCTGCTCTCCTTCTGCAGGAAATAAAGGCTCATTTGTAAACCACCCAAAAGCGTCTTCACACTTAGTTTTTGTTTTTTAAGTGCCCTCCACTTTTCATGATCTCTCTGAAGGGTCAATATAACTTATGTAACTTAATACAACCAATTAATTCCATTGTCTTTATATGCATTGTCCCCTGTGCTTTTCAAACAAACACCCACATCATTGCATGGCCAGGATGTTCCCTCCACTGGAACATTCTCCCAAGTCATTACCAATGAAAGTTTTAGCAACTGAGCTGCCATCTTGTACCAGGGACTATCGTGCCTCACGTACTCTTGGGGACGGGGTCTTCATTGACAGCTGGGCAGCAAGCGACCCAGTAAATAAATCCATCTTACCTCCTGTGCCAGGTTTGGTCCTTCAGGAAGCACACACCGTGATGGAGTAAGGGGTACAAAATACTTAATGGGAGACAATGTCTATGAAAGATGAAGAGAGAAGAAGAGGATTAGGCCTTCTGATTGTGATGCAGATCTGATAAAGCCTCTTGCCACTGGTTGAGAGCTGCCTGGGGAAAGCGTGGCTCCCCAAAAGTGCTACAGCAAGAAGGGGTCCACTAACCGCACTCCTGGTAGCTTGTCATGGGTTGAACTATGTCTCCGAACCCCCTAATAGGGATATGTTGAAGTCCTAACCCCATGAATGTGACCTTATTTGGAAATAGTGTTGTTGCAGATGTAATTAGCTAAGAGGTCACATTGGAGTAGGGTGGGCCCCTAATCCAATATCATTAGTGTCCTTCTAAGAAGACGGCCATATGAAGACAGAGGCACACAAGAAGAGCACCACATGAAGACGGAGGATGGAGTAATGCAACCACAAGCCAAGGAATGCCTGAGGCTACTGGAAGCTAGGAGAGAGGCATGGAACAGATCCTTCCCTCGCACCTTCAGAGCAGCATGGTCCTGCTGATTCCTTGATTTCAGACTTCTAGACTCCAGAACTATGAAAAACTAAATTACTGTTTTTTAAGCCACCCAGTCTGTGGTACTTTGTTATGGCAGCCCTAGGAAACTCATTCACAGCTGACTAGCAAGTTATCTTTTGAAGGGAGAGCTGAGTGGTGCACCTCCATGGTTGACACAAATCTTAAACTGGCTCCAGAGCCCACATTCTTTACCTTCCCTGGGGGCCCATGAACTGGGGAGGGAGAAGGTCAAGGCCCCATGCTTTCCTTTGGAAGTCCTCCCACCACCACCTCTGCTCCAACTGGTCCTCGGCTGTGTGGACCCAAAGACTGGGGTGATGGAGACTTAGGGCAGCCCCTCTGGACAAGAGAGCCAAGGCTCTAGGAGACCTGAGCCCCATCTAGGCCACAGCAGCTCATCTGGCCCCATCACTTGAGTGACAGAGAAGGAACTTGATCTGCCACCTCTCACACTGGGGCTTCCATCTCCTGGGAAGCTGGCCCCCAGGTCCTCTGAAGCTGGAGACACTCATGTGGGGAGGGGAAAGGGGTGCAGAAGGTGCCCCGTTCCAAGCCCCGCACCTCTAGGGAAGAGCTTGCTGCAGTCTCTCAGCCTACACACATGTATATTTCTGGGGAGGGGGTTTAGGGTTTTCAAAGATGTCTCTGACCAACCCCCCAAAGGTAGGAACCAAATCTTCCTCTCAACCAACATCTCTTCTGAGCTCTGCACTTGACTCACTGACTTCCCTCCCTCCCTACAGCCCCAGAGACCCGCCCTTTGGTGACACCCTAGGGCCAGGTTCCATTTTCCTCCAAAGAAGACCTTGGCCACAAGGCTTGCCCAGTGCCTTTGGAAGTCTCCACAGACAAAACTCCATCCACTTGAGGTCTCAAGGGGCTGGAAGTGCCAAGTGACTGAAATGGGCAGCCTCTGCAACTGGAAAAGACTGACATGCCTTGAGTTGCCTTTGGGGATAGTTTTAAGAAGTGGGGAAGGAAGCCCCCACGTCCTGAGTTCCCAGGCTGTGTCAGGCCTGGTGCGAGTCCTTTGCCTTCTGCAGTGTCATGTTATTGGCCCCATTTTGTAAGTCAGAAGTCATGGGCTCAGGGAGAAGAGAATGGCCCAAGGCCACCCAATGACAGAGTGGTGAGGTTGGACCTGACCCAGATCTCCTGCTTCCTAGCTTGCCAGCATGCTGCCCTCTCTGGAATCATCTATATGGAGAAAAGGATGGAACTCTGCGATGATTCATCTCCCAATCTGATTCAAATAGAATCAAGTTTTTCATAAAGTTCTTTGGATGCATGTGCCAAACTTATTTTTCCAGTGTCTGGGAAAGCTGTTAGAAAGACTTTGACATGGGCAGAAAAGATTACTGGGTGTCTTGTCTACAGTCGTCTTCCAGGTTGTTGTCACATTTTATTATCCTTGAGATAGTCTACAACTCTCTAAGTAGTGGAAAATTGATAATAAGGCAAATTATTCTTTTCCATGGAAATGCAAATGAATAGCATCCAGTGCAATGCATTGATGATTGCCCCATGGATAAACCAATTATGTAAATATTTTTAAATATATCAACATTCTTATAACCTATATATGTAAGGTTCTCTTAATTCTCCTTTGAGCCAGTGGTACCATCTTACTGGTTCGCTCATTCATCAGTGGGTTAACCGACACATGTTCGTTACATATTTGTAAGTGGCTAGGAAATTCGTACTTACTGGGGTGACTTTGCTTCTTGACGCAAATCTGCTACTCGTCACCTGAAGTGTGATAAGGTTCAAGAAGCTGGACTTTGTATTACCCGGAACTTGCTTTTTAAGACCTCTTCCAGAGTTCATAAAGAGACATTCTTTTCCTTTTTGTTCTTTTATTTTTGTTACTATTTCCAGTCTTCTTAATATTTATTCTTGTGTGTATCATAGGAAGGGCCACGAGCACAAGTCTACCTGTGTCCCTTAGTGGAAAGGCATGTGTGCTCGCCAAGGCCACACGGGAGACATTTATTGACACTGTCACCTCCTCTGTTTACTCTCACTCCAAGGACAGACTGTAACCCAGCAGGATGGAAAGGGGCACGAGATTCAGACTCCGTCTTACACACTTGGGCTCTGATAACAGGAAAGGCTGTTGAAGGCTCCAGAACTGATAACCTCCTGGGCCAGCAGGAGCCAGACATTCCGGGAGCTGGCGAGAGCAGACAGCTCTGACCAAGCTGAGGATGCACCAACATCTGAGAGATGATGCTATTGGTCCCTGTTGGTCCCCTGCAGGGACCCAGCCTGAGCTGAGCCCCAGAGCAGGAAGGAAGTCATCCTGAAAGGTAAAGTTCAGGATGGTTCCCCAGAGCTGTGGTCTCCAAACCTCTTTGATCTCATACCATTACTGGTTAAAAATAATCTAAGCATGCTGTTTCAAATATGTGTGCGTTTTATTTTGAAATATTGTATTTGTTTTCCTCTATATTAAATAGCAGTAAAGCTTAATGACTTTTTTGTTTTGAAAAAAAATGCATATAAAGAGAAGTTCTTCCTGCAGCCCAGAGAACTGTCTTGCCCTCACTTCGGAGTCCACACTGCCCCGGAGCAAGCCCACCTTCACAGCACAGGACAGAGTGGAGCACGTAGGGAGCTTATAGCCAGCTCTACCACTGAAGACTTAGGACAAGCTGTGTCTCCTCTCTGGACCTGAGTTCCCCCATCTGTTTAAAACCAGGATTATAATATGTGTCACTGTCATGCCACCCTTACAGTTTTAACAGAAACACCAGTTTATGTGAAAAATGTGAAGTACTATAATTATCTGCTGTGAAGTGTCATTTCCAGGAGCCTGAAATACTCATGCTTTTTGTTTTTGTTTTTTTTAACAGCAGACCGACAAGAATCTGGGCAAGAATGAAAGCTCAGGTCTAAACAAGGAATACCCCCTGAGGGTAACACCTGGACGGTATAAACTCACCAGAGCAAAGCTGCACTAAATTACCGCAAATAGATCCTCTTCCAAGGAGGAGGGAATCCTGGAGGGGACAAAGGGATGTAATCAGGGCCCCAAAGTAAATGTTGTTGACTTCCCTTCTTTGCCTCCAGCAATAACTAAAATTTGTACTGATATTATTTGCTGACAGTAATAATAGTAACTATTATTTACTGAGCACTCAGGATTCTAAGCGTTTTGCATGTATTATTTCATCTTGTTTTTGAAATTGGACCGGGGTAAAGCATGATTATCCCACTTTATCTATGGGGAGCCTGAGACTCGGAGACATGAAGTAAGTTGGCCAGAGTCCTCTGGCTGCCAAGTCTTAGACCCAGGTCCTCTGGCCCCAAGGCTCCCTTCACCACCACACTCCAGCACGCCATGCTGCCTCCTTTCCTGGGCACCTCCATCTTTGGCGAGACGTGGATGATTCCCTTCTGTCAGTTTCCCTTCAGACTTTCCCTTAGAGATGGGGGCCAAGTGGGCCACCAGCAGCTACGGAAAGACCCTGGGACCAAGGAAGGCCGCCAGCAGCCCTAAGGCTGGCAGAGCCACGTTCACGGCCACTACAAAGCTTGCAGCTGGGGGGCATTTAAACTCATCCAGACCCCCGGCCACTCTTTGACTGACCTCTCAGACCGAGTTCCAAAAGGTGATGCACCCCGCTTGGGAACTCCAGCCCCGTGGTTGGCTGGTGGGTTAAAGAAGGCAGAAGCTGCTGCATTTGTTAGGAGCACTGGCCTTGGAATCAGCCTGAGGTTTAAATCCCAGGCTGCTGCTTAGTCGCTCACTTAGTCACTGTGCCTTTCTAAGCAAGCAGCTTTATCTCTGGGAGCCTTGGTTTCCCTATCGTAAGATAACACCTGCCTCATGATTGCTTTACAATTCATTATTTTATTCATTCAACAATAATAGGTTGAACAATTTGAAATTGCTGATGTTTAATCATTTTCTTACAAAAACAGCCATTTCGTATAGTTCAACTCTAGTATTTCTTGAGCTCTTTATCAGTCAGGGTTTTACAGAGAAACAGAACCAACAGGTTTGAGACAGAGAGAGAGAGATAGCTTTTCAGATATTGGCAAATTCCCCTTCTTTTAACAGGCTGGCAAATCTGAAATCTGTAGGGCAGGCTAGAAGTCTGAAAATTCAGGTAAGAATTGACATTGAGGTCTTGAGTCCAAATTTTGCAGGACGGCAGGAGGGAAACTCAGGCAGCGTTTCTATGTCACAGTCTTGAGGAGAATTACTGCTTCGGGAAACCTCAGTCTTTGCTCTTAAGGCCATTAACTGATTGGATGAGGCCCATCCACTCATTATGATGCAAAATCGGCTTTACTTAGACTCAACTGACTGAAAATATGAATCATATCTACAGACACCTTCACAGCAACACCTAGATGTGTGTTTGACCAAACAACTGTACACCATGGCCTAGCCAAGTTGACATAAAATTCACTTTGCAAGTGCCAACTATGTACTAGGCTCCGTTGGAGGTGCCGGGGGTCCATGAGTGGATAAAACTGACAAAAGTGCCTGACTCAGTGTAGCTTAACATTCCAGTTGAGAGACAGAAAGTCAATAACCAGCACAATAAATAAGTAACTGTGTATTATGTTAAGAGGGAAAAAAGTGGGCTAAGGGGGATGAAAGCTCAGGGGGCTTGCAGGCACGGCCTGCAGAGTGGTCAGGGGAAGGTCGGTCTCACTGGCCGCCATGGCGTGAAGGAGTGAGGGGTCAGCCACGCCAGAGCCTTCTGGGCAGAGGGACGCGTCAGTGTGGAGATGTTAAGGCCAGAGCATGCCTGGTGTGTTCTGGAAAGGAGGCCAGGGTAGCTGGAGTGGAGCAAGCGATGGGGAGGGAGAGTGACAGGAGGTGAGTTCAGAGAGGTCCTGTGGGGCCTTATAGGTCATTGTCAACTGAGAAAATGAGGATTAACTCAGAGACACATGCATGTCACGTACACAGCACAGTGTCTGGCCTAGGTGACCTAGGTCCTTTAGTGCAGGCCACTGGACTCCGAGTTAGCGCTTTTTCCTCTCCTCTTGAATTCTGTGTCCTGGACTCCACATTTTACCCACTTCATTCTTAAACAGATATTTTGGGAACCACTGGACCACCATGAGAGCCTGGAGGTCCAACAGCACCTGCCGTATACGTGAGAGAGCTGGACCCACCGTGCGAGGAAGCCAGAAATACCCTGGGTGAGCTGGGCTGAAAAGGGGCTGGCCCGAGACATACGGACCACTTCCCCCACTGGCATCCCAGCCCTGACCTATCTGCCCGGCCGGTCTGCAGCCCCAGCCAGCTCTGTCCCGGGCTTTGTTTCTGAGTTTCCAAGGCCCCTCTTCCTGCCAAACAAAGCCCCCAGCCCCCGCCTGCCGCCCAACAGGCACCTGGGGCCTCCGGGCCTGGGAATCAAAGCCTGTTTTGCAAAGGAGGCCCTGTGTTTGGAGAAACACCCATCCCCTGCTGCCCAGCCCTTCAAAGAGCTCGCATTGTTCTGCGCTGAGAAGGCGCCTCCTGACGCGAGGGCTGGGCCGGGGCTGACGCGGGTGGACCTCTGATCTCAGGCCAGGCCCTCCACACCACTCAGGGGGGATGCAGGGGCCAAGCCAGGCGTGGTCTGTCTCATGGCACTGTGCCCCTCTCCTTTCCTCTGCCCACCTGAGCCCCCATCCCTTGCCTCCCCGCCGAGGCCAGGACCTGGCGGCCCAGGCCCTTCCACCACCTGCCCAGACAGCAAGGTGGGCCAAGAGAGGCATCAGGACAAGAACTGAGGTGGGCCCCACAGGAGTGCGCCAGGGCGAGCGTGTCAGACGCTATGTGAAAAACGCCCTCATTTCACAGATTGCGAGACCGAGGCCAGAGAGGAGATGGAACTGGACCCGGGGCCCAGCTCCAGCTAGGGAAGACTGGACCTCACTCCACACCCTTGGTAATGAGAGGTCCAGGCCAAAACACAGACCTTCTGACCCAAACCCAGGTGCTCTTTTTATTTTTTAAGAAATATTTCATATGTACTTTTTTTTCCCCAACCAGCATTGTTTTACAATGACAATTACAACTTAATTTCAGGTAGAAGTAAACTTAAATCCTCTTAACAGCAAGTGGAGGTCGCAGAGCTGGCAGTGGGGCCCAGGCGGGGCCCGATCACTCACTCGGCCCTTGGAGGCACTCTCCTGTGCCTGCTTTCCTTCTGTCATCGTCACACAGCCCAGAGGTGGCCGTGGGGCCTCTTAGCCTCACCCCTGCCTTCCTGAGGTCTCTCAAGGCACAGAGAGGCTAAGTCATCTGCCCAAGGTCATACAGGAAACCAGGGACAAGCCATAACTCAGACCCCCATCTCAGGGGCTACTTCCATATTCTTCTTTTCTCCAGCTACACTGGTGAAGCGGTGGCGTCCCTTTGCCACAGTGTCCCCAGTACCAATGTTGACTTTGCGTCCAGGATACTGACTAAGATAGAGGGCTCTGCAATCAGACAGACTTGGGGTCCAGCCAAGGCCCCTTCACTGCAGAGGCGAACTACTTAAAGCAAACTACTCGCTCATTCTGGGCCTCAGTTTCCTCCTCTGTCAAACAGGAATGATGACAGCCCACAACTTAGAGGCTATTGTGAAGATTAGCTTTGGGGGGAGGGAACATGTGAAAAGCCCTTAGCACATGATAAATAATAAACGCTCAATAAGTGTTATCATGATCATTATTATTACTCCTACTTTTCACTATTTGGAGCAGAGGGAAAATGAGGGGCCAGGGTAAGGTGTGGCATTGTCTCTTTGTGTGAGCTCTTCCTGAAGCAAACAGCAACGGCCCCTTCCTGCCGGGCTAAAGGGAGAGGGAAGGGCCGTGCAGGGCAGGGTGGGGGAGGGGATGCTGTTGAGAGAGACTTCTGATCTCCAGCCTGGGATTCTCGTATTTCACCTCCTTGGCCTTCTGGGTCCCTGAGTGTGATCTTTTGACAGTCAGGATATTGCTGTCCTGGTCATCTTCCTCAAGTGTCTAATGACCACAGAGGTCACTTCCAGCCCCAGATTCCTGGAAAATTCCACAAGACTATTTGGGGAGGTAGTATGGCAGAGTAAAAACTATGGTGACACCCTGAGCAAGCCACTTCTGAGACTTGCTTGAGAGACCGGCAAGCACGGCAGTTAAGGGTTCCAATCCCAGCCCTGCCATTTGCTCATTGTGTGAACTTGAGTAAGTCCCTCAACCTCTGTAGGTCTCAAGTTTCCTTCCACCAAACAAGGACAACAATATCCATGCGATAGTATGATTTAGAATATTCTATATGCCATATTTGCTGGACCCTAAATGGTGCAAGGTGACATTATCCAAAATTATGCAAAACGTCCACTGTAGTGTGTGGTTCCTTACAGACACTAAACAAATTCTAGTTCCCTTCGGAGCCAGAGTTTAGACTCTCTTAAACTTGTGTCAATGGGCAAGTCATTCCAGCTATTTGTTAGGTGATTCCTCATCTACAAATTGGAGCTAAACATGACTTCCTTACAATATTAATAATAATAGCTGCCATTTGTTGATTACATACTACATGCCAGGCATTCTCTGTGCTCGGCACCTTTTTTTTTTTTTTTTAATTTTATTTATTTATTTATTTATTTTATGGCTGTGTTGGGTCTTCGTTTCTGTGCGAGGGCTTTCTCCAGTTGCGGTGAGCGGGGGCCACTCTTCATCGCGGTGCGCGGGCCTCTCACTATCGTGGCCTCTCCCGTTGCGGAGCACAGGCTCCAGACGTGCAGACTCAGTAATTGTGGCTCACGGGCCTAGTTGCTCCGCGGCATGTGGGATCTTCGACCAGGGCTCGAACCCATGTCCCCTGCATTGGCAGGCAGATTCTCAACCACTGCGCCACCAGGGAAGCCCCAGGGGAGCCCCCGTCACTTTTCATATACTAACTCATATCATCTTCTTGGCAAGTTCATAAAAAGGTATCCTTATTCCCATTTTACAAATGGGGAAACTGAAGAGTTTCCCTAACAGGCAGCCTGACATCAGAGCCCTGCTTTCCACCACCACACACACCGCCCAGCGCTCAGCACCTGCAGGGTAGGTCAAAGAGGGGCTTGTGTATAAAGTGACACACGGCATCTGTCAATGCTAGTGCCCTTCTGGCCTTGCTAAGAGCCATATCAAATACTGGGGGACAGAGCTAGAGATACAAGTATCGAGAGGGATTTTTCAATATTTGCTTCTTAAATGATAAAAGATTTGCCTATGGAATATTCATACAATGCAACACCACACAAATAGTAAAATCTAAAGATGTCTTAGAAGAATTTGCAATGACATGGAGAGACATCCGCAATATTACAAAGTGAAAAGAAAAATAAGATCTGTTCTCAAACAATGTGAAATTCCCAAAACAATTGATGTTGAAATGCGATTGCTTAGAAGAATGCCTGGAAGGATCGATATGGCAAGTTATTAACACCAGTGGGTATGGCTGGACAGTAGGATTGCATGGGGTTGTTATTTTTTTCTTTTTGATCAGCTGTATTTTCCAATTATTTTTCTAGAAGCAACATATATTTCTTTTGTAATTTAAAAATATTTACAAATGCAAGATGATTAGTGACTTAGGTCTACCAGTTAAAAAAAAAAAAAGACTGAGCTTTATTCTCTCACATTCATTTATTCACTCAATAAATATTCAAGTATGTACTACGTGCTTCTGTTCAGCAGCAAGTTCAGTCGGTCCAGAATAACACTGCTGTGAAGGAGTAGATGGTGGGAAGCACCAGGAAAAGGGGTGCTGGAGCACACGTGGGGACTGGTCTCGTGCTGGAAAGGACACATGCCTTCCCTGTGACAGCCCAGAGAGCCTGCGCTTTTTCCTCCAAGGTGGTGTAGCCCCCTGTCTATTCAAGGGAATCAGGCCTCCCTCCTGAATGACTCCTTGAGAGGGAGATACAGGAGCTCATACCACATGGGAAAGGACGAAGAACAAACATCTGCTGAGGATCTTTCGCCATGCTGGGGACTTTCATGCCACCCAATGAGTCCTCCCATCCACCTTGCATCTCCATTTTTCCAGATGAGGACACTGAAACTCAGAGAAGCAAAGTTGCTTGTCCAAGGAGACCAGCTAGGCAGTGAATGAGCAGGAATTTGAATCTAGCTCCTTCTGACTGAGACGCCATCATCCTTCTACTGCAGGACCCACTGTCTCCCTCACTTCTCCTTCACTATCGTCAATATTCTGGACACCATGTGCTGGCGCCCTGCTAAGGGCATTGTCTCAGCGATCGATGTTTTCTCATTTACTCTTGCCCTGAGGTGGAAGCAGGAGGGAGGTGGTATTTACCAGTGATGAATCCCAGGCTCAGACAGGTTTCTACCTGCCCGGTCACACAGCACTGGAGTGGTGGAGCTGAGATTTGCAATCTGTCCTTCTGGGTTCTAGAGCTCTGGTCCTGAACACCCGCACTGCCTGCCTCTCCTCCTATCTTAGGTTAGACTCCTCTGAACAGCATGGAGCACTTTGGGGGTAGCATTAGGGAACATAAACAAGTGTCAGCTCTTCTTTTCCTTTTCCCTGCTTTTTACAACATTTGAGGAGTCTGTAATGTGGAAAGATAAAGAAGGTAGAGGAGTACAGCAAGAGGGAAGATGTAGGAGGAATGTTTGACAATTTGTCAAGCTGCAAGAATCAACACCCCATTCTTTGATAGAAACAAAAATTCAGTTTCTGAAAAATGAGCATGGAAGCATGGTGGGGAAAGAGAATGGAGAAAAGGCTTGAAACCAAGTTCTTGGAGGTACAGTTAAAGGAACTGGAAATGCTTAACCAGGAGAAAAGTAGTTTTGATCATTCAACTAACAAATACGTGACAGGCTTTTCTTCTGGGGCAAGCATTGTGTAAGGTGTGAGGACATGCAAATAAACAAGACAGACATGGCCTCTGTCCCTGTGGAAACCTAAAATGGATGGGATGGTCAAGGTCTCTGCCTGCAAATATCTGAAGGGGTACTGGGGAAGAGTGAATGGCCTTGTTCTGTGGGGGTCCAGAGACAGAGCTTGGATTGTTGTGTGGATGCCTTGATGGGCAGATTTCCTCCCTGAAGATGGAGGAACTTGCCTACAGGCAGAGCTCTTCCAAGATGGATGGCTGCCTCAGGGAAGTAGTAAGCTCCCTGGCACAAGGGGAAAGGAGGTGTGAGCACTTTGAGAGGATAAGGAAGAGGGACTGTATTTGTCTGCTCAAGCTGCCAGAAAAAAATACCACTGAGTGGCTTAAATGCTAGACATTTATTTATCACTGTTCTGGAGGCTGAGAAGTCAAAGATCAATGTGCCAGCCAATTTGGTTTCTGGTGAGCCCTCCTTTCCTGATTTGCAGATGGTGACCTTCTCACTGTGTTCTCAGATGGCCTTTCCTTAGTGCATGTGCAGAGAGGGGGTGTGGGGGAGGGAGATAGAGCTCTGATTCTTGCGTCTCTTCTCATCAGGGCACTAATTCCATCATGAGGACCACACCCTCATGACCTCATCTAACCCTAATTACCTCCCAAAGGCCTCATCTTCAAATATCATCACCTTGGGGGGTTAGGGCTTCAACATATGAATTGGTGGGGGGGCACACAAATATTCAATCCATAACAGGGGTCTCAGCATGAACAGGGCAGCTGGACTAGCTCACTGCAGAGAGCCCTTCTATACTTAGTTCTGTGCTTCTGTGGAAGTTGAGGGCCATATGGGCCCTGTGCTGAGGGTCAGGTGTGACTCAGGCAGCTGGAATTGGGCAGGATGAGAGAACCAGGCAGAACACCTGGGTGGTTCACCCATCAGCCCTCTCTGCTCTGTGAGTAGAGATGCAAAGACAAGCAAAACCACTACTTGTGGTAACACAACCCTGGGCAAGGCACTTTCCCTCTTGTAGTATTAACTTCTTCATCTGATAAAGAGGGTGTCATCACACCCAAAAACCTATTGTGAAATGGGGATAAGGTAGGGAAATGTATGGTACAGCTCAGCACAGAGCTCAACACATAAGCACTCAGTGGATACGAGCTGCCATTTATGATTACTTATAATAATTAGAACGAGTGCCTGCCATGGGGTTTCAACCAGGGTGGGGAACATATAGGAACACAGACGAGGAGATTATGGTGTAGGGTGTCTCTCTACCTCAGAGGGTGTTTAATTCTCACAAATACCCCTCCTGGAGTAGGAATCAGGGAAGGCTTCTTGGTGGAAGGGACAATTTGAGCTGAAACATGAAGAAAGACTGAAAAAGTTGAGGGGTTTGGGGTCAGGTTATTGAGAACTAAAGGATTAAAAAAAAAAAAAAAAAAAAAAAGACAGGCTGTTGGGCTAACTGGAGAAAGAAAATGGCTCAGATGACCACATACGTATATTCACTCATTCACCTGCTCAATCATTCACCACTTCCCACATCCCCACCTGCCACAACTACAATGGCTTCAGCTCTAAAAATCACAACTCGTACATCCCACCCTCTGACCACAGTTCCACTCTCCCACCACATGTACTGCACAGGTCCCCTCCACCTGTTCTTCATCACACAGGCATCTCCAGCCACTGGCCCTCTTTGCTCTTCCAGTCCTTCACCCTCTTCTTCCTCATGTCTTTCTCCTTCCCCTCCCCCCAGCTCCTCACAACCACTTTTCTACTGTTTTTTATGAGTCTGACTTTTTTGTTTTGTTCTGTTTTTAGATTCCACATATAAGTGATATTGTGGAGTATTTGTCTTTCTCTGACTTATTTCACTTAACATAATGCCCTCAAGGACCATCCATGTCATCACAAATGGCAGGATTTCTTTCTTTTTCATGGCTGAATCATATTCCATTGTATATATACCATATCTTCTTTATCCATTCATCCATTGACAGGCACTTAGGTTGTTTCCGTATCTTGGTTATTGTGAATAATGCTGCAACGAACACAGGAGTGAAGATATCTTTTTGAGATCTTGTTTTCATTACCTTTGGATATATACCCAGAAGTGGAATTGCTGGATCATATGGTAGTTCTATTCTTAATTTTTTGAGAAACCTCCATATTATTTTCCATAGTGGCTGCACCAATTTACATTCCCATCAACAGTGGACAAGAGTTCCCTTTTCTCCACTTCCTCACCAGTGCTTGTTATCTCTTATCTACTTGAGGATAGATTCTAACACTTGTGAGTCATGTCCTTCTTTATTACAGCTCAGAGTCTGAGGTCCGAAATTTCAATAACAGTCTTGCTAATGCCATGAATTCTCTTGCCCCTCTGTCTTTAGATCTCATTGGTTGAGAAAAACCCTCCCTATCTGTTCCTGTGGCTTACTCTGCCCGGCAGCCAAACACTGCTGAGAACTGTACACCACAGGGCAGAGGCCTTCCCTGTAACTCTGGGACCCTCACATCAAATGGGCCTTGGACACTGCCCATAACCAACCACCCTCCAATGGCCACTTCACACCTTCACCATGCTCCTGAAACCTGCTTCCTCATCCTCAGTGGTGACTTCACCTCCTACTTGACAGAGAAAGAAAACACTATTCCTTATCTTCACACACACACACACACACACACACACACACACACACACGCAACCCTACACCCATCCTCTTCACTTTCCCCTTCTATTTCAGCACAGGAGCTGACATTCTCATCAAAGCCCAGTTCTCCACCTGGCTTTTGGGGCCCTGCCTTCCCCCTTTCTTGGGGACCTAGTATTTCTTATTATCCTTTCTTTCTCTTGGATTTTCTAACTTTACTTCTCCATCACATCTTTCCTGTTAGCCTTTAAACACATTCAAATCACCTTGCTAAACAAAAACAAAAGCTAACTCCCTCAACCTCACATCTTCTCCAGCAACCACCCTCTGTGTTTCTAACCTCCACCACAGACCTCTGTCTCCACTTTCTCAGCTCCACTCACCTTTCCTGACAGCTTCAGCGAGGTATAACTGATGTACAATAAACTGCACATATTGAAAGTGTACAACTTGGTAAGTTTCGCCATATGTCTACACCCATGAAACCACCACCACGATGAAGATAATGAATACCTCCATCACTCCCATGAGTCTCTTTGTGCCCCTTTACAAGCTTCCTGCTCCATCACTCACTGAAAATGCTCTTGATAAAGGTACCTGTGAGCTGTATCTCACCAGATCCAATGAAGAATGTAATTGCTCCTTAGACATCTCAGAAATACCTCAAATACAACCCATCCAAAACCAGACTCATGAGCTTATTCCCCCAAACCTGCTCCTATTCTGGTAGCACCAGTCAAGTGCTAGTGTGAGGCAGGAGCTTAGACGTGTCCTCGACACACTTGGGCAATGCTGCACCAAGTACCATCCATTTCACATCCTCAGTTATCTCTGTCCCCTCCTCTCCATCTCCATCATCACTGCCTTAGCCCAAAACTCCTTCCTCAGTCCCGCACCATAGCAAGGGTCTCCCAAGAGGCAACTCTATCCACGTTGGTGCACACACCTCACCTCCCAGCTGCAGCCAGAGGGATCTTTTTTGAAAGCAAGAATGATCATGTGATCCCCACCCCCACTTAAAATACAAAGACTAGGGCTTCCCTGGTGGTGCAGTGGTTGAGAATCTGCCTGCTAATGCAGGGGACACAGGTTCGAGCCCTGGTCCGGGAAGATCCCACATGCCGCGGAGCAACTAGGCCCATGAGCCACAACTACTGAGCCTGTGCGTCTGGAGTCTGTGCTCCGCAACAAGAGAGGCCGTAACAGTGAGAGGCCCACGCACCGCGATGAAGAGTGGCCCCCGCTTGCCGCAACTAGAGAAAGCCCTAGCACAGAAACGAAGACCCAACATAGCAATCAATCAATCAATAAAATAAATAAATCTTTAAAAAAAAAAAAATACAAAGACTAAAATCCATAACACAACCTACAAGGCTTGCAAGGTCTGGCCTCTCCTTTCCTCTGCAGCCCCGCCTTACCCCACACCCTCGGTCCCTGGGTTCTCACCACACTGGCCTCTGTTCAGTCCCTTTAATTTACTGGGATTCACCCCATCACAGAGCTTTGCATATGTTGTTTCTTGTCCAGAACTCTTCTCGTTCATGCTTCAGACCCTGGCACAATTATCACCTCCTCAGGAAAGCCTTCCTTGATGCCCCTAAGTTGGCTAAATTATCTTGTCACATCTTCACTTAGCATTCTGTACCTTTCTCTGTAATATATGCCACTTGGGTGTGACTTGATTATCTGTCTGCATATCTGTTTCCCTTACAATGTCATTTCCCTCACTAAAGTCCTAGGCAAGGGAGGGGGTCTGTCTTTGCTCACCATGGTATTCCCGATGCCTGACCTGGTGGACCCAGTCTCCAGCATTAGTAAGAAAAATGTGTTAAATTAATGAGCATCTGCTGAGCATCTACTGTGTGCAATGCTCTTCTGTATGTTTGATTGCATTCAATCCTCACAACAACCTTGCAGGTGGATATTTTGCTCTTTATAGATGAGGTCACTGAGGCTCAGAGAAGCTAAGAAACTTAGCCATGGTCACACAGTGGGAAGTGACTGAGCCTGAGCAAGAACCAGGTCTGTCCAACTCCAAGTCAGAGTCCTCGTCAGTTTCCCCAGCTGCCTGGAAGGGAGGAAACATTCTCATATCCACTCCCACACTCGGAGGGCCTGTGCATACCAGCTGCATTATCTCCATTCATCTTCAGAATCAGTCTGAGGTGGGTGTTCTAGCCTTTTCTAAATGCAGTAATTGAGGTACAGAAAGGTTATGTGAACAGCCCAAAATTACTCAGCAGAACAGCAGACCTGGGCTTCTAACTCGGGGTAGCAGGGCTCTTTTCACTGCACCAGACACGACAGAACAGGCAAGGGAAAGCATAGCCAGGATGGAGTACCTGTAACCTCCCACTGAAGGACCAAACTGGCTTCTGCGCCTCTTCTCTGGCTCACACTTGCCAACTTGAGTCATCTTGGCTTTGAGAAATACTCATGCCTACAATTGCTCTGTTGACTCAAGGCATCAGAGAGTTTCCAATCGATGGGGAAGCAAGGGTAGGAGCCATGCCCCATCCCTGGTGCCAACTCAAGGAGGCCCAGTGTCAAGACAGGAGGTGACATCACAATCCTGGAGCTGACCTTCCACCTCCACTTAAAAATAAACCGTTTGGTCTTAGGGTGGCTTTTCAAGGACAGCCTGTGCCAGCCATCACCCTCCCTCCAGGGCACAGTGTGGAAGCACAGGGAAGGTGGGGCCCTGACTGACAGCGGTAGGTGCCCACGGGCTCTGGACAGAATCAGCCACTTTCCAACTGGAGTAGAACCAAGAGCCCTTGGGCAGTGGAGCTGCTTGGGCCTGAGCCTCCTTGCTCACCCTCTGGTAGGCAGGAGAGGCATGTCGGCTGCAGTGGCCTGCACTAAGGGTGGGGTTCCTAGGAAGGTTTCCCTTGCCAGCAGATGACAAAACCACAATCGGAACGGTGGGATGGACATTCTGCACACCGGGGCCTCCCTGTGTAGGACCCACTAATGCCACCATGGTTTCCTTTGCTCATGCTTTAATACAAGAGATAACCAGGACATTTCTCCACAGAAGACAAACAGATGGCCAAAAGGCACATGAAAAGCTGCTCAACATCACTAATTATTAGAGAAATACAAGTCAAAACTACAATGAGGTATCACCTCACACCTGTCAGAATGGCCATCATCAGAAAGTCTACAAATAATAAATGCTGGAGAGGGTGTGGAGAAAAGGGAACCCTCTTGCACTGTTGGTGGGAATGTAAATTGGTACAGCCACTGTGGAGAACAGTATGGAGGTTCATTAAAAAACTAAAAACAGAGCTACCATATGATCCTGCTATCTCACTTCTGGGCATATACTCAGAGAAAATCATAACTGGAAAAGATACATGGACCCCAATGTTTATAGCAGCACTATTTACAATAGCCAAGACATAGAAACAACCTAAATGTCCATCGATGGATGAATGGATAAAGAAGATGTGAGATATATATATACATACACACGATGGAATATTACTAGCCATACAAAAAAGAATGGAATAATGTCATTGTAGCAACATGGATGGACCTAGAGATTATCATACTAAGTGAAGTAAGCCAGAGAAAGACAAATATCATATGATATCACATATGGGGAATCTAAAAAAAAGATACAAATGAACTTATTTACAAAACAGAAATAGACTAACAGACACAGAAAACAAACTTGTGGTTACCAGTGGGGGGAGGGGGAGTGGGGTAAATTAGGAGTTTGGGATTAAAATATACACACTACTGTATGTAAAATAGATAACCAACAAGGACCTACTGTATCGCATAGGGAACTCTACTCAATATCTTGTAATAACCTATAATGGAGGAGAATGTAAAATATTTTTTAAAAAAGAGATAACCAGACAGATCGATGCTTCCCAAATTATTTACAATGTACCTCAGACCTATCTTTTTGTACTACCACACTTGGATGTCAAATTGCTGCAAAATGTTTCTAAATGCTTACTCAGAATGTTGGTACTTAACTCACAATGCACTGGTAACAAAGAGTGTGCAGACCAGCATAGTCCATGGACCACATTTTCAGTAGCACTGGAATAGAGGACCCATTATGGGCTAAGATCTGGAGGGGGAGTGCAGGGGGAGACCCAAGAACGAGAAAGACCGTGTCCGCTGCCTTAGAGGAGCACAGGCTACAGAGAAAGACACCTGGGTTCAAATTCTGCCATACCAGGGACTTCCCTGATGGTGCAGTGGTTAAGAATCCTCCTGCCAATGCAGGGGACATGGGTTCGAGCCCTGGTCTGGGAAGATCTCACATGCCGCGGAGCAACTAAGCCCATGCGCCACAACTACTGAGCCTGCGTGCCACAACTACTGAAGCCCGTGCGCCCTAGAGCCTGTGCTCCGCAACAAGAGAAGCGACTGCAATGAGAAGCCCACGCACCACAACGAAGAGTAGCCCCCGCTCGCCGCAGCTAGAGAAAGCCCGCGCGCAGCAACAAAGACCCAACACAGCCAAAAATAAATAAATAAATAAATAAATTTATTAAAAAAAAAAATTCTGCCATAACATACCAGATACTAGTATAACATTTGGCAAGGCACTTCTGTTTGCTGAGCCTCAGTTTCTTTATCTGGAGAATGGGGGTGGGGTCATAGTACAGAAGATATCTGTTGCTTCTTTCTGTTCAGTGTCTGGACAAAGATAGCATCTGACTTCCCTTTGGGTTTGGGTGGGCTTACCTTTTCTCTTGGTTTCGGAGCTGAGTACATAACCTAAGTGTGACCAGTTAGCAGGTTCAATCACCCTACGTACAATATGCTTGGTCCAGAGATGGGCACATACACCAACCGAGCCACTGAAAGTCTATCTTGGATCCCTTGCTGGATGTGTTAAGGGAGAAATGCTCTTTTTGTGTGGGCTGCTAAGTGCAAAGAGAGCCCTTCTAAAAATGAAGCCAAGACAGAAGAAAGCTGAGCCAAAAGTTGGAGAGAAAGGCTCCTGATAATAGTGTTTGAATGCCTGGACCCAGATGAGCTTCCAACACCCCCTCCTCTCCTTCTCCCAGTCACTGCCCTTGGTCAGACTCCACTGGCTCTCCTCCTCTCTGACCTCCCTGCTGACATGGGCATCCAGGATGGGAAAGGTCCGAGAATGCAATCTGGGTCAAGAGGTAGGGACAAGCTTTGTGTCATGTCTCTGGACCTTGGCCTTCTCATCTGTCCAGTGGGGATGCTGTCTGTCTCAGACTCTCAAAGTTCTCTCCAGAACTTGGCACACTCATGAGCAAACATCCTTTAGAAGCTTAAAGGCTGAGCCTTGACCCAGGACTGTTGCTGGCATTTTACTTATTTCCCTGAGGCCATTATGACATGTGCAGGTAGATAGAGTGTAGGGAGAGAGCTTTGTTAAAAAGATCTGATCTCCACTTATTGTGTGTGACGCCGTGTGTGCCCATGATTCAGCCTCCCTAAGTCTTTGTTTCCCCATGTATAAAATGGAGTAATAATAGTACCTACCTGCCAGTATGTCTGTGAGAGGCAAGTGATAATGTAGACAAAGCACATGGCACATAGTAGGTGCTTTAAAATGGACTTTATAATTTTTTAAGGACACCAAATGTAGGTGAAACTCAGCTGACTAACTCAGGAAAGGTTTCTGGTGTGTTCAGTACAATGTTCCTCTTTTGATGCTTCCTGAACAAGACACGTCCCGAAGGTATTACTATTCCTATGAGGCAGAGCATCGTCTTGATAACCTCCTCTCTTTCCCCTGCTCCACTCCAATCCAGTCAGTTGCCAAATTCTGTCCATTTAGACTCTGCAACACCCTTTCACCAGGCCAGCTCCACCCGACCACCTCCCTCTTCCCTCTCCCCTGCAGCACATTGTGGGGCTGGCAGCAGCTTTGGGGAGCAGCCCCCTAAGTTCAGAAAACTCCCATGGCTTGCCATTGCCTAACAAGTAAACAGCAAATCTCTAGTAGGGACTGCAGGGGTCCCACGAACTCTTTTCAGCTTTTCTTTCTACAACAGGTGCTATTGGTACCCCACCTGTATCCCCTTAGTGCATCTTGAACATCACCTACAGATTTGGTGAGGAGCTCCTGTACACACTGGTGGTGTCCTATGTCAAGCACCCACACCTCTTTGCCCAAAAGCTTTCTGTGGCAGCAGGAATAGGCTCAACCATCTGAGTAGGATCATGGGACTGATCAGACTTGATAGACAAATACTCCAGCTTCCTCATGCCTCCGTAGGACACTTCTTTTTTTTTTTTTTTTTTTCTGTGGCCACACTTCGCGGCTTGCAGAATCTTAGTTCCCCAACCAGGGATTGAACCTGGGCCCTCAACAGTGAAAGCGCTGAATCCTAATGACTGGACTGCCAAGGAATTCCTGGGGACATCCTCTCAAATACAGTACTTACACCTAAATCCTTGATTCAGCAATAGCTTTGGAGGGTACCCAAATTAGGACACTTTCAAAGCTCAAGTCCCATCACACCCTTTCATGCACCCTAAACTCTAGCCAACTTAAACTGTAAACTAGATGCCCCATACATTCACCCTTTCATGTCTTTCTTCTTTCTGGGCCTGTTACCTAGAAGCCCTTCTTGCTTTCCATGGCTGTCATCCCCTATCTATTTTTCAAGAACCAGGTAGAGTTTCATTGATTCTACGATAAGCACAAAGAGTGATTGCTTAACCCTTTGAAGTCAGGAGCAGTCTCTCAGGTCCCTCAGTATGCAATTTGCCCTCCAGGTCTCTTGACCAAGTGGAGTCTACCGACCATCTTCCTGCCTCCCCCATCCCCTACACCCACTGCCCCACTTTAGTTCAGTGGCTTACTCCACAGTCACAACTAGACCTTATCATCACCCAGAACGGCTCAGGCTCTGGGACCTTCAACTCCAGTGTCCCCAGGGTGACCACAGACACTTCTCACTCTCTTGCTTCAGAGGCATCTGCTCTAGGAGGTTATCAAGCTCTCCAATCTCCTCTTCCCTGTCTCTTGGCTCCTCCAAGCCACACCTACCCTACCAACGCCATAAATCTTTTCCCCAAACTCACCAGTCCCTTGGCCCCTTCCACCCCTCCAATTGTACAAAACACAGCTCTGGGTCAGTTTACCCCTCAACCTTTTTGGCTCCCTCTCCACCAGTGGCCTGAGAAGAAGGGCAAAGTGGTTAAGGGCACCCACAGGAATTATCAGGGTTGGAATCTTGGCTCCACTACATGCTCGTTGTGTAACCTTGAGCAAATTACATAAGTTTTTGATCTGCAGGCTCCTCATCTGTAAAAGAGAAAAACAATAAAATGCACTGCTCAGGTGGAGGGTTCAATTTTTAAATGCCAGAGACATGGCAAACCCTCAGTATCTGGTTACATGTTGACATTGCTTTTATTACTGCACATCTACTTCATTGGGTTGGGGAATTCAATGAAGTAATACATGTAAGGCACTTAAACCTGTGCCCAGCACAGTGTAGGCACTCCATAAGGTTGGGAGCTCTTATCATTACTAAATTAGTTTCTTGCACTGCCTATAAGTCGCCACAGCTTATAACAGGGGTTTATAACAACAGCAGTGTACTGTCTCGCAGCTCTAGAGGCCAGAAGTCTGACATTAAGGTGTCTTCAGGGTTGACTCCTTCTGAGCCTCTGCCCAAGAACCCCCTTGCTTCTTATGGCTGCCAGCAATCCTTGGAGTTTCTTGGTTTATGGGTGTATAAGTCCATTCTCTGCCTCTGCAGTCACATGGCCTTCCTTTCTGTACCCCAGCATCATATCTCCCTCTGACTTCCTCTTGTAAAGATACCTGTCATCGTATGTAAGGGCCACCCTAAATCCAGACTGATCTCATCTTGAGGGCCTTAACTTAATTACATTTGCAAAGACCCTTTTTTCCAAATATGTTCACTTTCACAGGCTCCACAGTTTAGGACTTGGACATATCGTTTCAGGGGCCAGCATTCAACCTTCCACAATGATCATTACAAAGAGTTCCAGGGGAGGGGTGGGAGTGGAAGCCAGATTGCAAAGAAATGAGACAAAGGGGAAAGGGAGAGAAGAGAAAACAGATTTTTCTTAAAAAGACAAAGGGACTACACTACCTAAAGCAATCTACAGATTCAATGCAATCCCTATCCAACTACCAATGACATTTTTCACAGAACTAGAACAAAAAATTTCACAATTTGTATGGAAACACGAAAGACCCCGAATAGCCAAAGCAATCTTGAGAAAGAAAAATGGAGCTGGAGGAAACAAGTCCCTGACTTCAGACTCTACTACAAAGCTACAATAATCACGACAGTATGGTACTGGCACAAAAACAGAAATATAGATCAATGGAACAGGATAGAAAGCCCAGAGATAAACCCACGCACATATGGTCACCTTATCTTTGATAAAGGAGGCAAGAATATACACTGGAGAAAAGACAGCCTCTCCAATAAGTGGTGCTGCGAAAACTGGACAGCTACATGTAAAAGAATGAAATTAGAACACTCCCTAACACCATACACAAAAATAAACTCAAAATGGATTAAAGACCTAAATGTAAGGCCAGACACTATAAAATTCTTAGAGGAAAACATAGGCAGAACACTCTCTGACATAAATCACAGCAAGATCCTTTTTGACCCACCTCCTAGAGAAATGGAAATAAAACCAAAAATAAACAAATGGAACCTAATGAAACTTTAAAACTTTTGCACAGCAAAGGAAACCATAAACAAGACTAAAAGACAACCCTCAGAATGGGAGAAAATATTTGGAAATGAAGCAACTGGCAAAGGATTAATCTCCAAAATATACAGCTCATGCAGCTCAATATCAAAAAAACAAACAACCCAATCCCAAAATGGGCAGAAGACCTAAATAGACATTTCTCCAAAGGAGATATACAGATTGCCAACAAACACATGAAAGGATGCTCAACATCACTAATCATTAGAGAAATGCAAATCAAAACTACAATGAGGTATCACCTCACACCGGTCAGAATGGTCATAATCAAAAAATCTACAAACAATAAATGCTGGAGAGGGTGTGCAGAAAAGGGAATCCTCTTACACTGTTGGTGGGAATGTAAATTGATACAGGCACTATGGAGAACAGTATGGAGGTTCCTCAAAAAACTAAAAATAGAACTACCATATGACCCAGCAATCCCACTACTGGGCATATACCCTTAGAAAACCAAAATTCAAAAAGAGTCATGTACCACAGTGTTCATTGCAGCTCTGTTTACAATAGCCAGGACATGGAAGCAACCTAAGTGTCCATCAACAGATGAATGGATAAAGAAGATGTGGCACATATATCCAATGGAATATTACCCAGCCATAAAAAGAAACAAAATTGAGTTATTTGTAGTGAGGTGGATGGACCTAGAGACTGTCATACAGAGTGAAGTAAGTCAGAAAGAGAAAAACAAACACCGTATGCTAACAGATATATATGGAATCTAAAAAAAAAAACGATTCTGAAGAACCTAGGGGCAGGACAGGAATAAAGACACAGATGTAGAGAATGGACTTGAGGACACGGGGAGGGAGAAGGGTAAGCTGGGACAAAGTTAGAGTGTGGCCTGGACATACATACACTACAAAATGTAAACTAGATAGCTAGTGGGAAGCAGCTGCATAGCACAGGGAGATCAGGTCAGTGCTTTGTGTCCACCTAGAGGGGTGGGACAGGGAAAGTGGGAGGGAGATGCAAGAGGGAGGAGATATGGGGATGCATGTATAGCTGTTTCACTTTGTTATACAGCAGAAACTAAACACCACTGTAAAGCAATTATACTCCAAAAAAGATGTTAAAAATAAATAAATAAATAAATAAAATGGGTAACCAACAAGGACCTACTGTACAGCACAGGGAATTCTGTTCAATATTACATAACAACCTAAACAGGAGAAGAATTTGAGAAAGAATAGATACATGTATATATATAACTGAATCACTTTGCTGTACACCTGAAACTAACACAACATTGTTAATCAACTGTTCTCCAATATAAAATAAAAAGTTTAAAAAAAAAAACAAGACAGAGTGGGGGGTAAAGAAATGTAGATAATTATTGACAGAGATTTGGTGAAGAAAAAATACAAATAGAGAGGGAGCTGGAGGGGGGCTAAGTAGAAGAGGAATTTTTGTTCCTATTTTAAAATATGGTAGAAACTTGAATCAAGGTGGGGGGAGGGGGAAGGGTAACAGAGAAAGGGGAAGACCTTGAAGACACAGGGAAGAGAGGGGAGGGACAGTGGAGCAAGGAGCAGGCCCCAAAACAGGGTCACCTTCAACACATCAAGGCTAAACGGATGACTCAGTAAATCCAGGGGTGGGTCAGCCACAGACTGACGGCAGCCACAGAACAAGTCAGAACAGATACATCGTTGGAGGAGAAAAGGCTGAGCCAAGGAACCACCAAAGACAAGAGAAAACATAACCAACAAGCCTCTGGAAGAGCCTGAGACTTCAAAGGGCTGAGTCAGACATCATCCGTTGGGCAGCTGACGAGGCACTTTCTGCAGCTTCTCATTGGAAGCTCTGACTGCTGCTGGGGGGCAGGCAGAATTATGATGCGCCTTGCGTGGAGGAAGAAACTGAGACCCAGAAAGGCCTTAGGGTTACTGAATGACACACAGGTGACTGAGGTTACCAAAGGACACACAGAGCCCCCGGGTGAGGAGGCAGGGAGCCCAGGGAGGGCCTGGGGCATCCTCTATCTGGACACATGAAGAGACGCCCTTGAGGCCCCGCCCAGAAGTGGGCACTCTTTTATACAGTTGCCCTTTTTCCACCCTCCTCCCTGGGCTTCTGAGATAGTCTTCCTGGTTTTCTACCTCTTGGATCTTTCTCAAGAGACTTTGCAGAGCACCGCTTCTCCCTCCAACCATTTACAGATCCAGAACTGCATTCACCTTATTCCACCCCAGACTCCTCCTGCCGTGCTCCCTACTTGGTGGTTGGCACCACCAGCCACAAATCTGCCTCTGCCTCTCCCCAACATCCTGCCAATCACCAATCGCTGTGTCTTCTGCCTCCTAAATACCGTGTGAGCCTGCCCGCTCTCTCCATCCCCAGGCCTTGTCGCCCTGTCTTGCCTGAGCCCTGACTCTTGGCCTCCCCAGTCCATCCTCCAGACTGCTACAGCCTGAGCCTCCTAAATCACAATAATGAGGTTCTTGCTCAGGCATTTAAGGATCTCTGCTGGCTTCCTACCTCTGTTGGGTAGAGCACAAACTAGCATTCAAAGCCCTTTATGATCTGGGCCCTGCCAGATTCTCCAGCCTCAACAACCCTGAACACATTCCACCCTCCAGCCACACCTACAACTTGCCATTTTTCAAATGTTCCACACCATTGTCTAGGTTATTTCTACTGCCTGGAAGATCCTCCTTCCCACCACCATCTGCCTAAAGCCAGCTCAGATATCTACTCCCGTAAGAAGCTCTCCTGACCCTCCATCCCATGGGGTTAACCCCTCTACGTGCACTTTTCCCCACTCCTCTTGTCACACTCTCACACTATACAGTGATTGTTTCCCTGCCTGTCTACCCATCAGATGTGACAGAGAAGTACTCCCAGGTGGCCAGGGGAGAGTTCAGGACCTGAAGCATGCTCGTGCTCAGTTACTATTGGCTGGACTGTGTTGATTGTCACAGTGTATACCGATCTACCATACTTTGTCGTTCACTTACTCATTGCTCTGTTATTGCCACTTTTCCCCACGACGCATAGTCAGCTCAAAACATCTTTAGACAAATACGGGTTTTTTCCCTTTCCATTATTTACTTGGAATATATTCCCCAAAATACTTTTACTTGGCCAAAGGTTATACTTAAGTGTGTGGCTTTTAATAGGCATTGCCAGATAGTTCTCCAGAAAGATTGTGTTGATACATATCACTACTAAGTGTGTGCATGGATCCCTGCAACACTGCCAGCACTGGCTTTTACTATTTTCATTCATATTTACTACTTTAACAGGTATGATTGGTGATGGTCACTTCCTTCAAGGAGCCTTCTCTAGTCCTAGAGAGGCAGCTATCATGCCATGACAGAAGGCAGCCAAGGAGACTGTGGGAGCCTAGGTGGAGTGGAGGTGAGGTCTAATCCAGGCGGTGAGGTTCAAGGAAAACTTTCTAAAGGAGATGACACCCAACTTGGATCCAACCAGTTGACGTTTCCTCTCACCTTGCCTTCCACAACATCCCGACCTGCTTTGGATTTCCCAATCTTCTCTCCACCAGTCTTCATTCATCTCATGCCATGGGGCTCCCATGTCCAGAGACAGCAAAGTACAACAGCTCAATGGGAATAGATATTTTTCCCATCTCACAAATGAGGAAACTGAGGTTCACAGGGACCATGCAGCTAGTGAGGGACGGGACTAGAATTTGAACCAAGCCCTATATGATTGCCCCTGGGCCCTGCTCACCCAGCTACCTTCACTGAGAAGGGAGAAAGAGGACACTTTCTGGAAAGACTATGTGCCAGATCCCATGGAAGCCACTTCTCAACTATCACTCCATTCACAACAGCCCTGCAAGGTAAGAAATACCAGCCAGAGTCTACAAAAGAGGAAACTGAAACCCAACAACGACCTTTCCAAGGTCACACAGTGGGGCAAGTCCAGTGGGACCAAGAATGTCCAGGAACATAGACTCTCCCTCCTAGGGAGGGCTCCCCACCTCCACTTCCCTACCACACTCATCTCAGAGGGAGCAACGCCAGCTGAACAGTGTGATAGGTTGAATTGTGTTCCCACCACATTCATATGTTCAAGTCCTAACCCCTCGTACCTTAGAATGTGACCTTATTTGGAGGTAGGTTCTTCAAAGAGGTAATCAACTTTAATGAGGTCATTAGGGTGGGTCCTAATCCAATATGACTGGTGTCCTTATAAAAAGGAGAAACTTGGACACAGAGACAGATATACCAAGAGAGAAGGTGATGTGAAGTCACACAAGGAGAAACTAGACAAGGAACACCAGAGGCTCCCAGAAGCTAAGAGACAGGCCTGGAACAGATCCTGCTCTCACAACCCTGAGAAAGCGTCAACCCTGCCAACACCTTGATTTCAGACTTCTAACTTCCAGACCTGTGAAACAACAGATTTGGGGTTTGTTTTGCTTGTTTGTTTTTTTAAGCCACTGTTTGTGGTACTTCGTTACAGCAGCCCCAGGAAATGAACACTAAGAGAAAACTGCTACCCACCCCAAAAAGAAGAGATCCTGAAGATATTTTTGAACACATGATTGTTGTGATTTTTAAATTGCTAATGTTTTTATTATTATTCTATATTTCTATTGAAGAAAATTTAGAAAGGATCAGACAGTATAAAGAAGAAAATTAAAACCACATGCCCTCTTTGGAAGTGAATTCTTGGGGGGGGGCAGGTACACACATGCCCTCTTATTTTACTGTTAACATTTTAGTGAATTTCCTTTTAGTCTCTTTTTCCCCCCCCTTGCAGTTACTAGAATCTCCCTTGCAAGGCTGCTGTGATGCTTGACTGAGAGACTGGGTAAAGTTCTTAGCACAGGGTAGAGCACCCAGTCCAGCACTATCAACAGTACATATTGTGCATATTTATATAGACATTGGATGAAATTGGATTCATGCTGTTTTATAACTTCCCCTTTTCACTTACCAGCACATCTTGAGTGTTTCCTCATATCTTTTATGTCCTTCAAGAGCATGATATTTAATTTCTGCACAGCCTCCCCACCTGTGAATGTGGCATCACTTATTTACCCAATTCCCTCTCATTGAACATTTCAGGAATTTCCCATTTTCCCCAGTTATAAATAAGACTGGGATGAAAAAAATCTTTGATTTTAGGGTACATCCTGGAAGTAGAATTGCTAAGTCAAAGCATAACTCTTTTAAAAAGCTTTTGTATATAAAAAAATGTGCATAAGTTCCCGCAGAAACGCTGTATAATTTATCTCCTCAGCAGAGAAAAAGGCACTGACTTCCCCACGCTTTACCCACATCTGGTGTTTTCATTATTTTTTTGTCTTGACCAATTCTATAGGTAAAAAAAGCCGGAATCTCCTTTTCATTTGTACTTCGGGATTTCTAACATTTTCATAAGGTTTTTGTATTTCCTCGGTGAATTACGTTAATCATCCTTTGCTTGTGGTGTCCCAGGTCAGTTCCTTTCATTGTTACGGGTTTAGCAGGACTTGAAAGGGCTGCTGCAGTTGGGGCCCCACGAGCAGTTTCCTCCCCGCCCTTCTCACCCTCCTCTTCCCACATTCCCATCCTCAGAGCTTTCCTCTGCTCCCCAGGGAACCTCTGTCATTCAAACTAGCCCTTGCTTTCCCTGGGAAAGCATCTCCACCACCTTTTGCTGCCTTCCCCACCCCCAAGCCCCACATGCCTTCGGCTCCCACCTCACCTCTCACCACGTCCAGCAGCCCAGCACGTTCACCCCTGAAATTCCCCAAGGAGGCCCAAAACCACAGGGCACCCAGACTGACTTAGCCCTAGAACAAGCATCCCAGCCCTGCTCTGCTCTGGCCTGAACACAAGGAGATGGTGAGCGGTTCAGAGGAACAGTTGTCCCCAGGGGAAGGCCTGGGAGAGCAAGGCAACAGTGTGGGGTGGGAGAAAGCATGCTTTGGATGTCTTTTGGTGTTCGATGTCTTTCTAGCACAGAGCTCAAACCCCAGGTCAGCCACTTGAAGTCTGTCAACTCACTATCTTGCAGGGTCACAACGAGGGGAAAATGCAACATGATGTGTACAGCACCAGGCACAAAAGTCGGTTGCGCTGATGACAAACCCCAAGGATCAGGTACTGCTGCTCCGGGAGAGACGGGCCTTGGAAGGGTCCAGTTTGCACTTGCGGCTGGAGAGGGAGCGTATCAGGCAGAAGGAACAGCTTGAACAAAGGCTGGGAGGCCAGAGGTGGGGCTGAGTAGGTCACGTAAGTGGAGGGTCTCAGGGCACCGAAGAGGCCCCAGGGTCAGTAGTCGGGGCTCACAGGGAAGCTCAGACCTCAGCTCGGGCCGTGGAGAGGGCCACGCCTGGCTCGGGAAACCTCGGTTTTCCTTCCTGCCCGTCTCCAACTTCACTCCTTCACTCCCCTCGGGAAGACACTTGTATGTACGGCGGTCGGGCCTGGGCCGGGCCCCACCCTGGATCTTGAAGTCAGACGAGCCTCGACCTGAGTGATCAGGGCCCAGAGGACACCCCGAGGAGAGTGACTAAAACTGAGAGAGCTTCCCAGAAGCAGCCTTTGAGCCAGGCCTGGGGGTGCGAGTTGGTCAGGCGCTGGGAGGGGGAGACAAGGCGGGCACCGCGTGCAGAAGGGTCGCCTGAACCCCGACTGGCCGGCCAAGCCTGGCTCCGGGGATGGTCTGCGAGCACCACGAGGGTGGTGCGCGGGGGAGGGGCGGGATGCAGCAGGTGCCCAGAGACGCCCGGGAGGCCCCGGGCCGGCGGGGAGGCGGGAGCGGTCGGGGGAGGGGAGATGGGGGAAGGGGAGATGGAGGGAGGCCGACGTCCCCCGCCCCGCCCCCGAGGGCTGCCGCACGTAGCTCTCGTCGCTGGTCTGCTGCGTGTCCCGGCAGGTACAAAGGAGGAGTTGCAGCGGAGCGGGGCCTGCCCGCTACCTGCCGCGCCGCCCCACCCCCACCCCCTTCCCCGCCAGGGTTGGGGGGTGCCCCAAGGAACGAAGCGGGGGGCGGGGTGGGCAGGGGCCCAGGAGCACACCGTCCGGGCCAGGCTGGTCTCCTCCACCCGCAGCTTACCCTCCCGCGGCCTCCCCAGGGCCCCTACGGCCCGGGATGGAGGCGGGGTCCTTGTGTGGCCGACTGGATGTCTTGAGGCCCAGACAAAGGGACTGCCCCGGTCCCACAGGGGTGGGGGCGAGGCGACTAGTGAAAGGCACGATCGTGTCTTTTGCAGGAGAGAAGCGAGGCCAGGGCCCCCTTTGTACTTGCCCCGACCTCACCCCCACCCCCAGTGTGAGGACGGGGACTGTGCCCCAGGCCCTCTAAGCGGAATTTGATGTACAAGAGCACTCAAGTACACAAGTCTGCGCTCCGGAATGTCTTATCTAGGAGTCAACCCAGATGGATCTGTCTCCAAGCAGCTCTTTACGCAAGATCGTCCAGTCCACATCAAAGGAAGGGAGAGGCGCCGATAGAGGTTAGAGGGAGATCAAAGCTTTCTCAAGCCATCCGTGGCTCCACCTCTGCACGTACCCATGCCCAGAGGATGCCCTCCCTCGTGGGCGCTCACAATCCCGCACACACACAGGTAGCCCCGCCCGCGCATGCGCTTGTGTGTTGTCCCCACAGACCCGTGTTCCCATCTGATTTCACACATGCACGCGTACGTTCGGGCTCCCCAGGAGCCACCCAGGTTCTGAAAGTCAAGGAGGGCTGGAGAATGAACCCTAGAATGATCCTTTGGGATTATCCCTCCTATTCACTCCCCGGACCCTCACTTTGTCCTCCATGCAAGGCAATCCTGGGGCAGATGGGAGAAGAGAATGGGGCCAGGCTAGTTGGAGATCAAAAGCACTTTGGGAGGGAATGTCCCCTGGATGGGAGCGGCTGCCCTCCCCCACCACACCAGCCCAGTGCAGAGGGACCTCCCATCCCCCATCAAAGCAGGCCAGAGGACCACCCGGGATAGATGTGAAAGCCACAGAACAGGGAGCTAAGAGACGAGGCCCCCTTCCAGTTGTAGGGGAGGGGAGGGAGTGGCTGCCTCACTTTTCTAATCATTACAGTGGGGTGAGGGCTGTTCCCTGTGATTGTGATTCTGCTTTGGAGCTGATCAGCAGACCCAGGGAGTGCGGCCCTTGTGCCCACATACACACACACACACACACACACACACACACACACACACTCCCCCCACCCTTGCAACCTGGCCTAGAGCCCCCATTCCTGGAGGAGGAACCCTGGGAGCAGCAGACAGAAGCTCTGAGGCAAGGCGCCAAACAGCCTGGTATAGTCTCCGCTTTGTCAGCTAGAGAGGAGTGAGGCCAGGCCCCTGCCCTGCGGGTGTTTAGACCATGAGTAACAGGCACGTACACACATGCAGGCGCGGGGCTGCAGCCCAGGTGCTGAGGGCTCAGGACCAGTGTTCAGAGAGGGAGGGAAGACCGCCCCCCACCCAAACAGGCACAGGGCTGGGTACACAGGTACCCTCAATACTATCTGGTGACTGAATAAAAGAACAAATGAGTGGGTGAATTCAGTGGATAAATGAATGAATGTCCGAGGCCATTAATTTATTTGAGTGGAAAACCCTCGGCATGCCCAGGCTGGGACTTTTTGTGGATCGTCACTGGTCTTGCCCTAGTATGTGTCATCACCCCAGCAGGCTACAGCTCCCCCGGGGGCCAGAAAACCCTTTGTTTGAGCCCCAGCCTAAGGCCAGACATTCATAAGGTGGCCAAGCAGTGCTCACCGCCAATCAAGAGTGGGTGTTGATGTGTCCACCTCCCCACCAGACTGAGAACTCTTCACAGGAGTCTTCAGTATCCGGCTCAAATTCCTTCCCATCCTCCACCACAGTGTCCCCTACAGTGAAGGGCCAACTGTGCCAAAAGAGAAGGACCTGGAATGAAGGCAGGCCTGGCCACTTCCTGGCTGGGTGGCCTTAGGTAGTCATTTCTCTCTGCGAGCCTTAATTTCCCTGTCTGAAGAATGGAGACAAGATGCCTTCTTTGGAAAATAAAAAAGGCCTTCTTTGCTTTGCTTTACAGGATGCGGGGTCACCTGCAGCACCACCCCTCTCTGAGCGCCCTCACTCAGCACCCAGCGTTCTTTGTTCACCTACACACCTCTTACCCACCGCTCCCTTTATACCTGCCTTTGTACCTGCACTAGCAGTTCCCCGAAGACAGGAATTGGGGCTCCCTCTGTCTCTCTGGGCCCTCTATTGCCCAGCAATGCCCAACACATGGTGAAGCACGTGACAGTGAGTGGAAGAAAAGGCTCCTTGAATGGTAAGTGATGAACGAAAGCATTTTGTTAACCAGACAGGGCTGTGCGAATATGAGGGCTTTGGTCATTATGACAGTAATTTAAATCATAGAGGTTCAGGACATGAACATATCTTACAGGTTAACTGAATCCTCCCGTTAGACAGATGAGGAAACCGAGGTCCAGAAAAGACTGCCAGGTCATTCTCCTCAGACCACGCCCCCTCCCCTGCTGGGCTCAAGCCAGCACAGACACAGGGAAGCCCAGAAGGAAGGGCCCAGTCTTCCTTCCTCCAGTGACTGCCTTCTTCCAGACACCTGAGAGTCATGAGTGTATCTGGGGTTCTTGAGGGCTGAAGATGAGGTCCTGCTGTAAAGAAGCTGTGAAGTCTGAGTTTGCACTTCAGTGGAAGGCAGCGGCAGTGACAGCAGCGTGTGGAGGGGAAAACTGGAGCCTTAGCTCGGAAGTTCCCAGTGGAGCCCGGGGCAGTGGAATCAGCATGGACTCCAGAGCCAGGCCAGCCTGGTTTTGACTCCTGACTCTGACGCTCAGCTGGGGGGTGACTTGGCAAGTTACTTCATCCATGAGCCTCAGTTCCCCTCACCTGTCATATAGGAATACTAATATCTACCTGACAATATAGTTGAGATGATTCAATAAGAACATAAGCAAAAGTGTCTGTTATGGACTGAATGTATCTCCCTAGAATTCCTATGTTGATACCCTAACCCCTAGTGGGGCTGTATTTGGTGATGGGACTCTAAGGAAGTATAATAATTAAGGTTAAATGAGATCACTGATCTGATAAGGATCAGTGTCCTTAAAAGAAAAGACATTAGGGAATTCCCTGGCAGTCCTGTGGTTTGGACTCCGTGCTCTCACTGCCGAGGGCCCCGGTTCAATCTCTGGTCAGGGAACTAAGATCCCACAAGCCGTGCCCATGCGGCCAAAAGAAAAGACACTAGAGAGCCTCCCCACCACACCCCCGCCCCAAGTACAAACAGAAGAAAGGCTATGTGGCGGGTGACATGGCAACAAGGCCGCTGTCTACAACCCAGGAAGAGAGGTCTCACCAGAAACCAACTACACTGGCACCCTGACCTCAGAGTTGCAGCCTTCAGAACAGTGAGAAAATTAATTTCTGTGGTTTAAGCCAAAGAGTCTGCGGTATTTTGTTATGGCAGCCCAATCTACTACAATGACTAAATAAGTAGGAGGCCATAATTGTTCTCCCTCTTGACGTCTCCAGTTTCCCCTCTACTCTCAGGATGGAATAAGAAAAGAACCTGCTGCTCCTTCCCCCACAGATCAGAGGCCACTGGAAGGAAGGTAGTGGTGTCGGGTGGTGAAATTGGTACCCCAAAGATATCCACATCAAATCCCTGGAACCTCTGAGTGTTCTCTTATAGGGCAAAAGATGTGATTAAGTTAAGGATCTTGGGAAGTGGAGCTTATCCTGAATTGTCCAGGTGGGCCCTCAGTATCATCCCAACTGTTCTTATAAGGGAGAGGCAGAGGGACAGAGAGAGGAGAAGACATACATACACAGAGAAGGAAGCATGAGGACAGTGGGAGACTGGAGCCATGTGGCCACAAGTCAAGGAACGCCTGCGAGCACCAGAGGCTGGAAGAGGCCAGGAGCAGATTCTTCCCCAGCATCTCGGGAGGTAGTGGGGCCCTGCCAACACCTTGCTTTCAGACTTCTGGTCTCCAAAACCGTGAGAATACATGTCTATTTTTGTACGCTAACCAGCTTATGATATAGCAGCCATGGGTAACTAAGATAGGGTTATTGGTCCTGCCTCCAACTCAGCCAGCCCCCTGCCTCTGTACCTTTCATCTCCTAGCCACACCTGGACCTGGACCCCCCAGGCACTCGCCCACTAAGCCCTAAAGCCCAATCCTAAGTGGGATGGGACACCTGCCACCCACAGCGTAGGCTGAGTCACAGCTGCCACCTGAATCCACTGGACTCAGCACCAGTTCTCTGCGCCATCAGACCCCAGTAGGAGTGGGAGGTGGTGTGCCTCCTGGGGCCAAGTATGGTTAGTGGGGAAAAAACACTAACTTGGGAAAGTCAGGGGGTCTGCATTTAAATTTTGCCTCTCTATGAACTTGAGCAAGTCACTTGAGCTCTCCGGGCCACAGTTTTCTCATCTGCCGATGCCTGGATTGAAGTGCGTGATTTTCCTGGGCACGTGCAATTCTGACTGTGAATAAGCAGAGAAGGGGGTGGGAGGGTTTGGGAGGGAGGAGGCAGATAATCAGTGTCGAGCATAAACGTGTTCAATTCTATAAGTGGGGTTTGGGTTTCTCTCGTGGATTGGATGAGAAGCAGTGTCACACAGGGATTCAAGGCTTGGAAGGAAGGAGCGCTTGGGGTTAGAGGTCTGCATGAGAGGTGTCCATCAAAGGCCCACCCTGTGACACCCCTTTCCAGGGAGGTTGCTCGGTCTCCAACCCCCGCAGCCCAAGTGGGTACATTCGGACCATGGAACTTTGTCTCCTGTGGACAGAACCAACTGGAAGAAGGGGGCACCTGAGGAGAGGGCTGCCTGGCAACCAATGACATGGAGGGAAGAGATGAGATGGGCCACCACATTGTCGTACTTGGGAACTTGAACTGGGAAACATGGGAAAACGTGATAGGAAAATGGAGACAAAGAAGTCACACTATAGAGAAGTGCAGAGATCCGAGCCTGGTCAAGCCAGTGACTGAAAAGAGAAATTAAAAGAAGTGAGTTAGTAGCCAGCAGAATGAGGTGAAGCAAACTGGGATGGTAGTCAAGTCAAGTCAAGTTATGTTAAGTCCCATTAACACACTGGGATGTGTTAATGTTGAGCTGTGAAAGTAAAAGGCCATGCACTCCTGCAGCTGGCTGTCCTAAAGGGTTCTAGCACTGGAGGGGAAAGGCCTCAGACTTAGAATTAGTAAGAACTCTATTTATTCAAAGTGCACTGCAGGGAAGAAGGAAGAAATGCTCACCAACCAGAACTGAGGACTACCACGCTAGTTTCTTTTCTTTTCTTTTCTTTTCTTTTCTTTTGCGGGATCTTAGTTCCACGACTAGGGATTGAACCAGGCGGAAGTGAAAGCTTGGAGTTCTAACCAATGGACCACCAGGGAATTCCCAACCACGCTAGTTTCTTAACATATCAAATCTACAGACTTCTAAGCTACTAGGACTGAGTTCAGCAAGGTCACAGGATATAACGTCAATACTCTAAATTCAGTTATATTTCTATCTACTGCCAATAAGCAATTGGAAACTGAAATTTTTAAAACATCTTTTTAAATAGTATCAAAAAACCATCAAAGACTAGTTGACACATTTATCAAGATAGATGCAAGATATGTATATTAGTTATCTATTGCTACATAACAAATTATCCCAAACTTAGTGGTTTAAAACAACAGACATTTCCTATCTCAGTGTCCAGGGATCAGGAATTTAGGACCAGCTTAGCTGCTAGATGGTCTGGCTCAGGGTCTCCCATGGTTGCAACCCAGATGTTGGCCAGAGCTGCAGTCATCTGAAGGCTTGATGTGGCTTTTAGCAGGAGGCCTCAGTTTTGCATCACATGAAATGCTCCATAGGACTGCTCACAACATGACAGCTGACTTCTCCCAGAATGAATGATCCAGGAGAGAAAGGGCAACCCAGTTAGAAAGCCACAGTGCTTTTCATGACCTAGTCACTGAAGTCCCACACTGTCCCTTCTGCTTTATTCTGTTAGAGCAAGTCAAATCACTAAGTCCAGCCCATACTCCAAGAGAGGGAAATTCATCTCCACCTCTGGAAAGGAGGTGTATTAAATAATCTGTGGACTTACTTTTAAAATCACCATAACCAGTACACTGGAAACAATAAAACATTGCTGAGAGAAATTTTTAAATGGAAAGATAAGGCATGTTGGGCTTCCCTGGTGGCACAGTGGTTAAGAATCCATCTGCCAATTCAGGGGACACGGGTTCGAGCCCCGGCCCGGGAAGATCCCACATGCCGCGGAGCAACTAAGTCTGTGTGCCACAACTACTGAGCCTGCACTCTAGAGCTCACGAGCCACAACTACTGAGCCCACGTGCTGCAACTACTGAAGCCCGCGTGCCTAGAGCCCATGCTCTGCAACAAGAGAAGCCACCGCAGTGAGAAGCCCATGCACCACAACGAAGAGTAGCCCCCACTCGCTGCAACTAGAGAAAGCACACGTGCAGCAATGAAGAACCAACGCAGCCAAAAATAAAATAAATAAAAAATAAATAAAGAACAAAAACTGATGATAAATAAAAAAGAAAGATAAGGCATGTTCATGGATGGGATGACTCAATATTGTTGAGAAATCACTTCTCAGATTGATCTATAGATTCACTACAATCTCAATAAAACACCAGCAGAATACTTTTACAGAGATTAACAAGCTAATTGCCAAATTTATACGAAAATGTGACGGTCCTAACATAACCAAAACAATTTTGTAAAGGAAGAACAAAGTTTGAGGATTACGCTACCTGATTTCAAGACAATATAAAGCCACAGTAATCACTTTGATGTAGGGATGGATATTGATGTGATATAGGGATAGATATATAAATCAACGGACTAAAACAGAGTCCAGAAACAAACCCACACATACGTAGTCAATTCATTTTTTATAAAGGGACCAAGAGAATTCAATGGGGAAAGGATAGTCTTTTCAACAAATGGGCTGAAACAATTAGGTATCCATATTCAACAAAACAAATCTCAACCATCACATCAAATACAAAAATTAACTCAAAATATGTCCAAAAAATCATAGGAGTTAACACTATAAAGTTTCTAGAAGAAATGTAGGAGAAAATTAGTTTTATCTTAGTTTAGGCCACTGTTTCTTAACTTGGGGCAATTTTCCCCAGGGAACATTTGGCAATGTCTGGAGACACTTTCAATTGTCACAGCTGGAGGGGTGATGCCACTGAGTTAGTGGGAAAAGGCCAGGAATGCTGCTAAACATTCTACAATACACAGGACAGCCTCCTACAACAAAACATTTTCTAGCGTAAAATAACAACAGTACCGAAATTGAGAAACCCTAGGCTAAGCAAAAAGATTTCTTAGAAAAGGCACAAAAGTCAGAAACCATAGAATTTGAAAAACGCAAAGATTAAACTTTACCAAAAAAAATAATTTCTGCTCTTTGAAAGACACTATTAAAAAAGCAAAAGGCAAGTCACAGATGGGTGAAAGCATTTGCAAAACATATTTCTGATAAAGGACTTTTATCCAGAATATATAAAGAACTCCTACAACTCAAAGTAAGAAGATGACCAGTTTTTTTTAATGGGAGAAAGATTTGAACAGATACTTCACCAAAGAAGATATATGAATGGCCAGTAAGCACACAGAAAGATACAAGTCATTAGAGAAATGCAAACTTAGATCACAATGAAATGCCATTGCACATCCATTAGAATGACTAAAAAATTTTAAAAACTGACCATACCAGTGTTGGCAAGGATGTGGAGAAACTGGAAGTCTCATAAGCTGCTGGTGGAGATGTAAAATGGCACAACTTTGGAAAACAGTTGCTAGTAAAGATAAATATACACTTACAACCCAGTAATCCCATTCCTAGGTATTTACCCAAGACATACTTACCAAGAGAGGTATTTACCTAAAGACTTATAAGTGAATGTTCATAGCAACTTTATTCATAATAGCCAAAAACTGAAAGTAACCTAAATGCCAATTAAGAGGTAAATGGGTTAACAATCTGTGGTACATCCATACAATGGAATTTACTCAGCAATGAAAAGAAACAAACTGCTCAAGAATATGGATGAATCTCAAAATCATTATGTGGGGTGAAGGAAGCCAGACACAGAAGAATGCATATGGTATGATTCCATTTATAAGAAATTCCAGGAAATTCAAAATTACAGTGATAGATTAGTAGTTGCCAGGGGCTGGGAGGAGAAAGAGGGGACTGACTTCAAAGGGGCACAGGAATATTTTGGGGTGACAGAAATGTTCTATATCTCAATTGCGGAAGGGGTTACACAACTACATACATTTGTCAAGACTCATGATATTTTATACTTGAAACTGAGGAATTTTTATTTCTATAAGTTGTACCTAAACAAAGACTATTTTTTAAAAACTACAGGCTTCTTTTTATACCACCTCCAAGATTCACCTTGGGGTCAGCAGTGGAGGAGGAGCCTTATAACACCAAGGTGGGAAAAATGACAACTTGGGGAATTTAACCAAGAAGAGGAAAGTGCACTTAGCACTCTAATTATCAAAAATTTTAAATCTGAAAGGAGTTCTAATATACTGTACATTTGAAAGAGTTTACTGTTTTTTTCCAGTAAAATATATATGGGTTATAGTATTTGCCCAGTGAAGATTACCTATCAAAGATCTATAAAGGGGGTCACATAGCTTGTCCAGGGAATAAGTCATTTAAGAATCTCTTCGTTCATTGAGATTTCTGACGTTTAGCACCTGACATGGAGTTCTGCTGATGAGAGGGGGGCTGCATTCCTCATTTTTAGGGGCCCACCTCCACGTAGACCTCCTGAAGCCCATGCTATAGAGTCCTTGTAATAGTCAGGGGATTTCACTTACTGCACCTTACATACTCTTATACAAATGCCCCCTTTGTCCTTTGTTTCTTGACACTAAAGCTTTTCACTAGAAAAGGGCCAGAGTTCTAGTTTATGACTGAGGATTAGGTTAAGATTAAATTGAGGATTATGCTCATGGAAAACCTGGTAGATATCGCTCCTAAAACTGTGTCTAACACACAGTGTCAGTATAAATTGGTCACATAAATAAATGAATGAAAACTGGTTTAAACAAAAGGAATGTTAGTTGGGTTCAGGTGGCTCAAATAATATCATCAAGAATGAGGAAGTGGTCTCTCCCTCTCTCTGCTCTGACCTCTGCAGTGTCAGTCAAAGCCTTCCTACCACCCACCATCATTCTACTAAAAGCCCCCTTGTCCCTCCCTGTACTGTTCTATAAAAGGGAGTCTCCCTGGTAGCACTTTCTCAAGAATCAGAAAAAGTCTCCTTGTTTTTCATTGTCTCTGACTTGGTTCGGGGCCAACCCTGGACAATTGCTGTGGATGTACGGATTGGCTAAAACCAATCAGAACATATTATCCTTGGTGCTGGGGAGTGAACTGCTTCCTAGAGACATAGGGAGAATGGGTGCTTGGTGGTCAAAAATGATAAATGTCACAAGGAATTTCAGGGTCTGGACTGGAGTTCCAGGAAGGCTCCGGCTTACGCTAAAGCAGTGAACAGGTTGTGTTTTTTTAGATCAAGATAAGTAGGAAAAAAACATGTCACACTTTGCACCCTGCAGCCTACTCTTCAGACTTTGCCTAAAAACAAAACATCACCTAAGAGCTGTTCTTACTGGTGTTTCTTATGTAGAAGAATATAAGACCACATGTAAAGATTTAAGATTGGGATCAGGGAAAGGGAAAACAAATTTTTATGTACATTATTGAATTATGGTGGTAATAATACTTTTTCATAAGGATAAAAAACATGGAAGGAGAGTCAATAATGTACAGGGGTTGATTGAAAGCAATTTAAATTTTTTAATTTTGTCTTCCACAAATATCACAATGTTTGTATAATCATAAGAACCAATTAAAACAGAGTTTGAATTAGATTAGGGGTAAATGCTGGGGCGAGGACTCAGTCAGATGCCATTTCCTTGGAGAAGTAATTTAACTGCTCTGAGCTTCAGTTTCCTCATATGTAAAACAGAGTTAATAATATAGCATCACCTCACAAGACTACTGTGAGGGTAAAATTTAAAATTCCATATAGTGTTTAGCACACAGTACCTTGTGCATAATAACCCACTCAATGCACACTGGCAGTCAGGATGAAGATACAGGGGCAGGGATGCTGTGTAAAGACCAGACTGGCCGTGACTGCTCAGAACTGGCATCAGATTTTTTAAACAGTTTCATTGAGGTATAATTAACATTCAATAAAGAGCACATGTTTAAATTATACAATCTGACAAGTTTTATCACACGTATACACACTTCAAACCATTGCCGCTGCCACCAAGATAACAAACATATCTGTCACCCCCAAAAGTGCCCTCTCATCCCTCTACCACCCTCCATCCCAGGGAACCCTTCGTCTGCTTTCTGTCACTGGAGATTAGTTTGCATTTCCTAGAATTTCATATGAATGGACTCACACACATTATGTACTCTCTCTTTTTTGCTTGTTTTTTTGGTCTGACTTCTTTCATTCACCTTGTTTTGAGATCTATCTATGTTGTTGCATATATGAACAGTTCCTTCTTTTTCACTGCTGAGAAGTACCCCATTATATAGATATATCACAATGTGTTTATCCAGTCACCTGTTGGTGGACATAAGGATCGTTTCCAAGTTTTGGTTATTACAAATAGAGCTTTTATTTACCAGTCTTTGGGTGGACATTTGCTTTCATATGTCTTGGGGAAATACCGACGAGTGGGATTGCTGAGGTGTAATGTTAGTGTATATCTTTACAAGAAATTTCCTGGCAGTAAATGTGGTGTTCCAAGTGTGGAGTTCCCTTGGAGAGGGTTGGGAGGCTGGGGGTCAGAGTCAGGGGTCTCTCACACCCCCTCCCCACCTTCTCAAGCTCTCTGTTCAAATCTGGTATTCCAATAGGGCCTCTCCCTGCATAATGACACCCTGTCCCCATATGTGGGTGGGCATCAGAATCCCCTGGGGAGTTTTAAACATGGTCCCAGCTGAAACCTACTACTGAAAATATTGCCTGGTGAGGCCAGGTATCTGTGTTTTTTTTTAATGTCTCAGGTGATTCTGCCACGTAAACCGGCAAAGGAGCTCCCCACCTACTGGAATGAGTTTAAACCCCCAGGCAAAGCATTCTGCACCCCCGAAGCCTCATGCCTTGCCCCTCACCCCAGACATGCAGCCTAGTGAAAAGTCTCCATATTCCCAGACATGCTCAGGCTCTCTCACCACCAAGCTTTCACTCATCTCTCTACCTTCCCCCTTCTCTACCCAGGGAACTTCTACAAGTCCTTTGAGACCCAGAAAAGGCCACTCCCCCCTACCCCAAGCCTTCCACACCCATCCCCCAGCCAGGCAGGAATTTTATCTTCCTCCTGAGTCTCACAGCACCACCCCCACCTATATCATAGCATCTGTCACTCACTCTGCCCTGAAATTACTGTCAGCCCTCCTGTCCCCGGACTCTGCATCCACAGCTCAACCTACAGCGGATCAAAAATATTAGAACATAAAAATTCCAGAAAACTCCAAAAGGCAAAACTTGAATTTGTCATATGCTGACAACTATTTACATAGCATTTACATTGTATTAGGTATTATAAATAACCTAGAGATGATTTAAAGTATACAGGAGGATTGCCAATAGGTTATGTGCAAATACTGTGCCATTTTGTATAAGGGACTTGAGCATCCTCTGATTTTGGCATCTGCAGGGGTCCTGGAACCAATCCCCTGCGGATACCAAGGGAAGACTGTATCTAATAATACCTCTGCCAGACAGTTTGCGTCAGCAGCCTTGTTTAAGCTTTCTAAGAAACCTTTGAGGTAGGTCATGGTGACGATGATGCAAAGCCTGATTAGGTGAAAAGCCTGCTACAGTCCTTCTGCATATGCTGCTAGACCCTTAAATCCTCACAACAGACAGATGAGGTAGGTACTGTTATTATCAGGCCCATGTTACAAATGAGGAAACTGAGGCCCAGAGAGGTAAGTGGTAGAGCCAGGATCTAACTCAAGAAATGCTCCAGGGCTTCCCTGGTGGCGCAGTGGTTGAGAATCTGCCTGCTAATGCAGGGGACACGGGTTCAAGCCCTGGTCTGGGAAGATCCCACATGCCGCGGAGCGACTAGGCCTGTGAGCCACAATTACTGAGCCTGCGCATCTGGAGCCTGTGCTCTGCAACAAGAGAGGCCGCGATAGTGAGAGGCCCGCGCACCGCGATGAAGAGTGGTCCCCGCTTGCCGCAACTGGAGAAAACCCTCGCACAGAAACGAAGACCCAACACAGCCAAAAATAAATAAATAATTTAAAAAAAAAAAGAAAAGAAAAGAAATACCTGGAAACATTAAAAAAAAAAAAAGAAAAGAAAAGAAATGCTCCAGCCCTTTTACAGATAAGGACACTGACACTCAGGGAAATAATTTGCCCAAATTCAACATTTTCTTAAGTAGCACAGTCATAATTTGCACCCAGGAGCCGCTGATCCCACAAGGCCCCTGTTTAAAACTTCTACTTAGTAATCCACAGGCCTAGCCCTTCTTTTTTCCTGGTCCTGGGACAAGGATTGTTTCCAGTTTGGGACTATTACAAATAGGGTTGTTATGAATATTCATGCACAAGTTTTTATAAAGCTTTCATTTCTCTTGGGTAAATAATTGGAAGAGGAATGGCTGAATCATATGGTAGGTATACATTTAACTTTCTAAGAAACTGTTTTTCCAAAGTGGTCAAACCATTCCACACTCCCACCAACAACATCTGAGAGTTCCAGTTGCTCCACATCTTCACCAACACCTGGTATGGTCAGTCTTTTTGATTCTAGCCATTCTAAAAGCTCTGTAGTGGTATCATATTGTACTTTAATTTGCATTTTCCTAATGACCGTGATATTGAGTTTCTTTCCACGTATTTATTAGCAACCATATATTTTCTTTGGTGAGGTGTCTGTTCAAATCTTTGCCCATATTTTAGTTTTTGTTTTCTTAGTGCTGATTTGTGAGAGTTCTTTATGTGTTCTGCAAACAAGTCTTTTGCCAGATATGTAGTCTTTGTTCTCCCAGTTTGCGGCTTTCCTTTCATTTTCTGAACAATGTCTTTCAAGTTGTAAGTTTTAATTTTGATAAAGTCAAATTTGTCAGTTTTTTTATGGATGGTGCTAATTTATCTCAGCGATAGTTTATCATTTTTAGTGTATAGATCTTACATGTATTTTGTCAGATTTCTCCCTAAATATTTCATATTTTTGATGCCACTGAAATTTTTTAAATTTCAATTTCAGACTGTTCGTTGCTAATGTATAGAAATATAATTGTTTCATATATTGATCTTATAGCCTACATTCTTGCTAAACTCACTTATTAGTTCTAGTGCCTTTTTTTGTAGATTCCATAGGATTTTCTACAAACGTAATCATATTGTCTGTAAAGATAGTTTCACTTCTTCCTTTCCAATCTTAGTTGCCTTTTTTTTTTTTTTTAATATTATTGTATAGCTATTTGGCTGTTCAAAGTTGTCCCACAGTTCACTAAAATCTTGGGGATTTTTTTAAAGTATTTTTTCTCTCTGTGTCTCATTTTGCTTAGTTTCTATAACTATGTCTTCGAGTTTACCGATCTTTTCTTCTGCAACGACTGATCTGCCATTATTTCCATCCACTGTATTATGTATCTCAGACATTGTAGTTTCCATCTCTAGAAGTTTTATTTGGATCTTTTTTAAAATTAAAAAAAAGTTTTTAATTTAAATTTAGAAGTGCCGCTTTTTTGTTTTTGTTTTTAAGTTGATTTATGTCTCTACATAAGTAGGCAACCTTTCTTCTGGTTAAACATATGAAATGGGCAGCTTCCCTGGTGGCGCAGTGGTTAAGAATCCACCTGTCAATGCAGGGGACACGGGTTCGAGCCCTGGTCCGGGAAGATCCCACATGCCGCGGAGCAACTAAGCCCATGCGCCACAACTACTGAGCCTGCGCGCCTAGAGCCGGTGCTCCGCAACAAGAGAAGTCACAGCAATGAGAAGGAGCCCGCGCACCACAGCGAAGAGTAGCCCCTGCTCTCCACAACTAGAGAAAGCCCGCGCAGCAACGAAGACCCAACGCAGCCAAAAATAAATAAATAAATAAATTTATTTTTTTTAAAAAATATGAAATATATCTGTAATAACTATTTTAATGTTATTATCTATTAATTCTACCATCAGTGTTGCTTCTGGGTCAGTATCAATTGATTGATTATCTGTTCATTATGGGTGGTGTTTTCCTGCTTCTTTGCATGCCTAGTAATTATTGATTGGATGCCAGAATCTTACCTTTTTGGGTTCTGTATAGTTTTGTATTTCTATAAATAATCTTGAGTTTTGTTCTTGGAAGTAATTAAGTTACTTGGAAACAGTTTCATCTTTTTGATAGATGGGACCAGAAATGTGTTTCGTTAGGGTTACTCCCCAGTACTCAGCCAAGACCCTTCTTAGTACTGTAATTGATGTCCCTTGAATTATGAGACTTTCCACTCTGGCTATCAGGCTATGAGGAACAGGATCTATTTCTCAGGCTTGTGTGAGCCCTGAGCACTATTCCCTCTTATCCTTTTGGGTGGGTCTCTCTGCAGCCTCAGATAATTTCTAGTTGATTAATACTCCGCTGAAGGGTGGAGGGGTACCCGCTGCAGATCTCCAGGGCCCTCACTCTTGCAGGCTCTCTCCCTACAGACTCTAGCCTCTCTGGCGTCCCCCAGGTTCCCAGTTATGTCTCCTTAATTCAGGAGACTGTCAGGCTCTGCCTGAATTCCCCTACCCCTGTGCCATGGCCTGGCAACTTTCTCCAAGCAGTATGATCACTGTTTGTCATTGCCTGATGTGCAATGTCTTGAGTGCCATTTTGTGTGTGTGTGGGGGGGGGGGGGGTCTTTTGTTGTTGTTATTTCAGATGGGAAGGTAAATCTAGTCTCTGTTGCTCCATCTTAATCAGAAGCAGAAATTCCTGTCATCAGAGTTGGTACTGGAATTGGTCAGGGTTGGCTCTGAGCTGAATCTAGGAGGTTTTTCCTCTCTTACACCAGGTGGCACAGCTGGCCCCAGGGAAGGGCTGATCCTACTGTGCTCTCAAGCTCTCAGGCACTGGGTAACAACCAGAGCAGTAGCCAGGAAGAGGAGGTAACCAGTATGCCCCATGGGAAGTCGAGCTGGGGTATTTCATTATAACTTTGTCAACAAAATGATTCCGCACTGAGGTTCCAATGCCTTCCCCTCCTTCTGCCATCCCAGCTGGAGTCTCTGACAACTCTGACCTCTTCTCTGGTTACTGGCCAGGGCTGGAAAGGGTTGGCACCTGCAGCCTCCCAGCTGGCAACATTAACTACTACCTAGCAACAACAGTAAGAATTTCCTTCTTTAAAGCAACTGCCATTTTCCTGACCCTGGGCTACTTAGTAAGAACCTGAGGCTGGAGGATGTAAAGTGACTCCCCTAAGGTCACATAGCTGGAAGGGGCAGAATCACGGTTTAGCACTTACCTCCAGAGACCTGTTGTGTTGCCTGCCAGGAAAGAGCCTCCATTTTGGCCTGGGCTCCTGTGTCTAGTTCTGACTTGTGTCTGCCTCTGGGCCTGAAGCCCAATCTGGAACCTGCTTAGTTATGGGAGGTGACATGGGGGGAGATGGGTGGGACACACACTGGCTTTGTAATCAAACAGACCCAAGTTCAAATCCTACTTTCTAATGGTGTGAACTTGAGGGAGTCACGTACTCTTGCTAAGCCACAGGAATCGCCACTACAAAATCAAATAATGGTATTACTTCACAGTATTGAGGTGAGGATTAAATGAGATATTTCTAAAAAGTACTTACTGGAGTTCCCTGGTGGCCTAGTGGTTAGGATTCGGTGCTTTCACTGCTGTGGCCCGGGTTCAATCCCTGGTCAGGGAGGGAACTGAGACCCCGCAAGCCAGGGGGCGTAGCCAAAAAAAAAAGTTTCCAGTCCAGCGTGGAAAGAGCTTGGAAGTCATCGCTCCATGTTAAAAACAAGTTAAAAAGCTGGATAAACTTTGAAAAATCAACAACTCTTCTTAGACTTGTCAGAGAAGTGAGGTCACAGGGCAAACCACTGCACTGAAAATTGGAGAGACAGACAGGTGAATGCAGAGATTCACACAAAATCTGCCACAGTAGAAACCTATGTGTAGACACTTCCACAAAACTAGCACTGGATGGGAAAAGCTAAGCTGTCATTGAAGAATTGCTGAAGACTCTGTGCAGACATGGAGAGTTTAAAAGCCCAGGGGGGGCCCAAACACAGGGGGACCCCACATGTTTGTGAATTTTACCTCTGGAGCTCTGCCCCTCTGCTTCTGGCAAGGGCAAGGGAAAATGAACATCCTGCTCTCCTTAACAAGATCTGCCCTCAGGAGAAACTATTTTACCAGTGCCTAACCTACTGGAGTTTTATCAGAGCCTAACCTGCATGGAAGGGCAATACCCAACTCCAGCCCCCTCCAGCCATCCTATCCTGTCCCACCTAAGGGCGGAAAACTGAGAAGCACTTGTGAAATTCACAGTCCAGGGGTGCAGGTTCTCTAAAAGACAGAGACCTAGCCATAGGGCTACAGAATGCCTCTCATCCCCCATACCTTTACCACCATATCACTAAAGGTCTATTTACTGGAGTGCCCTCTAACCAGTACATCATATCCGACTTTCAACAGATACTTACAAGGCATACTAAAGGGCAAACACAGTTTGAAGAGACAGAGCAAGCATCAAAACCAGACTCAGACATGGCAGGGATGTTGGAATTATCAGACTGGGAATTTAAAACAACTATGATCAATAGGTTAAGAGCTCTATGGAAAAAGTAGACAGCGTACAAGAACAGATGGGCAGGGAATTCCCTGGTAGTCCAGTGGTTAGGACTCCGTGCTCTCACTGCCCAGGGCCCGGGTTCAACCCCTGGTTGGGGAACTAAGCTCCCACAGCATGGCCAAAAAAAACCCAGATGGGCAATGTACACAGAATTGGAATTCCTAAGAACAAAAAGCAATGCTAGAAATCAAAAACACTATAACAAAAACGAAGAATGCCTTCGATGGGCTCATTAGTAGACCAGGCACAGCTGAGGAAAGAATCTCTGAGCTTGAGGATATTTCAATAGAAACTTTCAAAACTGAAAAGCAAAAGGAAAAGACTGGGGAAAAAATGGGACAGAATAGCCAAGAACTATGAGACAACTACAAAAAGTGTAACATACACGTACTGGGAATACCTGCAGGAGAAGAAGAGAAAGAAGCAGAAGCAATATGTGAAGGAATAATGACTGGGAATTTTCCCAAATTAAGGTCAGACACCAAACCACAGATCCAGGAAGCTCAGAGAACACCAAGCAGAATAACAGCCCCCCCCCCCCCCAAAAAACAACAACCCTGCACCGATTATGTTCAAACCACAGAAAATCAAAGATAAAGACAAAATCTTGAAAGAAGCCAGAGGAAAACAACACCTCATCTGTAGGGGAGCAAAGATAAGAATTACATCCAAATTCTCCCAGAAACCAGGCAAGCGAGAAGAGAATGAGGTGAAACTGAGTGCTGAGAGAAAAAAACCACAAACTAGAATCTGTATTCTGTGAAATTTCCTTCAAAGTGAAGGAGAAATAAAGACTTTCTTAGACAAACAAAAATTGAGAGACTTTGTTACCAGTAGACCTGCCTTGCAAGAAATATTAAAAGAACTTCAGAGAAAAGGAAAATGATGATAGGTCAGAAATTTGTGTCTGCATTAAAAAATGAAGAGTGGGCTTCCCTGGTGGCGCAGTGGTTGAGAATCTGCCTGCTAATGCAGGGGACACGGGTTCGAGCCCTGGTCTGGGAAGATCCCACATGCCGCGGAGCAACTAGGCCCGTGAGCCACAACTACTGAGCCTGCGCGACTGGAGCCTGTGCTCCGCAACAAGAGAGGCCGCGATAGTGAGAGGCCCGCGCACCGCGATGAAGAGTGGCCCCCACTTGCCATATCCAGAGAAAGCCCTCGCACAGAAACGAAGACCCAACACAGCCAAAAATAAATAAATAAATTTAAAAAAGGAAGAGTATCAGAGAAGGAATAAGGGATGGTAAAATAATAATAAATTTAATGTTTTTAAATTGATCTTAACAGATAACGGTTTCAAAATAATAGCAGCAACAATGTGTCTGATGATGATAACGTGTATATGAAATGAATGATGGCAATGATGCAAGGGATGGGAAGGAAGAATTAGGAATGTTTGTTATTATAAGGTACTTGCACTACCGTAAAGCAGAATAATGTTATTTGAAAGTAGACCTGGATTAGTTGTAAATGTACATTGCAAACTCTAGGGAAACCACTAAGAATATTTTTTAAAATTATAATTGATATGCTAAGAAAGTAGAAAAAAATGGAATCATATAAAATGTTCATCTGAAACAAAAGGCAGAAAAAGAGTGGAAGACAAAAATAGGAACAAAGAACAGGGCAATGAATAAAAAACAGTAACAAATATGGTAGATATTAATCCAACTATATCAATAGTCATTTTAACATCAATGGTCTAAATATACCAATTAAGAGACAGAGATTGTGAGAGTAGATCAAAAAACAAGACCCAACTATATGTTGCCTTCAAGAAACCCACTTTAAATATAAAGATACCTGTAGATTAAAAGTAAATGGATATGCTTCCCTGGTGGCACAGTGGTTAAGAATCCACCTGCCAATTCAGGGGACACAGGTTCGAGCCCTGGTCCAGGAAGATCCCACATGCCGCAGAGCAACTAAGCCCGTGAGCCACAACTACTTAGCCTGTGCTCTAGAGCCCGCGAGCCACAACTACTGAAGCCTGTGCGCCTAGAGCCTGTGCTCCGCAACGAGAGGCCACAGCAATGAGAAGCCCGCGCACTGCAATGAAGAGTAGCCCCCACTCGCCACAGCTAGAGAAAGCCTGTGTGCAGCAACGAAAACCCAACGCAGCCAAAAATAAAAAATAAAATTTTTTAAAAAAGTAAATGGATAGAGGAAGATATTCCATGCTCACCCTAATCAAAAGTAAGCTCGAGCAGCTATATTGATTTCAGACAGAGCTAACTTTAGAGCAAGGAAAGTTATCAGGGATAAAGAGGGGCATTACATTGTGATAAAGGAGTCAACTCTCCAAGAAAACATAATAATCTTTAATGTGTATGCACCTAACAACAGGGCATCAAAATACATGAGGCAAAAACTGATAGCACTGCAGAGGAATAGATGAATCCACTATTACAGCTGGAGATTTAACATCCCTCCATCAGAAATGGATGGATCCAGCAGGCAGAGAACCAGTAAGGGCACAGCTGAACTCAATAGCACCATCAATCAGCCGGATATAATTGACATCTATCAACTACTTCATCCAACAAGAGAAGAATACACAGAATACGCATTCTTCCCAAACTCACATGGAAAATTCACCAAGATAGACCACATCCTACCCCATAAAACATACCTTCACAAATTTAAAACAATAGAAGTCATACAAGATCTGCTCTCAGACCACAGTGGGATTAAACTAGCAATCAGTAACAGAAAGCTGGGAGAGAAGTCCCAAATTACTTGGGGATTAAACAACACACTTCTAAATAACACATGGGTCAAACAAGAAATCTTAAGAGAAATTTAAAAATATTTTGAAGTAAATGAAAATACAACTTATCAATACATGGTAGCCATCACCATTATCCTCATTCTCTGGCTGCAGCCCTGCCCCAATCGTAGCTGAGCTCACCATGATTATCACGCATTGGATCACTCAGGTCCCAGCTCTCGGCTCTAGCTAGTTTACTGTATCTTGGTCTTCCCAAATGTCATTGCTCTAAAAACTCGGCACACCTTGAGCTGGAGTCCACCTGTGTTATCACAGGTATAGAAGAAAGTTAATTAGGGACCTCCTTATTGCAAGCATTTCTACAGGCAGCTGATGTCGTAATCTAACAATGGAATGGGCCACCTGGTCAGAGAGTGCGAGCTGTGTTTCAGTAGAGCCAGCCGAGCAGTCAGAACAGCTGCCAGCCACGCTGTTGTAGAGGAGATGCCTGCACCGAATAAGGTGTGGACTCCAGGACTCTCTATGGTTCCTTCCAACTGCACGATGTGGCGGATTCTAAAATTCTCCATGAGTCTCAGAATTTACAATCCTTAGGTTAGATTATTCCAAGATTCTTCTTCTAAGATTATTTGATTTTAAAGTTCTCTGAGTCTTGGGTTTCACAAGCGGTACTAAATGTGATGAGGTATACAAAAATTATTACCTAACACATGGCCCAGAAGTCCTTTTGGGAAGAGGAGGAACTATCTTTGTGGGGGAAATGATGTGATAAGGGTAGAGACCCCATAGAGTGCCTGGACTCCTGAGGAATGAACTGGAAGGGAGAGAGGGAGTGGGGTCGGGGGTAGATGTAAGGTGGGGAAAGGGAGCACATGACCCATCGTACTCTCTAGATTCCAGTAGGCTATGCTCCATAAGATGTGCTCCTTCTCTGGAGCATTCCAAAACCTCTGTAAAGTCTACTCTCAGGAATGCTTGGGAGGAGTGATTTTGTTTTTTATATGAAATCCAAATAAAAGTGTGAGTTTTATCACATTCAAGTCAGTGTGGTTCAGGACAAAGCCAGCATGGTTTGCTGGGGGAAGAGAGTACAGGGTTTAGTGTGAACCCCCTGACATTTAGCAGGCTTCTCTGGAGAAAGTGGGGCCTCCCTGTGTGGTGAGGCAGGCATCTAGGGGTCAAACGGCATCTAGGGGACTCCATTCCTATCAAAGTCTATATGGATGGCTCTCTCTAGAGGCATATAGTGCGCGACCTGAGCAACTGAATGTGACAGCCCTGGCCTGAGGCATTAGAGGAAATTTCACCTCCATCTGAAGGAACAGGGAGACCCACCCAGCTAATATTCAGGCTCCATGTTTTCTTTAGGTTCTATTCTTAAGGTTGTAAGATCCTAGGGTTCTATGACTCCAAGAATCTAAGAGTGTAACACAGTTTTATAATTCTAAGGCAACAACCACTACCACCACAGCCAATGCTACTGTGTTACCACATGCCAGGCACTGTGCCAGGCACTTTAACTGTATTATCTCAGTTAATCCTCAAAATCTATGAGATACACATTATTCTCTCCATTTTGCAGATGTGGAAACTGAGGCACGGAGAGTTAAGTCATCAGTCCCAGATCACAAAGGCAGGACTGAAGCCAGGTATTCTGACTGTGGAGGCTCCTTACCTGTGCCCTCTACTGCTGGCATTCCTTCAAGCATCTTTGTCCCTCACAACCCTTTTGCCTATGAGCTGAGCGTTTTTCCAGCTCAGGCCCCAGAGATCTGGAAAACAGACCTGAGATCTGAGATGTGTTGAGTTGAGCTGGGTCCTGTTGGGTTGTGTTGTTATGTTACAATAGGTTGTGTTGTGTTTAGTGTGTTTGTCTGCCTCCATTATACTTTGCCAGGACAAAGACTGGATCTGGTTCAGTCCAGGGACTGGTACACTGTGGGTGCTTAAATAAATGCCTAAAATACAAGTGACTAATTGGCCAAGCGGGCTCTAGGTAGTGAGCTCTTCCAGCCATACACCCTGAGATCATCATCCTGTGATTGTATCCTGATGGGGGGCTGGCGAGGTGGGCACACTCCCAAAGGCACCTGAGCAGGTGAAGCCAAGCCAGAATTCATCCTCAAAGAACCTTGGAACCAGGGGTAGGCCAGATCCGTGAAGACTTTGGGTCCCTAGGCCAGGGGTAGATGGTAACTGGAATCAAGATGAGGAGTCTGAGGGGAGCCTTATGTGAGGGGGCCAGGCATGGGCAGGAAGACAGCCCCAGGTGCCCCCATAGTCCATCTTCACAGGTAGCCAGAGAAAGGAGGTGGTCCAGGAAATAAAGGTGCTGGAGCCAGGCATCCTCTGCTGCTTTGACTTGTAGCTTCTTCTCCCTTCAGGACCAGGGCACCATCTGACACCCAGCCTGGCTCATGGGAACCCTTCTCTAGGGCTGGACCTGGCCCTGACTCCTATGTGTGGACTGGGGTCCTGCTGTGGACCTCTTAAGTCTCTAGACACAACCCAGCTGCATCTGCTGACCTTGAGCCTGCTCAAGCCCAAAACCCAGGAGCTCTTGGAGTTCCTGCCTGCCTCAGCCTCTCTTTGACCTCGAGCCCTGGCAATGCCCAGCTGCCCTGAGTGGGGCCAGCTCTGCAGCCCATCTGCCCCATGCCCACCTCAGTTCTTCCACCCAGAGGTGCTCACGCCTGCTGAGCCACCTGCCCTTGCCTGGGCTGCCCTTCCCTGGACTACGTCCGGTCCTCTTCACTGGCTGCCCCGCCCGGCCTCTTCTTCTCCAGCCCATTCACCCAAATCGGCTTCCACACCACGTTCTGAGATGCACATCTGACCGTGTCCCTCCCCCGCTCACAATCTTCCAATGGCTCCCCATTGCCTATGGCAGAAAGTTCTAGTTCCTTAGCCCAGCATTCAAGGCCCTTCATGGACCGCCCCTCTGAGCTCTCCAGCCTCCACTTCCTCTGTCCCTTGAACCCTCCCGGTGCCGGAGTCATTGCAAACATCACTCCTCCTTTACACATGCTGTTCTCACTGCTTGGCATGCTCTCCTTAAGTTCCTGCTCATTCGTCAAGGATCAGTCTTGCCTTCGTTCCTCCCTGGGTTTATAGCAGCCTGCGCACAGCTCCACAGTGGCCATAATCACCTTGTGTCAGTATTAGAGCTCTTGGACTGTGTTTGTTTCCCTACCCGGTGGGAGTTCCATGTGAGGCCCGATTGTGCCTGCAGCTTCATCCTCACTGTCTGGCACGTGGTACCTACGTGCTGAACGAATGAGGGAAGAAATGAACGGATGGCAGTGAGTGACAGTGACATCCGCAGCACCCACACTGGGGACGGTGAGGGTGGGACTGGGGTGGGCAAGGGATGATGATGAAACAGAAGAACAGAACAAAAGCATGAAGCCACAAGGAGACGGCTCCAAGACGGAGGCAAGGAAGTTGCTGCAACACGGTTCTAACTCCATCTCTCTGCATGGGTCCATCCTGTACCGGAGCTGCGTGCTCTGAAATCCTGGGAATCCCTGTCATTTCCTCCTGTTTGTTATTTCTGCTGCCCCTGTGAGGAAATGCTCCGTGAGTTGCTCAGGCCTTACCCAAGGCTGTTGCCTTCTCTGTGGGCGGGGTGTGAGGTGAGGACTGCACAGATCACCCCCTCTCCCGACCACCAGGACCCTCCTGGCAGGGGGTATCCCAGGGATGGCCTGGGAGTTGGGTAGGCAAGGCCTGAGCCACCTGGGAGAGGAGACTGGGCCTGTGAGACAAGGGGAACCAGGAAGCCAAGGGGCCTGGAGGATGGACCACTGCTGCTGCTGTCTGAGCCCCCGGCTGGGTTTCCTGTCCCAGCTCTCTTGTGCTCAGTCACATTCCCAGTGCACTCCAGGCTAGCCAGCTGAGGGAGTCAGAACTGATGGAAGGTTCTCTAGGGGGGCACGGAGTGTCCACTTCATTCACCCTGTACCTCCATGACCCAGCACCATGCCTGGCAAATGGCAGGGTGGGCAACTCAAAAACAGTATTGAATGGATGAACAGATGGATGGATGGACAGATGGACAGATGGGCAGAGAGAAAGAAGGTTGTCCTTCCTGGAGCTAGAGGGCTATAGGGCAGTAGCATCTCTAGGGTCCATCCCTGGTGGCAAATGTGACCATCAGAGTGTGGACTTCCTTGGGGAGGGGTGGGAGGCTGGGGGTCAGAGTCAGGGGTCTCTCACATCCTCTCCGCATCTTCTCAAGCTCTCTGCTCAAATCTGGTATTCCAATTGGGCCCCTCCCTGCATAAAGACACCCTGTCCCCATACGTGGGTGGGCATCAGAATCTCCTGGGGAGCTTTAAACAGTATAGAGTCCTGGGTCCCAGCTGAGGCCTGCTACTTAGAATATTGCCAGGTGGGACCATGGATTCTGTGTTTGTTTTTTGTTTCGTTTTGTTTGGCCACGCCACCTGGCTTGCGGGATCTTAGTTCCCCGACCAGGAATAGAATCCCGGGGCCCTCAGCGGTGAAAGTGCGGAGTCCTAACCACTGGACCGCCAGGGAATTCCCGGATTCTGTGCTTTTTAAATGTCTCAGGTGATTCTGCCATGTAGACAGTCATAGGAACTCTCCACCTACTGGACTGAGTTTAAACCCCCAGGCAAGGCGTTCTGCACCCAGCACCTACCCCCTCCCCCGGGCAGCCTCATGCCTTGCCCCTCACCCCAGACACGAAGCCTAATGAAAAGGCTCCACGTTCCCAGACATGCTCAGGCTCTCTCACCACCAAGCTTTCACTCAAGTTCATCTCTCTGCCTTTCCCCTCCTCCACCTGAGAACTTCTACACGTCCTTTCTTCGAGGCCCAGAAAATGCCACTTCTCCCAGGAAGCCTTCCACACCTATCTTCCAGCCAGGCAGAACTTTCTTCTTCTTCCTGAGTCTCACAGCACCTCCTACCATCTACATCGTAGCACCTGTCACTCTGCCCCATAATTACAGTCGGCCCTCCGATCCACGGGCTCCACATCCATGGCTCAACCAATAGCGGATCAAAAATATTCCGGAAAAAAAATGACAGAAAGTTCCAAAGAGCAAAATTTGAATTTGCCACATGCTAGCAACTATTTACATAGCATTTATATTGTGTTAGGTATTATAAGTAATCTAGAGATGATTTACAACATGTGATAAGATGTGTGTAAGTCATATGCAAATACTATGCCATTTTATATAAGGGACTTGAGCATCCTCCGATTTTGGTATCCACAGGGGTCCAGGAACCAATCCCCTGTGGATACCAAGGGGCGATGTATCTAATAATGCCTCTGCCAGACAGTTTGCATCAGCAGCCTTGTTTAAGCCTCCCAGGAATCCTTTGAGGTAGATGATGATGATGATGATGATAGCAAAGATTGATTAGGTGAAAAGCTTGGAAGCCTACAAATGCTGCTAGACCCATAAACCTTCACAATAACTGGGTGAGGTAGGTACCGTTATTATTAGGCCCATCTTACACATGAGGAAACTGAGGCCCAGAGAGATGAATTCATTTGCCCTGGGTCACACTGATAAGTGGTAGAGCCAGGATCTAACTCAGGGAATGTTCCAGCCCTTTTACAGATAAGGACACTGATGCTCAGGGAAATATTTGCCCAAACACACCATTCTCATAAGCAGCACAATCATAATTTGCACCCAGGAGCCTTTGACCCAGAGCTCCACATTCCCACATGGCCCCAGTTTAAACCTTCTGCTAAGCAATCCCCAGACCATGCCCCATTCCTGGCCTGTTCCAGGCTCCCTTCCTCTTCCCACAACCCCCCAGAGATCTGTCGTCTCCTCTTCCCAGACTGGCCTGCCCTCTGATCTCACTTCTACCCAGCCTGCCCCACCTTGAGTTCCCTGGAAGGAACACCCAGCCCTTGCAGAGGTCACAACTCAGCTGGCAGGCAAAGGTCCAGCCCTGCTGGCAAGCTTTTCCCTGCAACTTCCCCATCCGCATTCCAGACAGAGCAGGCTGAGGCGGTAGGGGGAGCAAGGCCCCTCCTCTCCCTGGGCCTCAGTTTCTCCATCTGTTGGGCAGAAAATAGCAGGGCTGAAAGGAGGCTCTGATGATCTTGGGGTAAAAGGCTTGGTAAACACTGGTGGTCCAGCCCTGACTGCCTCACTCCCGAGTCCTGGATAGGAGGGTGGCATCCCCTGTCGGCCTGGAATCCACCTCCGCCGCCCTGGCAGTTACCTGCCCTCCTAACGTCCCCGTGCCCCTGCTAAAGAACAGGATCACAACCAAAGCATATAAAGGGTACTTCACAGAGTAATAGCTCCATAAGTAAATAGCAGCAGTTATTAAATGAAGGGCCTTGCCTCTGTCTGTGGAGAGAGCAGACTAAAGCCGAAGCATAGCTGTGCAGTCAGGCACCTTTCTGGAGAACTCGATGGGAAACTTGGCTCTCCAAGGTCGGTCCCCAGCGCAGCCATCCCACCCACTAAGCATGAATCTAACCGTCCAGAGGGTGACGGCAGGTTGTAACTGCAGCTGTTTTGGACACACGTTGCAGAACTCTTTCACATGCCCTTTTCTTCTCCAATCCTTTACAAAGCCTGTAAAAGGAGCTGGCGTGGGCTTTGGTTCCAGGCTGACCTGAGCTCATTTCCAGCTCTGCCACTTATTTGCTGCGTGATCTTGGGAAAGTTATTTCTCTTCTCTGAGCCTCACTCTGCCTCGTCTGCAAAGTGGGCACGATACTCCCAACCTTTGAGGGTGCTGTGAGAGTTACAAGGATCAGGCACAGAGGAAATACGTACTAATCCTTATAGCTCTATCACCCCCATGTTCTAGATGAAGAAACTGAGGCTCAGAAAAGTCTATTGTTTGTTCCACAGCTAGTAAGAAGCAGGGCTGACTCTGAGTCCAGGACCCCTGCTTCCACACAGGAAGGTGTCCCCCAGTTCATGAATTTGTGAGGCCAGGAGGTATGGCTCTGGATGCTCAAGGCCAAGGACCGATCTCAGGGTCCTGCTTTATACGCCTCACCTTACAACCATCATTAGTCATGGCTGGCCAGGTTCCAGACCTCAGCATCAGGCCCTCCCGAGTGGGTCAGAGTGGACAGGGTCAGAGTCAAGATGGACTTGGCGGGCATGGCAGGTGGGGCCGTGTGCCCTGTGCACACCGGAAGACCCGCAGACACAGGAAATGAAAGCAGCGGGCTTGTCCCAATTGATCCACACTGTGAGGACACAATGACCTCATCTCCACAGCCAGGAGCTCGCTGTCAGCCCTGTGTTCCTTTTAACAGCCTGAGTCAGCGTGCAGAGACACACCGCAGAGCACTGCCTTCTCCCTGCTGATTTATTAGGGCGCTTTCCCAGAGAAAGATAAAAACTCTTCTTAAGCATCTGGCTCCGGGCAACTTACTTTTAATTTTCACCCTTTGAAGACAAAGATGAGATACCATTTCTCACCCATCCAACTGACAAAGACTAAAAAGATAAACCACACCCAGGATTGGCCAGAGGATTGTGAAAAGGGCAGGTCCCTTTACAGCCGGTAGAAATGCAACAAGTAAATACTATGTTTTTGAAGGGCGATTTGGCAAAGTTTTTAAAATTCCCGTCTCCTTTGACCCTGTAATCCCTCTCCTACAAGGATTTGTACCTAGTTTTTGGTACAAAGTTGATCTTCACGGTGTTGTTTATAACTGCTCCCAAATGAAAGCCACCTAAATATTCGTCAGTATGGGATTGGTTAAATCAATGATGGGCTATCAGTCAGCCATTAAAAATCAGGCTGGGAAGAATATTTACTCAAAGAGAAAATGCTCATTATAGATTAAGAGACAAAGCAAGTCATATCCAGAATGATTTGCATTGATATGAGCAGGCTTGATAAGATTTTCCACACCTGGGCTTGTTCTTGAGAAATTCTCCCTCTTGGCCCCAGCCGCCATGTTGTAAGGAAGTCCAGGCTATCCTGCTGGAGACAGAGGAGGATGCAACACCATGTGTGGAGAATGGCCCCAGCCAAGTATCCCATTGAATGCAACTGCATAAATAACCTCAGCTGCATCACGGGGAACAGAACTGCCCAATCCCCCAAATCAAGAGAAATACATCATTGCTGTTTAAAGCCACTAAGTTTTGGAGTGGTTATTTGGCAGCAGTAGATAGCTGAAACACCCCGTTTTTCAGTTCCTAGATTTTCAGAACGCATACAGACCATTAGAGCAGAAGCACCTGTGTCTGCGCACCCAGCCCGCTGTGCAAACCTTGGAGGGAGAGCCTTGGGTGACCCCAATGGCTGAACCTCTACTGCTGGCCAGTCATTGTGCAGCTTTCACAAGCACCATCACGTACTAGATGCTTAATAAATATTTATTGAATAAGTGAATAAATGTCTTAGTTAACACACACTGCAGCCCTGTGTGGTAAAAGTGATCATTTTATTATTACTCAACTGACATTCATTAGAGAAAAATCAGAAAAATGCAGGCATTACAAAAGAAGAAATGAAAAGTTACCCCTAATTCTACTACCCGTAATTTCAATTAATATTTAGCATCTATGTATGGAAATTCAGTTACATTACATATGCATATTTACTTTTTTAAATGTGATAAACATACTGTTTTGTAACCCATTTTTTCAATTCAAAAATATCTTGACTCTCTTTCCATGTCAATGAACATATATCTCTGTCCCACATTTTTAATGCATGCATGTGTTTGCCTGTGTGACCCCATCGGTGAGTCACACACCCCTCCTCCACCCCAACCTCACAGCAGATATGAGCCCTGCCAGCCTTGTTCGTTTTCTATGACCCCACCGCCCAACCACAGCCAATAGGACCCAGGACAAACATCTCACCCAAACTGGGCCAATCCGCTTCTCTCGTCTAGAAACTTGGAATCCAGACCAGGAGAGAGTCAAGTCAGCCTTGAAGTGGTCCCAGGTAAATTCTGGCATTGTGTGGTGGTTATAGCCTACCACCTGGAGCAGAACATGCCTGTCTGTGAAGAGAAAGAGAAATAAAGCAAGGATGAGGGATGTAGACCATCCTGGTGGCACTCTACTATGTCCCAAGCTTAGTCAGCATCTGACTGCACCCCTGCCACTGTTTGCCGGACACCTCTGTTGCCTTTAATGAAGTCTCCTTTATTGGCTGAAGTTGGCTTAAATATATTGATACTGGCAACCAAAAAATTCCTAGCAATGATTACTCTAAGGAAATAAGACAGATGGGACTCTCAGCCACAAGGCCAGGCCTCTGGGAACCAATAAAATGAACACCCAAGATAGAAGACTAGTGCCCCAGCACCTTCTATAAGCCACTTTCCAATACTGGGTACACAGGCTGGAATGCCAGCTGCTTGAGGGGAGGGCTCTAGAGCCAAGCAGTCAGGGCCCTCCCTCGATGACACGGCCCCCACCTTCCAGCCTCAGCAGCAAACGTCTGTTGGGCACCTGCCACATGCAGGGCACTGTGTGAGAGGCATAGATGCACACGATGTATAAAGTTCCATGTGTGACTTTAGGCAAGTCATATCCGCCTCTTCAGGCCTCAGTCTTCTCATCTGTAAATGTGTTGAAAAGCACAATTCTAACGTCTTTCCAGCTCTCACACCTACAAGTCTAAGCCAGGGTCCCAGCCCCAGCATGCCAGGAAGAGGGCATATATAACAAGCTCTAGAAGGGGCATTGGACTTTCCAAACACCTCCCTATCCACTGTCTCCTGTGAGCCTGCCAACAGCTCTGCAAGGCCGGACTCATTAGGCCAATCTTAGGGATGTGGAAATGGGAGAGACAGAGAGGTTAAGCAACCTGCCTGAGGGTACACAGCTGTTGAAAGGAAGAACTGAAACTTAAATCCAAGTCTGAGCCAACTGCCCACTGGGAGAAGGATCAAAGTACCCTTGACATTGGTTATCACAGTTTTGTTGTTGTTGTTGTTATCACAGTTTAAAGACAAGGACAGTTTAAATGAGGCACCTAGAGAAGTCAAATTCAAAGAGACAGAAAGTAGAATGGTGGCTGCCAGGGGCTGGGGACAGGGGGAGTGGAGAGTTATTGCTTAATGGGTAAGGACTTATGGTTTGGAAAGATGAAAAAGTTCCAGAAATGGATGGTGGTGATGGTTGCACAACAGTGTGAATATATGTAATGCCACTGAACTATTATACACTTAAAAATGGTTAAAATGGTAAATTTCATGTTATGCGTAGTTTTATCCCAGTTTTTTAAAATGAGGACGCTGAGGTCTAGCAGGATAAAGGTCTAGCACTTATTATGACAAGGCTTCTCAACCCAGAGCTAGAAAGGTCTTGGAAGTCACCTGTTGCAACCCCTTCATTACGAAACTGAAGAGACTGAGGCTTAGAAAGGGACAGTGACCTGCCTGAAGTCACCCAGCAAACCAGTAACCGCCCAGAGTGGAGTAGAACCACTGTCGTCTGAATCCAGGGATGTCCGCCTCCAGTGCTTTCCCTTTCTTAAGAGCCAAACTGCTGTGGGATTGGGGCATTAATTTCAAGCCTCAGTGAGGAAGGGAGGGCTTCTCCAGGCTTTCAGTGTCTCACTTTCCATCTTCTAAAGCGTGAGTCAGCTCCGGTATAATGCGGTGAGTCAGCCGGCTCCTCCGTGATGAATGTACATGTGACTGCCAGGTGGCAACCAGGTGGGGCTGGGAGTGGGGGAAGTGGGCACAGCCAGATGCCGGCTGGGCCATGGCCGCTCACTCAGGAGGTGAGGTCTGTGCTTTCTTTCGGCTCCAAATTGCTGCATGGTGGTATCTGGAGGTTAAGAGGTCCAGGTCTCACACCTTCCATTTGCTACCCAATTCCTCCTTTGGTGTGACCTCAAGCAAATGGCTTTAACCTTGGTGTGCCTCGGTCTCCTCACCTGTCCAATGGGCACATGAATAAATCTGGTCTTGACCTCCGCACAAGGTGTGGGGAGGACCCAAGGAATGACACTGAGAAGGTGTTTTGCACAGTTAAAAAGTTGCACCAGCATAAATGGCATTGTTATTTCACTTCTCGGGAGAAATAAAGTTCTAAGAACAAAACAGAGCCCAGCCAGGCTATTTACTTGCTTTTCCCATCAGTCCTTGGACTTCTTAGGGTCTGAGAGCCTCTGGTCTCCTTGCTCTTCCCCAGGGCGCCAACCTTAATGGAGGGCGTACTGTGGACTAGGCCCAGGGACAAGCCACTGAACCCTCCCCAGAGCCCCACAAGGTCAAGATTATTCTGAGCCCCATTTTACATAGAGGAAAGTGAGGCTCACAAAGAAGAAGCAACTCATCAAAGAAGGCACCACCGGAAGGGTAGAGCTGGGCCCTAAAGCCAGACTTGCGGACTATTCCGGCACTGGTCCTCTCTGTGGGTTCAAGGAGGAAAGCTCCCGGGGTCTGCATCAGGTCCCCTCCTTCCAACAATACACGGAAATCGAAAGAGGTAGATCCCTGCCACCCTAAAGTAAATCAGGCTTTGAGAATGTGAAACACTGGAAAGAATAACAATAGTTACCATTTTTCAAGAATTTATTATATGCCAGTCACCTGACAGTCATCTTCTCACTTCATATTCTCACTAAATCTTTGAGGTAAGTACTGATATTATTCCCATTTTACAGTTGGGGAAATTGAGACTCAGAAAGGCTGAGCAATAAGCCCAAAGACACACAGCTAGCAGATCTGCCTCCCCGGCCTGTGTTCCACCCACCGTATATCACTGCCGGCCTCCTCACTCGTTCATTCTTTGCTTCATTCATTTATTAAACATTTAGAGCCTCTTCTCTGTGCTATAAGTAACTAGCTGGACAGAGGAAAGACAGAGATGCCTGAGCCCCTACCCAAAGGAGGTCATTATCGGGAGAAAGATACGGCTCAAATAACTGTAATCTCATCGGTAAAGGGCCAGGCCCTGGTGCACTGCTGGTGCTGGTGCTGGGCCAGGTGCCTAACCAGGTGCTGCAGGTCAGAGTTTTTGTTTATTTTTTTTAATCAAGGTGCTGGAACTCATACCTACTACCTGTGTGATCTTGGGCAAATCACTTCACTTCCCTAAATCTCAGTTTTCTCTTTTAGAAAATGGAGAGAAAAAGACTCATCTCACTGAGGTCTTGTGGGGATTAAATTAACTGGAAGAAGCCAGGTACCATTTTGGGTGCTGGGGATGCTGGAAGAAGCAGACAGCAGTCATTCCCTTGGAACCGCAGAAAGAATTTTTTTTAAGTAAAAAAAAATTTTTTAATTGAAGCATAACATGCACACAGGGAAGTGTAAAAACTGGAATTGTCCAGCCCAATGAGTTTTCACAAACTGAACACACACATGTAACCAGCACTCTGATTACAAAACATCACCAGCAGGGTCAGGACTAGGACATGGCAAGTGAGACACTCACCTCCTGAGTAAAATTTAAGGGGGTACTGAAAAGCTCAGCCATCAAGATAAATAACGTTTTAATGCAATATTTTTAAAAAATCAAAACTAATGCAAGAAAATCCATGATGACAAAATATTAAACTTTTAGATAAAGACAGGATTAGGAACAATGCTGTGCTGAGTCACATTAAAGCTCAGGGCAAAAGGGAAATATCAGTAATATTGATCCTGCCTCATCTGCCTCACCCTAGTCCCAGCCCTGATTACCAGACCTCCTGAGGGTCATTCATCCCTCCAAGGGTAACTAATACCCAGACTTCTAATCCTATAAATAAGTTTTGCCTGTTTTTGAACTTTGCATACATGAAATCACACTCCTTTGCATATGGCTTCTTTCACGCAACATTGTGTCTGTGAGCTGTAGCCACGTTGCTGTGTGCCAGGGAAAGATGCTTAAACAAGGAAATGACAATGTGCTGGCTGGATGTTTGAGAGAGACCATGGAGGTGGCAGGTGGGAGGGTGAATGAGCAGAGCTAGCACAGGACCAGTGGAACGGAGAGAAGGGGATGGAGTCCAGTGCTATTTTGGAAGGGCAGAGTCCACAGGATTGACTGGATATTGGGGATGAGGGAGAGAGAAGAGTCAAGGAAGATGCCAGATCTCTGGCTTGAGCTATTTGGTGGATAGAGGAACTGTCTCTGCAGTGGGGACCAGGAGGGATGGGAGAGGATAATGAGTTTAGACTTAAACATGGTGAAGGCCAGGTACCTGTGGGGCATTCAGAGGGCTGTCCTGGAGGCAGCTGGACAGACAAGCCTGGTGCGGGAGAGAATGGGGGAAAGGAAGTGTTCCCTCAATATCCCCCAGCATTGGGCGAGCAGGTGGTGGCCCTGATGAGAGCGTGTGCAGAGGGCCGGGGAGGAGCTTGTGAAAGGATAAAGGAGGGAAGCTGAAAAGTTCTCTGAGAGCAGGTGGTGTGATCTGGTGCACAAATCAGAATGAAAATATTAAACATACAAAACTGTCCTCCCTGGCCCATCAGGACTTCCAGGAGTCCAACACAGGGTGTACCTGCAGCCTGTGAGGGTTGCAGAATATCCTGCGGATCAGGGGCTCTCCCGCCCCAGTCCCTGCCAGCCCCACTTGCATCAGCGGCAGCTGACTCAGCAAAGCCTTTTCTCCTGGCTGCCAGAGACGCTTGCCTTTAAAGGCAAAAAAAAAAAAAAAAAAAAAAAATTGCCTTTCCCCCGGCAGCCCTTACTCACTCCAGACTCGGGAGCTGCTGCTACCACCCCCTACCCTCCTCACCCCGCCCCGCCCCCAGCGCGCACAGCGAGCCCAGCACGGCTGGGGACCCGGAGCATGCGAGCGTGCGTGCAGGCACGCACCAGGCCGCCAGCATCCGCCTGGCCACCTGGCACCGCCCCGCCAGTCCCACGGAGCTCTTTTCCTCCGACTGGCTAGGGCTAGAACTGCTTGGAATCCAAAAGTCCGAGTTCCTTCCTGGGCTAAAGGCAGCCTCCAGGGAACAAAGCTGCCAGTGTGAGAGCAGCTTGGCGAGGTGGGCGCTTGGTCCTTCCAAGCGGAGCCCAAAGGCTCCACCCCAGCCTCCTCACACTCCCCTTTAAAGCCTCGGGGTAGGGAAGGCTTGAGAGGAGGCTGACACCTCCTCAGGTCCTTCCCTGCTCAAAAACCCTCCATGACTCCCCACTGCCCACTGAATAAAGCCCTAACTCCTATACCTGGCATTGGACCCCTCCTCAGCTTCTTCTCCCATCAAATTCCCCCTAACTTCATCTCTTCTTGCTCCCAATCCCCTGCACTCCCACCGCAGGGGCTACTTAGCCTGGCTCTCTGGCTTACGCTGCACCTCCATGAGCCCGCTCTGGGCATTTGCTCTCTCTTCCCAGGCATCCCAAACTTCCAGGCTCACTTCCTTAGTCTTTCTCTGGTGTTCCCTCTCTGGTTGCAGTTAAATCCGGTTGCCCAGGATTCAGCCATCCAAAAACTAAACTAGCCCATTTGTGAATCTAATATCTGATCAGTGTCAATAACTTCTGATGAATTTACCTCTATACTGTGCCTTCCAGGGATCATAAAGCTTTTACACAAAGAACATCTAGAAATGCAATTTCAAGCATATAATGGGAGTCTATTGGGGCAGGTATGATGGGGTAGGGCGAAGGTAAAGCTGTTTTTCTAGCCACTCTGCTCTGTCTTCAAGTCCCACCCTGACCATAGGAAGGGGGTTTGATTGAACTTCTGACATCATGAATTAGTACTGTTTATTTGGATAAACTTTTATACACAATCCGTTTTTCCTCTGGCCAAGTCAGGAGGGGATTGTTACACCCATTTTACAGATGTGAGTCTTGAGGCTCAGAAAAGAGAAAGGATTTGCTTGGTGATGTTTGACAAGTAAATAGCAGAGCTGGGACTCAGGAGTCCAAATCCAGGGCTCCACCATCAGTCTCTGAGTGTGGTCTAGAGATTCTTTCTCCCCTTCAGCAGTCACTCTCTGCCCGTCTACTGTCTTCGCACATGTTCTTCCCCTTGCCAAGGATGGCCTTCCCTCTGACCCACCTGGTGAACTCATATTCAGCCTTCTAAACCCTGCTCAGCCTGCCCTCTCCCTTTCCTGAAGCTCTCTCCACTCCCTCTCCTTCCTCTGTAGTACAAGTTCTCTCCCATACACATTCTTAACCATGCACACCCAACTTGCTACTGTTGCTGTGCATCTCGCCGCTTCATCCTCTCCAGTTTGGGGGCTCCTTAAGGCTAGCAATAGGCTTGCCTGCCTCTGTCCCTGGGGAAGTGGCCAGCACAGGGCTGGCCTGGAGAAGGAAAGGGAGCCTGATGGTGAGTGTGCCCCATGAGCTGGGTGGGGTGTACCCACAGCTGGGAGGAGGCATACGCAGTAGACTGGATGTGTTCGGAAACAGGGAGCGATGGAGAGACTTTGAGCAGGGATGTGGCAAAACCCAAAAGGTACTTAAGGGAACACTGGTCTTGGCAGGAAACAGGCAGACTAGCTGCTCATATGTTCATTCATTCCTGCCTTCTTCCTTCACTCCTTCACCCCTGTGTCTCAGCTACAGAAGCCATCCTCAAGATGCTCAGTCTGGAGGGAGACAGAAAGGACTGCAGCACGCTAAGAAGCATCAAAGGGTAAAGGAGAGAACAAGCTCTTGGAGGACTCAGGGACACTTCCCGGAAGGGGCCCCATTCTAGGGGTGCTTTGTGCCATCAGAAGCATTTTGGCTTGGTGAGGTGGAGGGAGTCAGGCAGAAGAAACAATCTGAGCAAAGGTACAGATGTGGAAAGTGCTGGTGTGAGGGGTGAGGCTGAGCCTGTAAACTGCTGCCCTGAGGGCCTTGCTAGCCAGGCTGGACCCTGCTGCCTCTATGGCAACGTGGGACATACGAACAGGAGAGTGAGGGTCAGCACTAGAGGACACGAGGCCAGAGGCGCTGGAGGCCCTGCAGACAGAAGGAAGGGAAGGAGGATGAGGTGGTACAGAAGGTGAAATCAACAGGACTTAGGGGCCCTTGGCACCAGATGAGGAGAGAGGTGGACCTCAGCTTTCCAGGCTGAGCAGCTGGGAGACCACAGAAATAGGAGCCACGGGCAGGGGTGTGCCCAGAAGGGGCAGGCCTTCCCTTCCAGGGCTTCTTGGTCAGCCAGGGTGCCCCCTCCCAAGGCCAGAACTGGACCGACAGCCCAGACAGAGGACTCCAGGGGTCATGGGGTCAGCTCAGGCTCCTCCTTCCCAACAGAAAGTAGCCCCTCCCTGGGCCCCTCCATACGGAAAGGGACCCTCAAACCAACCTCAGGATTTTGTCCAGACCTTTGGACTGGGGGGTCTTTCCTTTCACTGTGTCTCATGTAAGACACGGGTCTAGAAGAAGAAACGAGGTGAAATCAGATGAAATAAGGTGAAATAATACCACTACCACTAAAGGGGTCTAGAAGAAGAAAAGAGGTGAAATCAGATGAAATAAGGTGAAATAATACGACTACCACTAAAGGGGGACTTACCGCGAGTAAGCATGTGCTAAGTATTTCATGAGCTTATCTGGACATTGTATCTCTCATGATAGCACATGAAGTTGGTGGTCATGTTCATTCCGTTTAACCCAGAAGAAAGCTGAGCCTCATAGGCCAGCACCTTGCCTAGGATCACTTGAGGGGTGGTCTACAGTGGAGCTGGTTCAAACCCAAGTTCTCCTATGTTCCTACCATTCATATTTTTCACACGTACCTGTCACCATAGAGTCACATGTACTGTCAGGAGTGGAGAAAGGCTTCACAAAGGGGGTGATTTTAAAGTGCAAAGAAGAGGTGGGCATAGATTTCCAGGCAGAGGGCCCAGCCTGTGCTAAAGCAAGGCTTGGCTTACAAACAGGAATGTGGGGATGGAGAGGGGAAGGGAGAAAATCGCGGAGCGAGACCTCCCGTAGTCTAACAAATACTTAAATACCACTTACCACGTAACAGAAGCTGTTCTAAACACTTTACAAATATTAACTCACTTAATCTTCATAACAAACCTATGAGGTGGTTCTATCATTACAGCTAGTTTCCCGAAGTTATCCGGTGGCGGAGAGAGGACTCCAGTCCTTGCTCTTAAGCGCTACCTTATGCCGCTCCTATTTTGTCTCACAGCCGGTACGAGCTCCTCCATTTTGCTACAGGCCGCCGAGGCTCAGAGAGGTGCGCACACTTGCTGAGGGTCACACAGCGAGGGAACTCCCGGGACCCAGAGAGCAGGGGAGACGCTCAGCCACAGACAGGTCCCCGCGGGACGCCCTCCTGCCTGCCCTCCCGCCCCCCTACCCCGGCCCTGGCCCCCTCCCCGCGGAGCCCCGCCCCGGACGTGCCCCAGTCCCCGCCCCCAAGGCTCTGCCCACCCCTCCTCCCCCGCGCACCCCAGCCGCGCCAGCCAATGGCTGGGGTCCTATAAACGCGAACGTCCCAACGCTCAGAGGTAACCCCAGCGAGCGTTAAGATCGTGGGCCGCAGGTCCGAGGAGCTAGCTCGCTAGGGAGCGGGAGGCCAAGCGACCAGAGTCGGAGTCAGAGTCGGAGTCGGAGTCTCGGGACCGGAGCCGGAGCCTGATCCGCAGAGTGCAGCCCGCCCGCCCGTCGCCGCCCGCGCACCCAGCGCTGCCAGAGCCACCGGCACAGCGCGGCCATGGAGCCCAGCAGCAAGGTGAGTCGCGCGCCCGCGGGCCCTCCCCGCCTGGAACAAAGGCGCGGACCCCCGGTCACCCCTCCGCCGGCCTAGGCCTCCCCGGGCCTCCCCGGCGGCCCGGACGCTCTGTGCGCCCGGCGCCGGCGGCGCGCCTCTCAGAGCCATGCTTTGCGCGGGCCTGGAGCGCAGCGCCCTGCCGCTGCCGGGGACGCGGGCGGGGATGGGGTCGGGATCTGGCCGGCGCGTGGGCGCCGCGTGCGTTGCTGGCGCCCGCACTGAGTAGCTGGCTTCCTTCCGGGGGCGCCGCGCCGTCCACGCGGCCCCGCAGGGCCGGGGGACCCAGGGCCCGGGCGCGGCACGTCGCTCACGATCTCCTCAGCGGCGGCCCAGCTCCGACTTCTCCCGGGGCGGGGGAGGGGGCCCGAGCGCGGCGCCCATTGGCTGAGCCGGCCGAGCCCCCGGCCGGGCCCCGGCCCGGGCGCTCTGAGGAGGAGGGACCCGCCCCCGCTCGGCCGGCTCGGAACAGATGCTCCCTTTTCCTGGGCGCCACACTGGGCGCGCGGCCTGGTGTTGGGCGTTTTTCGCGGCCTCGCGCAGTCCCCGCGCCGGTCCTCCGGGGTTCCAAGGCGGAGGGCACTCTCTTAAGGCCCGGGCTCCAACCCCAGGGTGCCTGGCTACAGGGTTGAGGCGAAAAGCCTGACTTCCGAGGCCCTTCTTTCCGCGTAGTGCAGGCCCCAGAGCTTTTGCCAAGACCCGGGGAGATGTGCTCTGAGGTGGCACGTTTCCCTGCTCGGGCGGAGCTGGTGAGGGCCTGACGGAGAGAGGACCCCAGGGGCCGCCGCCGCGATTCCGGGGGTGCGGAGGGTCGGGAAGCGGCCCCTGGCTGGAGTGGAGTGGGAGTAGCGCGGGCCAGGGAGCTGAGGGACGCGGGACTGAATAGATGAGGACTCTTCCTTCCCCCGGGAGCAAACAACTGCCTAGATACGATCTCTTTTTTTCATCTGTAAACGGGCTTGTCCTACAGGGGATCTTTGTGAGTTTCCCAGAACGGTTCCTTTCCAACAAATATTTATTGGGCCCCACCTTGTGTGTTGTAGGGCATTGTTTCTTTCCTCCCTCCCTTCCTCCCCTTTCTATAGAATATTTTCAAGTGACTTTTTTCTTTGAAATTCGGCAGGGAAGGCACGTGGATGTCCGTTTTTCCACCTGGCATGGGGGGTTAGCGCTGAACTCTGCACTGCCCTTTCTATGGGCTGTGGAGGTGTCCGGTGGAACTGAGCAAGGTCTTGGCTGGGCGGAGAGGTGCGTGACAGTGACGCCAGGCTGTACCCTCAGCGGGAAAAGGCTCCTTTATGCCTGATGAATCCAAACAACTTGCTTCACCACCCCGCCCTGGCCTGAAGGGAGACCCTGAGCCCAGAACACATTTCCTGACAGTCATAGGTGAGCCATTATGCTGGGATATAACAAAATAAAAATAAGATGAGAAGCTATTTTAGCTAGTGGTAAGAACGTTGCCACTGCAAAGCTTAAATATTTGCTGTGTTACCTCAGGGCTCTGGCAGGTCACTTAACCTCTCTGGGCCTCAGTTTCACTGTAAGAGAGGGAAAACTTTTTTCACTCCGTCAAGGGTAAGAAATGTCTGTTCAGCATGTGATGCAGGACCTGGGTGTTCATCTGTTGAGTGGATAAGTGAATATTCTGAGAGGAGACAGAAAAGTGGAGGAGAAAGTCAACAGTCACTTGTAGTTCACTAGGCTCTGGGCTCAAATGCTTTTCAGTGTCACTGACCCTCCATATATAGCTCTGCTGGTTCAGGGGCCTAGAGCTCAGAGAAGGGAAGTAACTTACCTGAAGTCACACAGCTAGTAAGTGGCTGAACTGGATTTGAACCCAGGCCAATCAGAAAGGGCTTTCAGTCTACACTATCCCTTTTCACCACAGACTTTCTTGAATTTTGAGCCGAGGGGAGAGAGTTTGCCTAACTTCCAGGGTGCCCATGTGCCAGCCATTTCTGTAGCAGGTAGGTGTTTTTCATGCAGTACCCTCCAAACTTTTGATTGCCGGCTCCATCAATAAATAATTTTGGAGCACCTCCTTCCCAGTGGTTTACCTGTATTTATAAATTCATGTATGTGCACTGTTATAATAATAGATTATATGTCTACATAAAGTAGAAATTTCAAAAGACAAATATAGATAACAGTTATAGTAAAAAATTTTTATTTTTTATTTTATTTTATTTTTTTGCTAAACTTTCTATGAATCATCCTGTATACATTCTAGAAAAAAGCCCTTCCCTTTGGAGCTGCTGATTCACTCAGCAAGCCCAGCCCTTTTGTGCAAGAGGTTAAACTGAGGCCTGGAGAAGTTATATCACTTGCCCAAGGTCTTAAAACCAGGTGTGTCTAGTTCTGAAGTTCCTTCGGCTATGTTCCTCCTCATCTTCTCAGTTGACTCAGCTGACTTTCCTGCGTTCTGTCGTGCTCCTCTGCGGCTCACTGTGCTGACTTTAACTGAGTAGGAAGTACGGAGGAGACAGGTTGAAGACCCTCCTGTCCCAGCCAGCGCTTTGCTCATGCTCCGTCCTGGGCAGCAGATGAGGGTGAGACCTGCCCCCAGATGTCTCACCCAGCCCTTTGTGAAGAACTCCCAACTAGTCCCTCCTGGCACCCCAGTGGTGCCCCAGGACTCTGTCGCTCCGCCCTCCAGACAAAGGAGAAATGAGAAACCCGTGGGGTTCCTCAGCCCCTCAGTGGTACGGAAGAGCATAGGCTTTTGAAGTCCTGCATTTGCGGTTTTGAATTCCAGCTTAGCTCAGTTGCCACGTCTGCAGAATGATGTCATTTTCGTCATTAGAGTGTCTGTAAGAATTCAGAAATAAATGTGTCTGTCTGTCCCCATGGATGCTCCATAGATATCCCTTGTTTCTCTGGATTCCCAGGATGCATTGCACCTACCTGGGCCCCCGGTGACCTGCTACCTGGGTTGCAGCCTCTGTCCAGAAGTCTGGCATTCGGGCAACATGAGCTTTTGGGGAGTCCCAGGATGCCCGGGCTGTATCGCTTGGTTGGGTAAATCATTAAAGTTCCCGCTGGCTAGTTCTCCAGTAGGGGTTTTGTCAGGAAGCTGGCTTGCAGAGTAGCCCGTGGGTGAGAGTGCCAGGCCCAGAGATGGGTCAGCCGACGTGGCTGCCCTGCCTGCCCTGTGAGGGTGATAACAAGTCATGATGATGCCACAGTCCAATGGAAAATGACTTTTCCAAGGTCACATACTAGCCTCCCACCACAAAACACCTGCCAGCCTTTCTAGGATGGCATAAGAGGATAAAGGAAAAGTCCCCAGCAGGAAGGGACCTTCCCGTGCATGGCCCAGCCCTCTGTTTGACAAATAGGAAACTGAGGCCAGAGAAGGAAAAAGGCTTAGCCAAGATAAGGCTGTCACAAAAAATTTGAGATGTTCTTCAGTATTTTTTTTTAAAACATGTTTTTTTCTGCACACCCCTGTCCTATGTGCCACCTTCCACTCACCCCAAATGAGCAGGAGTTCCCAGACTCCCAGACTTTCCAACCTCTTTCTGGGTGCAGTCTAATAGTTGGATTAGATATAATTTGACAACTGAAAGCCTTCTGTGAATGGAAACAAAACACATCCTCATAAAACCATGACCTTGGGGAAGTGGCCTTCCTCAGAGCCTCGGTTTTCTTCCCTGTAAAATGGAGGTTCACTCCGCATGGTGGTTGTGGCGAGACTGCCCAGTGCCCTCAAGCAGGGTGGTGGCTATTTTCAGTGGAAGGACCCTTTGCATGTCCAGTTTGGGTGTACGGACATCGTAAACATCTCCATGATGATCCCTGTCCCATGCTGAGCCATTCCGGGACCAACCCTACCTGGCCTGGAGCTGGGTCAACCCCCAATCCCCCTGTAATCAGCTTGTGACTTCAAGGAGCTCAGCTTTACCCAGTGCCTCCTGGTCACAGGATGTCAGGGCCTAGAGCTCTGCTCCAGCTCCAAGGGTACAGGCATCCAGTTCTCTGCCCCTCCCACCCCAGCTGGCAGAGCTGGGGAGGCCTGGGACAAAGGGGAGGTGTGCAGCATTGGCTTGGGACCTGCAACCTCACCCCTCCCCCACCTCACTCCTGGGCAGAGAGGTGACAAAGCCACTCAGTTTGGTAACCTGCGTCCCAGAATGGTAGAGGTTGAGAAGGTTCCTGGTTGGACCTACGGGCTCAGAGAGGCTGTGTCTAGGCCTGGTCACCAAAACAAACCTCCGGTTGTTACCGGCCTCCTCCGTGGGAGGCATGGAGTGGAGCCTAGGGCTCTGCCATCCAGCCTCCAGGCCAGGGAGGGAGTAGCTCAATAGCTAATGCATAAACATTGGGGTTTTGCAGTAATGGAGCAGGGCTCCCAGACCTTGAACTCGTGCAGAATGAGGGCAGTGTTCACCCTTTCTAAGACTTCAGCACCACCACCTTGCTGACTTTTGCCTCCCCAGGGCCTTGGTACCCTGGAAGGGGAGAGAGCTGTCGCCAGACCCCAGCTTATCGAGCCTTTGGCTACTGAGGCCTCTGCTGGACAGGTCATCTGCCCAGAGCGCCTAGCCCAGAGTTCACCCCCACTATTTTGGCACTGGGGAGTGAGGAGGAAAGGGCTCCACCAGAAACAGCTCTACCATTTGACCTCAGACCAGCCACAGCTCCTGTTGGAGCTAATTTCCTCAACTGTAACAGGGATAATACCTACCTCTCTAGGTCAGGTTGCAGGGTTTGTTTGTTTTTTTTAATTACAGAAGTACTGTAATGGAGCCAACTATAGAGAAGCATGCAAAGTAAGAGAGTAAACATCTTCTCCCAGTTGCAATGGTTTGGTGTTTACCCTCACAGACCTCTTTTTGTGCATGTGTATATGTGTGCCTGTAAATGGAATTTAGTGTAATTGGATCACACTTTCTACATAGTTCTGTGCAGCCCAGTGCAGCCCATCCTGGTCACCTACCAATACTTGCAGTGTTTCTCTCTGCACATATGAGGAAGTGCCATTATACAAGTTCATTATCTCCTCCTTCCTTACACAAAATGTACATTCTATACGTTGTTTAGTACTTTGCTTTTTTACCTGGCACTCTTTTCATATCAAGTACATACAGATGTGTTGCATTCTTTCCAATAGCTGCATAATATTCCATTACAAGATGTCCCACCGTGATTAAGAATTAAGTGATTGTCCTCATCACTTTCTTTCTTCATACCACTCACCACCTGATGTATTTTACGTATTTATTTTCTACCCTTCCACCCCACCCCCCGCTGCCAGCCCCCAACTAAAATATCAAGTTCCATGAAGCAGGGATTCGGTTGAGTTTATTGCTGAATCCCCGTTGACTAGAATAGTGTTGGGAACATGCACTCAGGTATTGTCTTTCCTTAGTAGTATAATTTCTTATTCTTAGGAAACCTCTCTTATGGAGAACAGGATGTCTTAGGGGAAGAGGATTTTTCAAGGTCACACAAGTGGGGTACTTAAACTTGTCTGCTGAGAGTGTTGGGGACCTTTACATATTCCCATGGTCTTATCAAATTACTCTTATCATAGTCAAATTGGTGCCCACCTCTCCACTGAATGGGTACCTCTCTGGGGTGTCAGCTTCTCCAGATGCCCGGGTGCTGACTCAGGGAGTCATTTGTTTGCATTTAACACCTTTTTGGAAGATGATTTGGTTTTGCCTGGAAGGCTTTGAAAAGTCCTGTGCAGCTCGTGTGTTGGGTTTGCACTTGGCAATTCAGAGCACCTGGGAGTGCAGAGATGGGCAAATTTTTTCTGTAATGGGCTAAATTGTAAGTAAATATCATCGGCTCTGTGGGCCATATGGTCTGCTGTTGTAGCACAAAGGCAGCCATAAACAATATAGTCTTCACAAACAAGTATGGCTGTGTTCCAATCAAATGTTATTAATGGTAACTGAAATTTGAATTTTTTTTTTTTTTTTTTTGGCCGAGCCACACGGCTTGTGGGGTCTTAGTTCCCCAACCAGGGATTGAACCTCAGGCCCACGGCAGTGAAAGCACTGAGTCCTAACCACTGGACTGCCAGGGAACTCCCCTGAAATTTGAATTTAATACAATTTTCATGTATCACAATATATAAGTCTTCCTTTTTTTTTTTCCCAGCCACTTAAAAATGTAAAACCCATTCTTAGCTGGCAGGCTGGATTTGGCCATGGACCATAGTTGACCAACCTGGGCTTAGAGCAAAATCTACCCAAGCGACCGAGAGGTTTCTGAGCTTGGGCCTGGGCTGTCCTGGCTCAAACTGGGCAAGGCCCAGTGAGTTGCTGGAACGGAATTTGACCTACATAGGAAGGAAGGAGCAGATAGAAACCTTGCTTCCTTTGGGGACCAGTACCCGGAAGCAGGGGGAGGATGTGAGCAGGAAGGGTTTGGCAGCAGAGACCCCTCAGTTTGAAGCTTTCAGCAGCCGAAGGCCTCCTGATCATCCGCCTTTTCCTCTCTGAGTCTCCCGTTTTCTCATCCGTGAAGTGGGAGCCATCTCTCCCCCAGAGCCTGGTGATGGTGGTTAAATCAGGATGTGGATGCAGCCCCTGGCACGTTGCCTAGGGCCTGCCCGGTGCTGCTGGTGCTGATAAAAGCGGCAGCTCCCTCTCCTCTCTGCTTTTGAAGACTGATGAGCACCTTCTGCCTCCAGGGCCACTGCGGGGTGCAGGGGAGGCTCAGCCATGCAGAAGTCCTGACATCACTGGAGGACTTGAAGAAGATGGCTGAGAGGAGTAAATGCCTGAGGTCACCTGAAGGTCAGGCTTCACATGGTTATTACTCTTCTTCTTGAAAAGACCTGACGGGCTGGAAGAGTTCAGAGGGTAAAACGCCTTGTCCAGGAATCCAAAGAACTCAAGTCCCAGAATTGGCTTTTGTTTGCCGAGTATCCTGGGCCCTACCCTCTGACCTTAGGCTCCCCATCAATCACATGAGGGTATTACAGCAATTCTGCAGTTTCTTGGGCTTCTTTTTTCATCTCCCAGAATTTTGTTCAAATGAAATCTTAGAAAATTAAAGTAAAAAATAAATAAATAAATAAATAAATAAAAAGGGAGCTGTCACGGATCCCATAAACCCCTGCTCCACCCTGCTTAGAACTGGGGACCACGCAGTTACAAGGTCCTTGTCCCATGCTCCAGTGCACCCAGGGCTACTCAGGAGCTGTGGGAGGAGGAAAGGATGTGAGTGACATCTGGCTCATCCCGCCTCCAGGACCCTCCTCCCGGACCCTCCTCCCATTGGGAGTGACCTACCTCTGAATGGCTTGGCCACATGCCCTCCCTCCGCCAGTACTGACTGGGAGAGCCCGGAGCTGGAGTGCGTGCCAGGGAGAGGCCCGGCCCACGGACTCAGGTCGAAAGGCCACGCATGGTGCTTGGCAAGTTACATAACCTGGCTAGGCCACCCGGCATCCCCGTGTGTGGGAGGAGAGGTTCTGAAGCCAACACCTCATCAGTGGCTTCCTGGGAGAAGGAGAGCTCTAAGTGGGCCTCAGGACCCCCAGAATTGGGATGGGGTGGTGAGGGGTGAGGGCGTGAGAGCCTCCTCGTGCAGGACCCTGAGCCCAAGCACTTGCTGAATTGTGAGGCCTGGGGCACCCCTAGGAGAATCAGGATTTGAACTCGGGTCAGAGGTCTTTCCTCCACAGCCCTGTGGGTTGGGGTGGGGGCCTGGAGCGTGACTTTTAGGCTGTCTCCAGCTCTCAGAGCTGATGTTCCAGTACTCCTCGTGGCTTTGCTACACGGCCGAGTTCGAATCTGTTAGGATGGACACTGTTCTCAGAGAACAGATACACGCAGAGCCAGTTCTGCCCAAAAAGCTAATTTCAGAAGTGACACGTTTGCTTTGTACAAATATTCAGCGCTGCACCCTACTCTGGGCACCCTAGGTGCCATTCTTAAGGAGTTCCCAGTGTGGTGGGTAGACAGCAGATGGGTATTCCCAACTGCTTGGAGCAGAAGCTGGAGACTGTAGAGCACACAGCAAGGGCAAAGGCCTGGAACAGCAAGGGATGTTCTAGGAGGTAGCCCCATCCCCAGGGGTGGTGATGGGCGGCCGTGGTCCCAGATTCTGGACTCTCCCTTGCTCCTCCACCCCTATAAAAGGCTTCCACAAGAAAGCCGTGAGCTGTGGGGCTTGTACCCCTTCTTTAAGGCACCACCAACTAGTCCATCAGCTTGGCACCTACATATATACATGTTGAGTGAATGGACTTCATCACCGCCTTTCAGTTCCAGCCATGGGACTGGTGGGGGCAGACGGCGCCATGGGGACTTCCCATCCCTCCTTGATTCAGCGAACACCTCTCGAGTGAACCCTGCCGGCTCCATGACGCAGAGCTTGACAGCAAGCCTTAAGGGAAGGCACTCTTATCCCCATTTCTTATGTGAAGAAACTGAGACCCAGAGTCAGGGCTTCCACATATCCCAACTCCAAGGTGAGGGAAGCAGCTCGATGCCTTTCAGCCTGGGCCTCCTGATTCCAAGTCCTGTCGTGAGCATGCTGGGTGCAGTGGGTGCAGTGGGGCGAGAGGTGGTGGGGGCCGCTTGCCTACCCAGGAGCGGGGGCCATGCTCCTCCCCTGGATCTAGCATCCAACCACACTGAGCACCCCATTAGATCCGGCTTTGCAGGGCCCCCCCTTCTTCCCCCTGCATGTACTGTTCTGTCTACCTGGAATGCAGTCTTGCCACCGCTTCTCCACTTGGCAGACTCCCTGCATGTCCTTCACGGCCCAACTCCAGTATCACCTCCCAGGAACCCACCTTTGATTGACTGTCCCAGACAAAATTACAAGTCTGTCCCTGCAGGGCTCCCGCAGTGCCCCGGTTGAAGCTCAGACCACACTAGCCTCCCCTTCCCAATGGACCTGATGCCTCTTCCTTGATAATAGGACCGGGGCCCGGGGCACGAGTCACTGAGCCTTTTAGTAGGTCCTGATGCAGCAGCCTGCCTGGGTGGATGTGGATATAACCCAGCGGGTGGGTAGGCAGGTTTTCTAAAGCAGAGTTTGACCTTGACCTGCCAAGTGGCAAAGTCCAGCAGAGGGCTTTGTCCTTGGCTCCCAGCAGCCCCCGCTCTCAGAGGCACAGCTGCTCAGCAGGGCCCCAAGACTGACTTCAGAGGCCCAGAGACCCCTGGCACACCAGAGCCAGACTGGAGACAGGGCTGTAGTAATAGTACTGCCCCCCAGCAGAGCCCCTTCTGCGAGGGCATTCATGCAAGGGCACGATTTTTACCAGATCCGCATATCATCTGTATCATTTTTCACTTCTATTTTTATTTAAATTGCTGTGTTCTAAATAATATGAAACCACAGGGCTTGTAAAAAATATTTTGAATAGGTGATACATTCATGTGGTTCAAAATTCAAAAATGTACAAAGGGATATAAAATGAAAATTCTCCCTTCTACCCTGCCTCTGCCACCCAGATCCCCAAGGTACACTGTTACCTTTCTTGTGCATTCTTTTAAGGAAGTAGATGTGTATATTCTCCCCCATCCTAGCCTTATTTTTTTCCCCCCCACACAAAAGGTAGCATACAACACACTGTTCTGAAGCTTTGCTTTTTACTTAATATAACTTGGGGAGTATGCCAAATCAGTACCTAAAGAGCTTTCTTTGTTAAGTACTCCATTATATAGTTATGCCACATTTTTTCAAATCATAGGTTTGCATTGCTAGTTTTATATTTATTCGAGTGTGTACTAGAAAAATATATACCTTGTATACCATTAGTATCAGACGATGGCCAACCTCAAAGCCAACCCTGAGCCGTGACGCCTGTGACTCACCAGGCAGAAAGCCCCCACATGGGGGTTCAACAGCCGCTGTTGTGCCGTCCTTGTGACATCCTCTTACTTAATCCCAGTGGTCACCCGAGGAGTTGGGCTTGGCCGGGGCCCACCAGAGGAGGTCTGTCAGGTGCTCACCACCCACTCAGAACCAACAGCGTTGGGTCTGAAGGCTCCCTAAGGAGTTGAGAGGGAGGCTCTGAGGGGTGCTGGGCAGGGTGGGCCGTGACAGACAGGATTTACAGGGAGTGCAGCCCGCTGGGAGGAAAGCCGCAGCGTCTAGGATGAATGTCCAGAGTTTGGCCAGGAAGGAGCCCGTGGGAAGGGAGGATCCAGCTCTCCCTGGACAAGGAATGGGCTCTGAACTCCTGCTGGCTGAAACCTTCCTCTTAGCCTCTGACGTGAGAACCTTAGCTTTCGCAATCGTTGGCCTGAGGCTTCTAGAGAATGAAAAGACCATACTAGGAATGTGTCTGATTAACAGCTAAGCCCAGCGCTATCTGTGAGGATCTTGAAGTCAGGGCTGCTTCTGGGTTCCAGGGGTGGGGGTGGGGGGGTGGGGGGGGGAGACCAAGGCCATCGCCAAGCTGAGGCTCTCCCCTCCACAGGTAGGTGCAGCTCAGGATCTGTGCCTACACCCCTCCCCTCCAGTGCCCAGCCTGGTGTGGTGCACCTGGTGAATGCCCGCCCATCATTTCTCTGGCATCCCTCCCCCCAGGCCCTGTTCTTTCGGTCAGTTAAGGGCCTGCCTTAACTGTCATACATCTTGGCTTCTTCATTTTTTTTTTTTTTTTTTTTAAATTTTTATTTTATTTTATTTATTTATTTATGGCTGTGCTGGGTCTTCATTTCTGTGCGAGGGTTTTCTCTAGTTGCGGCAAGCGGGGGCCACTCTTCATCGCGGTGCGTGGGCCTCTCACTATCGCAGCCTCTCTTGTTGCGAAGCACAGGCTCCAGACGCGCAGGCTCAGTAATTGTGGCTCACGGGCCTAGTTGCTCCGCGGCATGTGGGATCTTCCCAGACCAGGGCTCGAACGTGTGTCCCCTGCATTGGCAGGCAGATTCTCAACCACTGCGCCACCAGGGAAGCCCTTGGCTTCTTCATTTTAAAAGAAAACAAAAGTCCTCTCCCTAGCAAGGCACCTTGCTCTCCCCGGGCCCTCCTGCCTTCTGGCCTCCTCCCTTCCTGCTGCCTCCGGCCCTTGGCTTCCAGGAGACAGAATCCCACTGCCCTTTTTCTCCCCCAGCCCTTTGCCCATTGGAAACACCTTGACCCAGCACTCTTACTCGCCTTGTGTTGTGTACTTTTCCAAAGCACATTCCTGGCTGCTATGTCATCTGTGTCCTGACAACCCTGGGAAGCTCGTGGTCTGGGGATGGTTGCCCCGAGCTTCAGCCTGGCTCTCTGCAGACCCCTGAGTGAGCTGGAACTTGTCTCTGCCTCAGTATCTGCCCTGTGAATGGAGGCGAGGGTTTGCAGACAAGCAAACAGACGGTCCGGGAGGAGTGGGGAAGGGGACTCACCTGCTGGAATTCACAGAGCAAGGAGGCAGATGGGCTGGAATTAGAAGCCAGCATCTTGGGCTCCAAGTCCAGGGCACTTCGCCCATCTACGCCGCTCCTCCCACGTAATTTGGCCCCCCTTGCATTGGTTCCTGGGCCTCCCAGTCAGAGAGTCTGGAGCAACCTCAACCCCAGGCATGGCTTCAACAGGGGAATGAGACCCCAGAGAATGCCAATCCCTGGCTACAGAGAGGGGGAAGACCCTAATTACCCTCTCTCCCCAGGAATGAGTCTGGCCAGCCCAGTGTCTAGAAGTTGGCAGGGCTGGTTTGGGCACCTGAGGTCGGGAAGTGGCCAGGTTTCTTCAGAGAAGGGCTGGTGTGGTGCCAGGAGTCAGGCAAGCTATCTGAACAAGGGAACCTGCCAGCCCAGGCCCTGCCCTCTAGTAACCTGGGCCTGACGTGCCTCTAACAGTGTGGGGTTTTCTCTCTGCAGAAGCTGACGGGCCGCCTCATGCTGGCTGTGGGAGGGGCAGTGCTCGGCTCCCTGCAGTTTGGCTACAACACTGGAGTCATCAATGCCCCCCAGAAGGTGAGTGCTGTGCCGTCCTAGGCTTCTCGAGACCAGAGGGCTCTGCTGTGCACCCCTGCCCCCCATCTCTCACACACACACGCACACACACACACACGCACACACGCTCACCCTGCCTCTTGGACGTTGCAGTCATTTACATCAACTCACCATCTGCCTTACCAGCCAATATTCTGGCCCTGAACGGGTTAGAGACTCTTAGCTTTGGCCTTGGAATCTTGGGGCCCACAGAACCATGAGATCTTTATAGGTCATCTCGACCAACCTCCCACCCGACACAGACATTTGTAAAAATTGAAGCCGTGTTCGGTGTAGTGATGCTGCATTCGTGCGGCCCTCTGGGGCTACAGAGGGCTTCCGTGGTGCTCTTCTCACCTGCTGCTCACACCGAGCCCTAAGGCAGGCAGGCAGCCATGCCCACTCCTACCCTGCAGGTGCGGGGAATGGCCAGAACCTGCCCAGCATGACCAGCTAGTCAGGGATGGAGCTGGTATGCGACAGCAGTCTGCCTTGGCGCCCTCCCTGCCAGGTGGTCCCCGAGCCCGTGCTCTCACCCATCCACACGCAGCACACTCCCTTGTAAGGGAGCCCATTCTAGGCTGAAACTGCCTGTCTCCCTGGAGGCCCCGGGCCAAGCAAAGCAAAAACAGCGTCTTGCCCTAGGGAACTGGAGGGGTGCAAGTGTGCGCTTATTCCCTTCCCCCCACAGCACAACCCAGATCTGTCCTCACGTGTTCACCTGAGTGTCGGGACTGGGAGGGGTCCCGGTGAGTGCCTCCAGCGTAGCCAGCCCACAGCTCTGGGGAGGAGAGAAGAGGACGGGGGCAGGAAAGGAGACTGTAACGAGTCCCTCCTCTACGCCAGGCCTGTTGTGTATATTCATAAGGTCGGGCGGTGATTTCCATTTTATACACCCGAAAACCGAGGCCCAGGGCGGGTGAAATGACCAATGGGCTCAAGGTCACATAGCTAGGGGATGGTGGAGTCAGAAGCCAAACTCTGTTGTTTACACAACCTCAGGCTGTCTTCCGGACCAGCCACCTGGTCATTTTAAAAGTCTGTACCTTCCCGGGCAGGACAAAATGAGAGTGGACCGTCCTGTCAAGGCCACATTCATGGTCCAGACAGGTGAGGCCAGGAAGTGAGTGTGGCTGCTTTCCGAGGATTGGGGCCTGTCTGGGGGAGCTGGGCCTCCTCCAAATAGGCGGAGGGTGGCCGTGGGGGCCACGCCCAATGCTGGGGAGCAGGTCACCAGAGCGGCCAGGCCTGCTGAGTCATGCTCAGCTGCAGCGGACGTGACGGGGCTTTTCCAAGCTTGTGGGAAATGGCGACCGTGGGCCCATGCTTGAAACAGTTCCAAGCCCTGCTTTCGCTAAGTGCTCTGAGCAGATCTTGCCAAGGTGTGTGCCTTGGAGCTGGCTCCCTTTGGGAATCCTTACAGATGCAAAGTGTGTACAGTCTTAGAGAGAGGTTGAGTTCTCCACTTGATTGCACGTCAGTAAGTGTCCCCTGACACTTACAGAATCTGACCTCATTGGTCTGGGATGCTGTCTGGGCATCAAATTTTTAAAGCTCCCCAATTGATTCTAATGTGCAGTCAAAAGATGAGAAGCACTGGATTAAGTGATCACAGTCAGGGGTGATCACTTGACTGTGATCACATAGTGAGTTACGCACGGTGACAGAACTAGGACTCTAAGAACAGGATAGAGGTGTTTTCCAGAAACAGAACGGGGTTGTGGTAAGCAGGGGCCCACAGGTGGGGATAAAATGCCCAGAGGAAAGAAAGTCTGTGTGTCACTAGGGTAAATGGGAGGAGGGAGAAGGAAGGGCGATGAGGTAAGCCAGAAGCTGCCCACAAAGGGCTCTTGTGGTCGGTAGTTTCATCTGTAGAATCTCCAGCCACTGGCAGGGCATGGCACAGCGAGGATGGGCACGTGGGCACCAATGCATAGGCCGAGCTGGGGAGTGTGGACTTCAGAATGAGGACAGTAGGACCCCGTCGAAGAGGATAGATAGGATCAGATTTGCATTTTGGGGAAATGATTCAGGCGTCTGGTGCAGTGGGATGGGTCTGAGAATGTGAAACTAGAGACAGGGAAATAGTGAGAAGCCTGCTGTTGTTATAGGGGTAGAAAAACCAACACTGAGTAGGAAGAATGGGCAGGAGCTGGTCATCAGTTCAGCCTGAGGATGAGAGAGCGGGGTTTAAAACTGGCTTCTAGGTTTCTGGCTTGGGCGACGTGGGGTCTGGAGGAGGAGCAGGGAGGTGCCGTGGGATATGCAGGAACTGAGGTTTGGTGACACAGCGGACAAGCACTTGGACACGGGGGTCTGTTTCTTTGGAGGGTAGTCAGCGGGAGAAGACCGATAGGTTGGTCACCGGTATCCATAGTGATAGAGAAGGATCTCCCAGAGGAACTGCAGAGTAGTAAAAAGAGAAGTAAGGGTCAAGCCCTGGAGAGCACACCCACTGACAGAAGATCCTGGGAAGGAGGAGGAGAGCTGGCATCTCTACGCCAGGAGACAAGACCCTTCTGAGCCAGAGGAAGAATGGAAGCGCCTGAGGATGAGCGTCCATGGCCATGTCCTTCGTCCCTAGAGCAGCGCCCGCCCATAGGAACAGGCACTCGGATGTGGACGGAGTGAAGCGATGCTATCCGGTGCTCCGGAGGCTGACCTGGGCAGATCAGCTCCATACTGCCGAAGGCAAAAGACCCTCCGGTGACCCTGCCGTGGCAAAGTGGAGTCCTGTCCAAGTGGAGTCCTGTGGGCAGAGACCTCCCTGCAGTGGGTTGAACAGGGAGAAGGGAGATGGGGGAGAGCAAAGACAGCCCTTCCAAGGGACTCGGTAGAAAAGGAAGAAAGAAGGGTGGTCGCCAGAGGGGTTGTCTGGCTAAGGTTTTTTTAAATACGAAGACTTCATTTTTTTTTTTTTTTTTGAAGAATTCATTTTTAAATGGGCTGTAAGGAATCAGCAGAGGAGGAGAGGATGAAGATAAGGAGTGGGGGTGGTCCTTCAGGAGGCCGGTGGTGGTGGAGCAGAGGCAAAGGGGTTGCATTTGGCCGGAAGGGACTAAGACACTTCCAAGGGTGCAGATGTGGACAAACCCAGAGTGTTCTCTAATTCTTGGGACCTCCCATCTAATCAGAAACAGGCGAAAGGTGAGAATTACAGCGGAAGATGGGCGGGGCAGCGGGCAGCGGTTCCGGGCAGCACAGAGGGCCCAGCGGTAAACATTTATAGGAGCATTTGCGGGCACCTGTCCAAAGGTCACCTGGGCAGCCGGCCTCTGAGGACTGAGGCGAGAGACCTGCGTGGCATTTCCGGGGGCGTGCGCTCAGGCACTCCGCCTGTTTACTCTTGTACTTTACAGACACTTCTCATAAGCCTGGCGGTAGTTTTTCCAACCGGGAAAAAACGTGATAAACTTAACATGTGAAGAGGGGAGAGGACAACACTAGAGGAAGAGATGAAAGCGGGTCTCAGAGCCAACGGCCGTGCCTCAGGAGGCACCAAAGCCATTGTCCTGGGATGGCCCAGTGATTGTGCCAACACCTTCACTCATCGTGGACTGTGTGCCAGGCACTGCCCTAGATGGTGGGGAGGGATAGAGCTGAGAACGCAGCAGGCTCACCCTGGCCCTCAGGGAGCTGCCTGACACATGGTCAGAGCTGGGCCCTGTCCCTGCCCTCCAGAGATTCAACCATCCAGAGTGCAGGGGCAGGGTGGGGAGGGGAGACCCCTTGGGAAAAGCCACAGTATTATTAACGGAGGGCTTATCCGTGCTGTGGGAACGAAGAGAAAGGAATGACTAATGCTGGAGGTAGGGCTGATGGGAGAGACAGAAAGGGCTTCGCGAAGGAGTTAGCAGCTGTGCTAGACCTTCGAGGGCAAATCAGTCCCAGAGGGAAGGAGGGGCAGGTATCCCAGGCAATAGGAAAGGCTTGTGCAGAGATGCGGTGGCATGAAGTGTTCCACTGATGGGGAATTGCTAACGGCCCGCACCGACCAGGCTGACCCCCCCTTGTCTGTCTAGAGGCACTTCCCTTAGGAAACTGCACTGCGCTGGCCACATTGGCCTGCTTGCCAATGGAGACTTTGCCCCACTAGAGGTGAGGGTGCCAGTACTGCTGTTAATTACCAGAAACTTGGTCTCCTCCATAAAACAGGCCCCAAAGGGCTTCCTCTTGGAAGTGGTTAATTAATCATAACATTATTTTAAATGTTTACAAAGCACCTCCTAATAAGTTACCTCCTCACAGCAGCCCCACAAGGTGGGTGGGGCCGGGGTTATCTTCCCCCTCATAAAGGAGGCACCGAGGCTGTGAGAGGTCACCTGGAGAGAGAGGCTTAGTTACAGATGGACGCCAGGCCTGATGGACGTCACGCCTGATGACGACATCCCTGCCAGGCCTCCGGCCTCTCCAGGGGAGGAGGGGAGCCCAGCCACACAGAGAGCAGATAAATGAGCAAGGGCATCCTGACCATCATACTGAGTGGAGAGAACTACCTCTCCCCTCCCCAAATGGCTGAGCTGCCAACAGAGGTGACTAAAGGCCACTGAGGAACCATGAGTCACTGGCCAAGGGACAGTGTCAGGCATGTCTGAGGGATCCTCAGAAACCAGACCACTTGGGCTGGAAGGGGCCTGACAGTCCGCTGGCTCAACGTTCCTTGTTTGCCAAAGGAAGAACTTGGTCTAGAGAGCAGGCGAGGTCTGCCCAGGACGACCTGCTTGGTGAGTGAAAGTACTGGAGGCAAGACGGGCTTCCCAGCCCAGGCTCCAGGCAGCCTCTCCTTATCTCTGCCTAGATCCAAAGAGCTCTGGGCCCCCTCTCCCCTTCGCCCATCTCCGCTTATACGGACTCTCACAGCTTACAGCTCACTTGTCACGCGCCAGGCATTGTTCCAAATGCATTAGAAACAATAATTCAATTGTTCCATATAATATAACGCCATTAGGGAGACACTATAATCCCTGTTTTATAAGAAACTAGGGCACAGAGATGTTAAGCAATTAAACCAAGGACACACAGCTAGTAAGTGGCAGAGCTGGGATTTAAATCCAGGGAGTCTGGCTCCAGTCTGCGTCCTTGACCACCACAGAAGAAATGGCAGTTACACTTACAGGCACCGAAACACCCTTTTACACGTCAACAACTGCTACCCTGCTGCTCTCTCCTGCTCTTACTTCAAGCTGAGTCACGCACAGACATCTCAGTTTCCCACACACAGTTGCACAGCCTCTTACACCACGACACCCTGCCACAGCTGTGTCATCTCTTAAGCCTTTCCGGTTCATGGCCTGTTTATCAATTAGTGACAAAGCTTTCTGCCTCCAGCCCTGTGCTGGGACCCAGATGAACCAGACTGTCCCCCTGTTGGAGTTTAGTCTAGAGGGAGCACACAGTGCCTCATAGTTAGCTGTCCGGGGCGGTGATGGAAACACAGACAGGCTGGTGTAAGCACACGAGGGGGAGGGAGAGGGTACCTGGCCCATAGAGGAGGGTTTTTTCCAACACCATAGACATTTGTGGCCAGATAGTTCCTTGGCATTACGGAGGCTGTCCCATGCATTGTAGGGTGTTTAGCAGCATCCCTGGCCTCTACCCCTGCCAGTGGAATGACCAAAAATGTCTCCAGACACGGGGGGGGGGAGCAAATTGTCCCCGTTTGGGAACCACTGCAGTAATGAAGAGGAGGTTATGAAGGCTCTCCAGAGGAGGGATGGCTCTGGAAAGCGACCAACAGCTCACCAGGCAGGTGGTGAAGCAGCAGCAAAGCGAAGGTGCAGAGGTGTGGGGTGCCCAGGCAGCGTGGGGGCGTCGCCATGTGGGGTGGGAAGAGACACTTCATCCTGAGGGTGGTGGGGAGACAAGAAAAGCTGTGAGCAGGGGAAATGAAGATTCTTCTGTTTGCAGGGGAGACCCCAGAGGCCAGGGACCAGTGAGGAGGTCAGAGCAAAGGCTTGGAGAGAAGCCATATCAGGGCTCTTCCAGAAAAGCAGCCAAAGCAGCCAGGGTGGTCCGATCATCTGCTCTGGGGTTGGGGCCCAGCTTCTAGCTCCATCTGGCTGCCTGGGCCTCTTCACCAGGCCCCAGGGAGAGGCCCTGAGGAACCCAGAAGTTATCTGTCCAGCCCCACCTGTAGCATCTGTCTCGGAACTCCCAGCTGACCCTGGGGCGTGGCTGAGTTGCTATGGAGACATACCATCTGGGCTGAGGGGCGGGGGCAGCCCCAGCTGTGGGGGAGGGGTAGGTAGGGAACAGGAAATAGGGGTCAAAGCCAGGCTGAGGGGCTGAACTGGATAAGCTGGCCCTTACTTCCTCCCGACTGGACCGGCTGTTTAACCCCTTCATCCCCACAGTATATCTAAGAGAGAGAAGAAAGGGTTGAGAGAGAGCTGATTCCCTCTCAGGATGATCTAGAACAGGGGGCCCCAACCCCTGGGTCAGGGACAGGTACTGGGCGACGTTTCATCAGCCGCTCCCCACCGCTCGCATTACCGCCTGAACCACGCCCACCGCCACGCCCGGTCCGTGGAAAAACCGTCTTCCACGAAACCGGCCCCTGGTGCCAAAAAGGTTGGGGACAGCTGATCTAGGAGACCAGGCCTCTCCAGGGGAGATGTGGCGAGCAGCCAGAAATTTCAAAACATATACCCCTTCTCTTGGCAGTGGTCTGGAATTCTAGAACACGGGTTGGCAGGGGGACCAAATCTAGCTAGCAGCCTGTTTTTGCATGGCCTATGAGCCAAGAATGGCTTTTACGTGTTTAAAAGGGTGGTTGGGGGAGGGAAGGGAAGAAAAATAAGCAACAGAGGCCATATGTCGTCAGCAAACTCTAATATTTTCTATCTAGCCTTTTACATAAATTGTTTATATCAATCCCTGATCCAAACTTTGACTTGTATGCTCCCTGCTGACAGGGGACTCACTACCTGTAACATGGGTCATCTCATCCTCTGAAGCCTAGAAAGCTCTTCTTTCCCCTGAGCTGAAGTCTGTGCCCTGGGGCTCTGCAGACCTGCTGGGTCCCTCGGCCTGGGGCAGCCAGCACGGTCTGAAGATAGAGCTTTACTCCCCAGGGCAAGCCTCTAGTTCCTTCAGGTTCTTTCTTGTACTATAAATTCCTAGGTTAATGCTTTGTCTTGCAGTAATTTAAAAATGGAAAACTCTGGGCTTCCCTGGTGGCGCAGTGGTTGAGAGTCTGCCTGCCAATGCAGGGGACACGGGTTCGCGCCCTGGTCTGGGAAGATCCGACATGCCGTGGAGCAACTGGGCCCGTGAGCCACAATTACTGAGCCTGCGCGTCTGGAGGCTGTGCTCCGCAACAGGAGAGGCTGCGACAGTGAGGGGCCCGCGCACCGCGATGAAGAGTGGCCCCCGCTTGCCACAACTAGAAGAAAGCCCTCGCACAGAAACGAAGACCCAACACGGCCATAAATAAATAAATTTTTTTAAAAAAAAGAAGAAATCAAGGCACAGTTATATAAGTTTAAAAAAAAAAAAAATGGAAAACTGTCCTTAATGTTCCTCTCAAGGAGATGGCTTCTCTTCTTGAGAGAACAGTGACACAAGGAACAGCTTACTCCATGTGCCAGGCAGTGGGCTCCGCCTCACACCCAGAGCCTCACTACAGACGCTGCCCTGACACAGAGGAAGTCAGAACTTCCGCTCTAGACAGGCAGACGTGTGGTCCTTCAGCCACAGTTACCCAGGCAGGGAAGGGAGGGGGGATGACAGACATAACACAAGCCTCTCCCCACCCTCACCCGCAGGAGAACTGCTGGGATGAGGAATAGCTTTTTACTGGAAACCATTCAGTCCAAGGGATGGCAGCTGCCCAGGGCCATCCTGCTTCTCCATGCTGGCCCCTACAGTGTCATCAAGTGAGCCTCTACCCTCTAGGTTCAATGAGGGGATGCTTGGACAGAGAGAGCTCTAATAGCCCCTCAACTTCCAACAGCCTGATGCCATGGCTGACCAGGACCTGCCCCAGCATGCATGCACTCACACCGACCCTTGGCAGGGAGAGGGGTTGGGAATGGGCTGGGAAGGGAGCAGAGACAAACGGAGGGCTGAGCCTGGTCCACTCGATGTCCAGGGCTCGACTGCCAAGTCAGGGAATAATGGTGGGAATGGGAATCTGGCTTCGGTGGATGGGAGGAGTCCAGAGCAGAATCCAGGTGAGACCTCGGGCAGGTGCTGCGTGAGTAGAGAGGAGGACCGATTAGGAGGTAGAATTTTATGGACAGGACCTGGTGAGTGACTGCATGTGGGGCAGTGGCAGGATCAAGGGTAGCTCCCAGGCTTGTAACCAGAATGTGAGGAAAGAGCATTCAGAAGAAGCATGTGTGAGGCCTCGCCTCAAACATGAGCCGGGGCTGCGGAGGCTGCCAGGAAGCTCGCTGTGGAGACTGGGCCTGTGGGATCCTGTTAAAGGAGCAGAGCAGTAAGGAGGCTCTTCTTCCATGACAGGCACCCAGCCGCTGCTGGATGATGCTCAAGGCGGCGGCTGGGTGGAAGAAGTGACCCCAGAACTTCTCCCCACGCAGGGTTCTCCTGTTCTCCAGGGACCCACCGCCTTTCCTGGGCCAAGGGCCAGCTTCACTCCCCACATAGGGCATGGACCCGAGGGGAGAGGACAGAGAGCCCACACACCGCCCGCAGGAAAGGAAAACCACGCTTAGCTTCTTCCCACAAATCTCAAGCACCAGATCAAGAGGGAGGAACCCAGCGGGCAACCTCGGCTTGGCCAGGAAGTGCTGCTGGGGGGTGAAGAGGATGAGCCTGGGGCCAAGGTGGAGGGTGCTGGCTGCTCACCGTCCCTCGACCCCATAAAGTGGTCTAAGCAGCAAGGGGCCCAGGAGCCATAAAGGAGCTAGTCGTGGCCAGGGTTTGGCCCCTCTGACTTGTTACCACATGCAGGAGACTTAACTGGGGAGGATCTGGTAACACCTCACTTACACATGGCTCTTCAACATCTCCAGCCAGGTCCCAAAGAGAGGGTTAAAGACCTCAGCCTCACACCCTTAAACCCATTTAGGTAGTAAGCACTTACTACCTAAATACTACACGTATTGGCTCTGCATACAATTCAGACAAGTTCCATTAGCTGACTTGGCAAATTTTAAAACAGATGTGGAGAGTTCTGTGAGACAAGCATCTGAAACACAAGGGGCAGGGGGTGAGCCTGAGAACTACAGCATGCAAAAATAAAGTGTCATCTGGGGCAAACACCTCTCCTTGCCCCTGCAGAGAGCCCCAAGGACATCAGTGCCCCGGAGCCCTGCTTGTAGGTCTGGTTGCTCAGAGCGGCAGTGTGAGGCACAGGAGGGAGAAAGATTTCCAGCCAGATGATGGGCCCTCCAAGGGGTGAGGGCCATTTATCTGGGCAGTTCCCTTATCCAGGACAGCTTGCTCTCTGCAGAGCCTGATAAGTGGAGCATTACTGTTCCCAGCCAGTCCTCCTCTGGGGTTGGTTTTGTCCCGTGAAGAACACAAGCACTTTGTGTTTGTTTTGTTGAAATCTGCCTTCTCTGCCCATGGCAGAAGCAAGGGAGGCTAGGACAGAAGCCTAAGGCCCTTTCATTGCCTCCTCCATCCACTTGCTAGGCACCCCTGCAGCAGCTCTGGGACGGGCCCTGGGGTGAATCCACTGGGGTCCCTGCCCTCAGGGAGGACAGACTCTTGGGACCCTCTGAGCTGGATCTCAAAAGGTTTCAGCGTGGTAAGGCAGGTGGGCCCTCCAGGAGGAGTAACCGTGGAAGTGGGGGAAAGGGTGCATAGGGCAAAGGTAGAGATGCTGGGAGGTGGGGAGGTGGGACTGATATCTGGCAGGAGGCTTGACTTTGAATTATGGGACGCAGGCTCTGTTAGCCTTTGTCAGTGGCCTGCACTGCCCTTGGGTCAGTACCGGAACGTGGTGGGGTCCCTCAGCTCAGTGGTGGTACCAAGCACCGTGTGAGCACTGCCAAGGGTATTTCATTAACTTCCCACAACACTATGAAGTGGATATTGCTAATGTCATTCGAGATGAAATCATTTGTCCTCGGTCACACTGGAGATGAGTGGTGGAGCTGGGTCTGAACTTGGTTGCGTCCAGGTTCCTCACCCCTGAGCTGTCCAGCTTCCCTGGGACAGACAAGTAGATACTTCAGTGGGCATTCCTGGGACTGTGGGCCTTGGTTCCCCCTTTGGCTGTTGTGGCTACCCGCAGCCTCCTCTTCTGCTAGACCCCTGGAGCTTGGGAGGGTTTTACGGGGGGCCAAGAGCAGTGCCATTGGAGATCGTACTGTATAAGAGGCTGCATATTGCCCGGTGCACACAAACTTGCAGTGGGGAGGGGTGCCAGATGGGTGCGTGGAGTTGAGTTCGAGCTGCAAGTGGGGAGGGGAAGAGGGGCATGCAGGTTTGTGACTGGCTGAAGCCGAGAATATTCAGATTACATGAGCGCGAGTACGTGTGTGCGATGGCATGTGTACACAGGAAGCTGTTTCTGGGTACGTTGGGCCTGTGGCTACGCATGTGGCTGGGTGGGTCTGGTTTGTCCCGAGGCACTGGGCATGTATCTGCGTCGCCTGAGAGGAGGGGTTGAGTGTGAGCAGGCAGAACCGGTGCTGCCCGCCTGCCACATTCCTGGGCCTGGGCCAGCCAGGCCCTCCCTTTGGTGGGGGCAGGGCTAGCGGGAGGCCTGTTCTAGGACAGGTGTCTCCAGTTCCTGGAACTGCTTCCTTGTCTGTAGCTTTCCCTGTACCGCCCAACTGGGCACCTGGGAGAGGGGACGAGGCCATGGGTCCTTCAGAGGGGAACTCCCAGGCCAGCCAGGAGGGGCTGGGCCTGGGGGATAGAAAGTGGCAGCGTGGGTCTCACAAGCATTTGTGTGCAAGTTGCTCACACCAGGCCTGAGTGCAAAGTGAGCCTGCCCTTCCCTTCCTCGCAGGGCCTCTGTCCAGCTGTATTTCCTCCCCAGCAAGGGGGATTGGGGAGGGGCATGCGGGAAGAAGCACTCTCTCTCTGAGCCTCTCTGCTATGCCTGAACTTCCACCACTATTCACTTGCCATCATCCCCAGAAAGTCCTGTTGAGCGCCTGAAACTACAGGGCACTGGCAACCACCCCTGGGGGAGGTATGAGAGCCGGCACCACTCTCCCTCGGTGGTGTGGGTGGCTGAGGCCCACAAAAGGGGCGGCACCCGGCGTAAGACAGCAGCGAGTTTGGGGTTGGACCTAGTGCTGGGCCCCTGGGCCCCCTCTAGCATCCCGTGATAAAATGGTCCTCTTTGAGGCGGGGAGTGCAAGGGAGAAGGATGACTGGGTCCTGGCCTTGCCCATCAGGCTGCTTCTCCTCCTGCAGGTGATTGAGGAGTTCTACAACCAGACGTGGATCCACCGCTATAAGGAGCGCATCTTGCCCGCCACACTGACCACGCTCTGGTCCCTCTCTGTGGCCATCTTCTCCGTGGGGGGCATGATTGGCTCCTTCTCTGTGGGCCTTTTCGTTAACCGTTTTGGCCGGTGAGCAGAAGGGGTCCTGGCCCTTCCCAGGGAGTGGGAGGTGGGGGGCCTTCCCTGGCTGTCCTAGGGCCTACCTATGACCCAGCCCCTGGGGCCTCTAGGGGGGTCCAGGGACCTGCCTGACCTGTGACCTCCGCCCCGTCCTGCCCCCCAGGCGGAATTCAATGCTGATGATGAACCTGCTGACCTTTGTGTCCGCTGTGCTCATGGGCTTCTCAAAACTGGGCAAGTCCTTTGAGATGCTGATCCTGGGTCGCTTCGTCATTGGTGTGTACTGCGGCCTGACCACTGGCTTTGTGCCCATGTACGTGGGGGAGGTGTCCCCCACGGACCTTCGTGGGGCCCTGGGTACCCTGCACCAGCTGGGCATTGTCATCGGCATCCTCATCGCCCAGGTAAGCCCCCACCCATGGCTCCAGTGCCTCAGGTGTGTGTCCAGATTCAACTCCTCACCTGGCCTTCCACAACCCCGCAAAGGACAGCCTCGTAGACACATCCTAGGCGCAGGTCCCGAGAACAACACTGCTCACCATTCTCCCGGGGGCCCCAGTGGGAGAGCAAGTCCAGATGCCTTGACCCTTCTCATCCCAGCCCACTCAGCCTTGCGTCCTTTCTTCTCACCGTGGGGATCCAACCACAGGGCAGCCCACTGGTTCCTCAACATGCCGACTCTCTCACACCTCCACACCTTGATGCCTGTATATATATATATATGCACTCCCCTCTCTCGAGGCTCTCCCTGCCCCATCCCTAAATCGTCCTGTGGCAAAGTAGCAGCCCCCATCCCCCTGCCAGACATGTCTGTAGCCCTGCCATCTTATCCCCCACTAATGCCATGAGGTAGGCCCTACTTCCCCCTTGTCACAGATGAGGAAACTGAGATTCAGAGAAGTTAAGCCTCACGTTAGTGGCAGAACTAGACTGACAACTAGAGCCCTCTCTCGAAAGCAGCAGCTGCCACAAAGCAGGTGAAGAAGGCCCCTGGGTGGATTGGGGCCGCGAGTGGGCCCAGGGCAAGGTGCTCACAGCCGCTGCTCTGGCCCTGCCTCCCCCAGGTGTTTGGCCTGGACTCCATCATGGGCAACCAGGAGCTGTGGCCCCTGCTGCTGAGCGTCATCTTCATCCCAGCCCTGCTGCAGTGCATCCTGCTGCCCTTCTGCCCTGAGAGCCCCCGCTTCCTGCTCATCAACCGCAACGAGGAGAACCGGGCCAAGAGCGGTACGGCGGGCCCTGCCCCTCCCCGCCCCCGGCCCCAGCCCCCTCCCTGCTCTGAGCCACCCCTGCCTTCCCTCCGGCCCCCCCAGTGCTGAAGAAGCTGCGCGGGACCTCGGATGTGACCCGCGACCTGCAGGAGATGAAGGAGGAGAGCCGGCAGATGATGCGGGAGAAGAAGGTCACCATCCTGGAGCTGTTCCGCTCGGCTGCCTACCGTCAGCCCATCCTCATTGCCGTGGTGCTGCAGCTGTCCCAGCAGCTGTCTGGCATCAATGCTGTGAGTGCCCTCACCCACCCTTTCCTGTGGCCCTAGCCAAACCCTGCGGTTAAGTGTGTGCTGTGGACAGGTCCCACACTTAAAACAACAGACGAGCCCCTGCCAGAGGAGCAGCTCTCCTTTAGAACCAAAACCCATGAGGGCACTGGTGCAGTGTCCCCTTCATTCTTTACTGACCGTGTGTCCTGCCCCCACTGGGACAGAGGCCAGGGAAGAGCCACCGCACCTGGCCGAGCCCCATGACTTCTGTGTCCCGTAGGTTTTCTATTACTCCACAAGCATCTTTGAGAAGGCGGGGGTGCAGCAGCCTGTGTATGCCACCATCGGCTCCGGCATCGTCAACACAGCCTTCACTGTCGTGTCGGTGAGTCTTTTGCATCGTTGCTCACAGCCAGTTGGCAGCTGGGGTCCAGCTTGGGGCCTCAGGGCCTCATGACCAAACAGCAGCCTTTACTGTGAGCCAGGCACGCATCACGGGCTCCCTAAGTGCTCTCCCATTTCATCTTCGACAACTTGTCAAGTTCATTACTCTATCAAACAGCTGATGACACTGACGCTCAGAGAAGTGCAATGGCTGGCCCAAGGCCACAGCCAGAATGCTCAGCTGTCTGGCTCTCGGGGGCCAGCTCTCATTCCCTCAGACCCTATGTAGTCCCCGAGCTGAGCCCCAGGGAGGAGGCATCCATCTCTGCAGTGCCACGTGGCTTTCCCAGCACTGGGGGCCACCCTCCTGGAGGAAGGGGTGTGTTCAGAGGGGCACCAGGCGGGCTGCACTGACATCCTCTCTGCCCACAGCTGTTTGTGGTGGAACGAGCTGGCCGGCGGACCCTGCACCTCATAGGCCTGGCCGGTATGGCAGGCTGTGCGGTGCTCATGACCATCGCGCTGGCGCTGCTGGTGAGTTGCCACACTCTGGGGGCGAGGCGGCAGGTGGGGGGAGCTCACATGGGCATCAGACCCCAAAGTGCCTGTCTCAGCCCCAGGCTGGCGAGCAGCACTGGAGGCCAGGTGGGGTGGGAGGGCTGCCCTCACCCTGGTTCTGCACCCCTCACAATCCTGGGCTTGGGCCTGACCTTCTGCCTCTTTAGGCTGGCTCCTTCCATCCCACTCCCGTCCTGTCTTCAGCCGGCTCCTCGCTGCTTGGTGCTTTCTCACCACCGCACCTCCAGCCCCAGGCTTCAAGTTCCCTCCCCCCAGGAGCTACTTTGCCCGATACTAAAGTTTTCAAAGTCTTCCTCTGCATCTTCATTTCATCTTCAGAACAGCCCTAGAAAGTAATGCCCTCCTCATCACAGAGGCATAGAAAAAAGCCTCATCTCACTCAGTCCTCACGACGCACAGGTGTAGTTCAGTCAATATTCCCATTTCTCAGGTGAGGAAACCTCCCCCAGTGAGGTTAGTAATGTAGCAGATAAAGGACGAAGCCAGGAATCAACCTCAAGCCTGCTGGCCCCAAGCCCGTGACTGTAATCTCTGTGATAATCCTGTCCCAGGCACTTCACACACAACACTTGATTGTCCAACATCTGGGCAAGGAAAGCACCAGTACACTCATTTTACAGCTGAACCAAGGCTTAGAGAGCGCGGTGATGGCCGAGAGGCCTGGCAATACGTAGGCAATGAGCAGCGGATCTGGGATCTGGAACAAAGCCCATATAACTTTTCTACTGCAGCCTCCTCGAGAATGATTATACGTAAAACCACATGCCTGCTCTGTGCCAGTCCTGAGTAGGGCACCTTACAAGCCTTCTAACACCCACCCCCAGGAATGTTCTTCCACATCCTCCTACTGTAAGCAGACTGCTCCGCAGCCAGAGCCAGGGGACCTCAGGGACCTCTTCTTAGCACCTTCCACATGCAACTACATGACCATTCTGGGAGGGCAGACCATGCAGGACTTAAACTGTTTTGTTCAGATGAGGAACCCGAGACCCGGCACAGGGTACCTAAGTCACACGGCAAATCCAGGATCAACCCTGGCCTCCTGCTTTCCAGCCTAGAGCTCTTAGGCCTGCCCTGGGCTGCCTATGCAGTTTGTTTCTTCTGAGGATCCAGCACAACCCAATCCAACTTTCCTCCGCTCTCTCATCCTCAACAGGAGCAGCTGCCCTGGATGTCCTACCTGAGCATCGTGGCCATCTTTGGCTTCGTGGCCTTCTTTGAAGTGGGCCCTGGCCCCATCCCATGGTTCATTGTGGCTGAACTCTTCAGCCAGGGCCCTCGCCCAGCTGCCATTGCTGTCGCTGGCTTCTCCAACTGGACCTCAAATTTCATTGTGGGCATGTGCTTCCAGTATGTGGAGGTGAGAACTCCCAGAGTCCCCACACTCAGCGTTTCTCTCCTGCATGCAGGACCCCATAGTACTGTGCAAAATGCTGTCCCTGCCGTTCTTACGGGAATCATGCTGGGGAGGAAACAGGCTCAGAAGCCCAAGTCACACAGGGTTCTTTCCTTATCTTTGAATTTTCTGTTCTGCTCTGCCGTGGGAACCTGCTCCTATCACATGCCAGGTGCCGCAGAGTCTAACATTAACATCCCAGTGCTCCTGGGTTGTAGGTGGGTGTTCCCTTTTTCAGATCAAAGGCCCAGAGGTAAAGTGACTTATCCAAGGTCCTACGGCCCGATGTAGGGTCAGGTCTCCAACCGAGTGTTTCTGTGTATCTTTCAGCAACTGTGTGGTCCCTATGTCTTCATCATCTTCACCGTGCTCCTGGTTCTGTTCTTCATCTTCACCTACTTCAAAGTTCCCGAGACGAAAGGCAGGACCTTCGATGAGATTGCTTCCGGCTTCCGGCAGGGGGGAGCGAGCCAAAGTGACAAGACACCCGAGGAGCTGTTCCACCCCCTGGGAGCTGATTCACAAGTGTGAGGTGCCCCACACCACCAGCCTGGTCTGCTCCCAGCAGCCCAAGGATCTCTCGGAGCACAGGCAGCTGGAGGAGACTTTCAAACTGACAAGATCTCAGCAGAGCTGGGCCTGGGGCTCCTTCCTTCAGCCAGTAGTGATGTCCAGAAGAATATTCAGGACTTTTAACGGCTCCAGGATTTTAACAAAAGACTGTTGCTCAGATCTATTCAGACAAGCAACAGGTTTTATAATTTTTTTATTACTGATTTTGTTATTATTTTTTTATCAGCCAGAGTCTCCTTTATCCACATCCCTGGCTTCACCCTGAGTGGCTCAGTGCCTGAGGGTGGGGACCAAGCCCTGCCTAGACACTTGCCTTCTTTGCCAAGCTAATCTGTAGGGCCGGACCTATGACCCAAGGACACACTAATCGAACTGCGAACCATGAGTCTTCTACCCCAAGAGGTGGCTCTGGCCACACCTTCTGTGGGCCTGGGTCTCCCCACCTAGGGATCAGGCTCCAGGATCAGGCTCCATTAGGATTCGCCCATTCCTGTCTCTTCCTACCCAACCACTCAAATTCATCTTCCCTTGCCTGAGACCAGTTGGGAGCACTGGAGTACAGGGAGGAGAGGGGAAGGGCCAGACTGGGCTGCCAGGTGCTAGTCTCCTTTGCACTGAGGGCCAGACGATCACCAAGAGAGGAGGGCCATGGGAAACTGAGAACTCACTATTCAAGAAGACGTGAACACTCCTGCCCTGCTGTGTATAGTTGGAAGATATTTATATATATTTTTTGGTTGTCAATATTAAATACAGACACTAAGTTATAGTATATCTGGACAAACCAACTTGTAAATACACCACCTTACTCCCTCTGTAACTTACCTAAGCAGATATAAATGGCTGGTTTTTAGAAACATGGTTCTGAAATGCATATGGGTTGAGGGTAGGCAGATTTGGATGGGAATGGGAAAGAAGCAACTATTAGAGCGGCTTCAGACTTTGATGCCAAGATTCAGTCACTTCCAAGCACCTTTGATCAACACCCTCTACTGCTTAAAAATCTGTTTGATCTCTATTACCTAGAGAAAAATCTAAAAATCTTGGTATTCGAGGCATTCCCATTTTCCTTCACGTATGATAGCTGGTATTCAAAAAAATGATAGCTATGTGCTGACCTTGATGCTCATGCCTTGATATGCATTATCTTGAATGTGAGGTAGGTACTATCTCTGTACATCTGACAGGCTCAAAGAGGTTAATGTGCCTGAAGCCTCACAGCAAATATGCGAAAACCCCTGCTTTTAACAATTATACTGCAGGAATTCCCTGGCGGTCCAGTGGTTAGGACTCGGCGCTTTCACTGTGGTGGCCCAGGTTCAGTCCCTGGTCAGGGAACTAAGATCCCGCAAGCCGCATGGCCAAAAAAAAAAAAAAAATTATACTGCACACCCCCCACCCTATACCCGACTCCTCCCCCCAAACCCCCAGCCCATCCAAAGCAAAATGAACCATGTTCACTGCATGGGCAGAGTGAGCTGTCAAGCTGCCTTCTCCCATCTATTTAATTCAGAATGCCCCCTCTGATCCAGCTTACAGGCTACTGCACACTCTCTAAAGACTTCTAACCGCCTTCGCCCAATCCCTGAATTTCAAGAGCACTTCATTTGTTCCTTTCCTGTGGCACTGTATATTTATCACGTCTTTTATGACCACCTTTATCACAAGTTCCTATTTCCCCCACTAGTCTCAATTTCATGGAAAGAAGTCAATTTGGTTCATCTGGGTCTTCAGTACTAAATACAGTGCTTGGCACAGAGCAGGCACTCAGAAAACAGTTGAAATAAAAGCACCAAGGATATTTGTCCCTAGAGGCTCAGCTGACAAAATCGGGGGGGTGGGGGTGGATATGCCTGTCGAAGCCTTCGTAACTGCACACAGGTTAAACTATAAAATTTGCTTGCCATGAAGCGGGGTTGTACGGAGAGAATGAGAAGGGAAAACGGGTACATCGTAACTGGCAGCGCCTGTGTGTATTATCATTAGGTACAGAGAATTTGAGGAGTTAGCCATCCCCATCTCAAATCAGGAGTGAGGCTCGGAGAAGGGTGTGCCTCGCCTGAGCCTGGGGGCAGGGTGGTTACGATGAAGGGCTGGGACCAGGTGCGATGGAGGAGGCCTTATCACATGGCCCCAGCAGACCTCTGTTTAAAGAAGTTAGCTCTTTAAGCTTCGCAGGGGCCCCGGGAGGGGTAATGCAAAGAGGAGTCAGGGGCCCAGGATGTCAGGTGTGCACTCAGGGCTCTTAAAATCCTATGGTGGCACTCTGGCTTTTGTTCCCACCGGATGGAAGGAAACGGACTAGGGGTGGGGTTGGGGCGGAAGGGGCACGCTAGAGGCCAGAGCTTAAGGATGCAAAGCAGATGGCGCCCGAGGCCCCACAGCGGGGCGGAGACCGGAAGCATCCCGGCCCCGCCCCAGCCCTGGGCTCCACACCCTGGTCTGAAAATGCCCGAGAACCCACTCCCGGGTTCCCGCCCCTCACAGGGCTTGCACCAACGTGCCGGGGGCCACCATTTCCCAAACTGCTAGGTGCACGCAGGCGCCGGAAGACCCGGCCCACCCCAGCCTGGGCCCACAATGCTTCGGGAAGCACAGCTTCCGGTCCCTTGACGCCTTTTTTCTAGGGACTGCAGTCCATCGCGGGTATAGAAAATTTGGGGCCGGGGCGACCTTCCATCTACCCCAGACCGTAACAGCGGTGCTCCAGGGCCCCCTCAGCAGTCGCGCACCCACCTGGTTAGCCTCCTTTGCCGACTGGCGGGAGGGGCGGGGCCACGCGGTGTCTCCACCAATCAGAACCGCAGTGTTGGGCTGGTGAGGGGCGGGCCCCAGGCTCCCACCAATCACAGCCTGTCTGCCCTGGGCGGCGGTCCAGGAGCCTCTGAGGCACACTAAGCATGTCTGTCTTCTGGGAAGTGCGTTTGTTTGCTCCAGGAGCTGGCGACCGTGGCTGGGTTAGCGCTTTCATCCTGGGGAATGTAGCTCACCTGGGACACCTTATCGCGCATAAGGTGACGTCTACGGTTTGTGACGAAAAGGGGTAAATAGGTAACGGGGCTGCTCCCAGACTCCCTTCTTTTCCAGTGCTTAGCTCACTGACAGTTCTGTGAGATCCTTTGCATATCTTGGGCTCAAAAGTCTCCTCTCCCTGGAAACCTGCATCAGGTTCCCCCGCTGGACCCCACACTGTCCTGTATTTCCTCCATCAAAGCCCTCTCCGCACTGTGCAGTTGACTGTTATTCCACCAGAGTGGGGAGGCAACTGCTAAGTCATTCCTTTGTCGCCAGTTCCCACCACAGACTGATAGGATTGTTGAGTGAATTTAGACGTAAAGAAGTTCCACGATCTGAGCTCTTCCACTGCAGTTTTAGGGAGAAAATCCAACAATTCAGCAAGTGTTCTTAATAATGGGGAGAGAATATTCATTCTCTTCTGTGAAAACTACATTTTAATGCCCTCTTTCTCATTCTATGATTTTTATTTCTTAAGTCTCCTACAACTCTGACCCCTTCTGTCCACTGCAATCGCTGACCCTAGTTCAGACCACTCATCATCTCTCTGGGGATCACTGCAGCACCTCCTCACTGTTCTCTCTGCTTCCTGTCTCTTTCCCCTCATTCTCCACACTGCAATCTTGGTGATCTTTCTAAAAGGCAAGTCTAGTCATGTTTCTCTTCTACTTAAACATGGGTTTCTTGGGTCCCCATTTCCCTCAGGATAATGTCCAGCTTTCTTAGCCTGGAAATTCAAGGCCATTTGCAATCAGTCTCTAGCTCTCAGATGCAGCCTCCCCTCTCAGCCCTGCCCCCCACCCCACCGCAACCATCCTCCGGGCATTGATCACCCTGTCCTCTGACCTCCACATACTCCTTCCCCTGTGGGTCTTTGGGGTTCCCTCCGCACAGGCTGTTCTCCCAGCTACTCTTGTGTTCCACCAGGTGACCATACCCCATCACAGCCCAAGGAGTTGGCTGAGGAAGCTCCTACTTGGGGGCTGGCCCACCTGTTTCTTGGGACATTGCTGCCAACTAGTGGCTGTTGTGTGAATGTTTAGGTCAGGGCTGGTTTTAACTCAACCTTTCATGGGTTCAGAGAGAATTGACTGCTTTGGTGATAACCCTTCACTGGGACTATTACAATAAATCCATTTGGTAATCCCATCCCCAGCACCCCAGAATGACTTCCTAAAGCAGTGTCTGAGCACATTACTCTACAGCTTAATGCTCCCCACTGTCTCATGGTAAAGTCCAAATTCCATAACCAAGCAGTCAAGATCTTTCACATTTGGGTCCTTGGAGACCTTATCTCCCAAAATGCTCCTTTAACACCCTAAGATCCAGCTAAGCTGATGTACTCAGCGGTCCCTGGACAGCTCCTCACCTAACTATCTAATCTTAAAACTTTTTGTTCAATCTCCTTCTTTCCCCAGGTCTGCCTTTGGTCTCTCCATAAGGCTGTTTGATCTCAAAAAAGACCAAATTAACAGTCACTTTCTCTATGAAGCATTTGTTCATTCCTTCAACTGTTACTTAACTGAACACACACTCTTTGCCAAACTTTCTCCTCAGCTGTGTGGTGTCTTGAAAAGAACATGGTTTCTAGAGTCAGACAGAGTTGACTTCAGATCGAGGCTCTGCTACTTAGCTGAATAACCATGGGTAAGTCACTTCACCTTTCTGATCTTCAATTTCCTCATCTGTTGTGATATTAAGATGAAATAAGATAATGTGTGTGTGATGCAGGTGTCAGTTAGAGTTACTCCATATTCCCCCTTCCACCCCCTTCATAAAGTCTGGTACTCACCCCCCATGTTTCTGTGAATTCCCAGGGATCTCTTCCCTTCTCAGGGTCATCTCTGGCTCTGATGGTCGGCATCTCCTAAACCGCCTGGTGCAGGGTTCCCAGTGCAAGCTCTTTCCTGTCATGGAACCCATATCTTTTCATTAGTTTCACTTCATTCATTTACTGAGCACCTGCTGGGCGCCAGGCATTGTTCTAGGGCTGGGGATACAGCAGCAAACAAAACAGAGATTTGCCTTCATGGAGCTTACATTCTGGTGGGGAAAACCCAGCAATCAACAATCAACAAATGCATAATAAAGTATGAGATGGTGATTTGTGTTATGGGGAAGAAAAGGCAAACCAAAGAATAGAAGATGATGGATGTGAGGGTGGGGTGGGTGGCTTGATTTTAGATGAGATAATTTGAAGGTCTCCCTGAGGGAGTGATATTTGAACAAATGTGAATGAAGTAAGGGAGCAAATCATACACATAATCTGGGGGAAAGGCTTTTCTAAGCCAAGAGAACAGCAAGTCCAAAGGTACAAAGGCAGGACCATGTCTGGTGTGTTGAAGGACAAGCAAGGAGGCCAGGATGGCTGGACCAGGGCGACAGGGAGATGAGGGCAGAGAGGTGGCAGGATGCTAGATCATGTAGGGCCTCATATATCACATGAGGACTTTGGGTTTTGTTTTGGGTTTTTTTTTAATGTAAGAAGAAACTTTCCAGTTTTGATATTTTGTTTGTATTCATTATAATATGCAGTTATGCTCAGCAGGTTAGTTATCATAGAGTTAGTGAGCAAATCCACCCTCCTATGACATACTTTACAACTTGGAGGGGACCTATATTGCAACACATATAGTTTTCTATAATGAAAATATAGTTGTAAGGTGAAAACAACCCATGGAAGATAATTATGAAAACAAACCTCTGACTCTTACAGAAATTTCATTGCCTTTCCCAGTAACGAGTCTTGGAAATTTCTACTGCTCTGCAAGATAGAAATAAGTATAAAGAATAAGTACTAAGTTTCACGGCGGCACACTTGTGGTGGGAATCGGGAGGAGCAGGAGACAGCAAGGATAGGCCCACGAAAATGAAGAAATGGAGCAGCTTGTGCAAAAAGGAAAGGAAAACCGCCCTTTGGGAGGGGGCGAAGGCCACCAGCCAGCAGGAAGTAATAGACGGGGACAGGCTCGCCAACTTGCCCCTAATTTCTGATGGGCCGTACCCAATAGGCAGGTCAAAGATGGGATGGGTGGAGATGGAGATTATATGGAAATGTTCATGAAGAGATGAGCGAAATCAGGAGAAAACTTAGGGAACTGCAGTTGAGGAATTGTCTACATATCCTTATGGGGGAGCTCTCTAATCACCATGACCATCATGATGAATTTTGCCTTATGCATTGACTCCTGCCATTTTCCATGAGATTAATACTGTGATTCCCACTGTTGTTCTCTTTTTTCTTGCATTTTCCTGATACGCCTTTTCTGATCCATTTGCTGTGAACCTTACGTAATTTCCATGTCAGGTGGGTTCTGTGTTACCAGCTTCTAATTGGAGATTGCCTTGGCACCCAATCTAAGTTTCTGTCAACAGTAGAGTTTCACCCATTTGCATGGAAAATGTGAAGTTAATAAAGCAATTAAAAAGCAAAAAAAAAAAAAAACCCCAAAAAACAAGAATAAGTATAAATTTAACCTAACCTTTATAAGAACTGGGAAGTAGATATTCTGTCTCCTCCCTCCTTTCTTTCTAAGCAGAGGGTACAAGATCTATTGGTGTTTTGAACTTTCAAAAGCACTTGTGTCAACAGGCTTCACTCAGAGTTTCTCAGAAAGTACCATTGATACTCGTGGCCTAGGGTTTAAAATCTAATTTTAAACAAGGAATCTCAAAGTACTTGGGGCCTATAATTTATTTCCTTAAACCCTACTGCAGACTGTGGTGTAATTATGGCGTGTCTTAGTTCCCCCACCTCCACCCCAGCCTGTTGACCCCCCACCTTGATGTCTGGTTCCCAGTGGTAAACCCTCAAAGAAGCTGAGGGTAGAGGTTAGAAGTGTGGGCTCTGGGGTCATATTGCCCAGGCAAGAATCCCCATCACTTTTTGTTTGTTTGTTTTAAAATGAATTTATTAAAGAATAGTTTTAGGAAGGCAACAGTGTTTGATTTGTCATTAAAAAGAAAGCTCTGTTTCTTCATGATGTATAATAAATGTAATGTAAGAGGGTACAGAGTTATAAGCTTCTTTCTACTGGAATTCTCTGATAGTACAGCACAGTGTAGTCATTTCTGCAATGCTAGAATAAATTTTTTAAAAAGTCTCCTATGCTTCTCTTCGAAAAGAGATGAACAATAACAGGATGGCATTAAAAAGCCAATTTTTTTCTATTCATTCTGTAGTATTGGAGCCAGTATTTTTACCATCACAGCCTACACTTTTTAAAATTATTTATTTATTTATTTGGCTGCGCCGGGTCTTAGTTGCAGCACATGGGATCTTCATTGCCGCGTGCAGTATCTTCGTTGCGGCATGCAGGATCCTTAGTTGCAGCCTGCAGGATCTATTTTGGTTGCGGCGTGCGGAAACTTTAGTTGCAGCATGCGCAACTCTTAGTTGCGGCATGTGGGATCTAGTTCCCTGACCAGGGATCGAACCCAGACCCCCTGCATTGGGAGCACAGAGTCTTAGCCACTTGCCCACCAGAGAGGTCCCACTCACAGGCTACAATTTTCACTTTATCAAGTTCTGTCACCTCTCTGAATTCAACATCGTTCAATACAAAAGTCCACACATTATCGCAGAATCTGTACGTATTTAGAGAGCCCTTCAATCCTGCAGATAATGTTTCAGACTTTTGAAATCTCAGTAACTCTTTAGGGAAGGTAGCCAAACATACATAGGCCTGGAATTGACCCTGTTCCTGACCTTCTGTACCAACACTGAATATATAGCCTTATCAAACCGAAGTAAAACTTGAAGGGCAAGTTGGGGGGTAATCTGTTGAGACTGTATGAGCTCATCGAGGCTCTCCTGAAGACTGTTTCCCGAAGTGGTATTTCTGTACAACTAATGTGCCATGGCTTAGGAGGGAGAAATTCTTTTTCTTATTCAGGCTTACACGGATGTCCTGTGGAAGAGGCGCTTCCTGCCTCGGAGAGAGCCAAGAGAAGCTGCACGGCCGGGAGCCCAGCAGGACCACCCTCCACCCCACCTCTCCCATCACCTTCTATTGTCTTTTTACAGAGGTGGGAGTGGAGGCTGACAGAGGACACAGTTAATAACACCTACCCCACAGAACTGTGAGGATTAGGCAAGACCAAGTTGGTATACTCTTAATGTGGTGCTTGATTATAGAAATGGTAAAAATTAGGAGCTATTTTTATTTTCTGATAACGTTATTTCTCCATCCCTGTCATATTCTTTGAGCTCTGTTTACTATTGGCCACGATTATAGCTAGCTAATCTTCCTAACTAAATGCCTACTAGGAAAAAGCCAGGGTGAGTGAGGCTTCTCCCCTATCTCTGCTTGGAGGTTACATATATTTATGGCCACAGTGATCCCTGGTAGCCAAGTTTCTATCTTTAATACCAGTAATGGCTAGTATTTAGATAGCAAGTGCTATTTGTCAAGCACTGTCCTAAATCTGTGACATGTATGAATACATTGGATCCTTACAAACACCCTAGGAGGTGGACACTATTATTATTATACCCATTGTATAGATGAGGCAACTGCACTTGGGCCACCAACACAAACCACACTCTGTAAGTGGCCTCTTATTTCCATTCACACCTATGGGTGGACATGGCCTCTTTTGCAATCAAACCAAGAGAGAAAAACAGTCTTATCTCCCGTTACTCTTGCCTGATAAACAGGCAATTATTTCCATTTATTGCTGAGCAAATCAAGACACAAAGAAGTCAAGCAGTTCTTTTCTTGTCACATCATCATCCCCAGGGGCAATGCTATATGCTGTCTGCCAAGCACAACTGCTTAAGCACATGAAGTGCAATGGGTAGACATGATTTTGAAATAGAAAGCACAGCATTTTAATCTACGTAATGCTGCATATTGACTCTGACCTCTCTTAGACTCAGTTTCTTTTTTTTTTTAAAGATTTTTTTTTTGATGTGGACCATTTTTTTTTTTTTTTTTTAATGAGGATCTTGAATCAGATGCGTATGTTTGATTGATTGATTGATTGATTGATTTTGGCTGTGTTGGGTCTTCGTTTCTGTGCGAGGGCTTTCTCCAGTTGTGGCAAGCGGGGGCCACTCTTCATCGCGATGCGCGGGCCTCTCTCGTTGCGGAGCACAGGCTCCAGACGCGCAGGCTCAGCAGTTGTGGCTCACGGGCCCAGCCGCTCTGCGGCATGTGGGATCTTCCCAGGCCAGGGCTCGAACCCGTGTCCCCTGCATTAGCAGGCAGATTCTCAACCACTGCGCCACCAGGGAAGCCCTCAGTTTCTTTATCTATGAAATGATGATAATAAGTGAATCTACATCACAGGTTTGTGAGTATTGAATGAGGAAAGACTTATAGTACCTGGCTCATAGCAAGTGCTCATTCAATGGTTACTATAATCATTTTGTTTGTTTATTTGTTTTTAATTCTTTTTTTAATTGAAGTATAATTGATTTACAATGTTGTATTAGTTTTATTATTATTGTATTATTATACAGCCAACCTATGTTGGCTCTCTTAAAAACCAATTAGAACAAAAGCAACTTGGTCAAAATCTGTACATTTGTTTGTTCTTTTATTTTGGGGCAATAGGTGCTGGAGCTTGGGCAAGCTTTAGCCTTTCATTTTATACTTTCAAAAATCATGTCTAGGGCTTCCCTGGTGGCGCAGTGGTTGAGAATCTGCCTGCTAATGCAGGGGACACGGGTTCGGGCCCTGGTCTGGGAAGATCCCACATGCCACGGAGCAGCTGGGCCCGTGAGCCACAATTACTGAGCCTGCGCGTCTGGAGCCTGTGCCCCGCAATGGGAGGGGCCGCGATAGTGAAAGGCCCGCGCACCGCGATGAAGAGCAGTCCCCGCACCGCGATGAAGAGTGGCCCCCACTTGCCGCAACTAGAGAAAGCCCTCGCACGAACCGAAGACCCAGCACAGCCAAAAATAAATAAATAAATAAATAAACAAATAAAATAAATTTTAAAAATAAATAAATAAAAGGCTGCTAGTAAAAAAAAAAAAAAAATTGTTTAAAAAAAAAAAAATCATGTCTAGGGCTTCCCTGGTGGCGCAGTGGTTGAGAATCTGCCTGCCAATGCAGGGGACACAGGTTCGAGCCCTGGTCTGGGAAGATCCCACATGCCGCGGAGCAACTGGGCCCATGAGCCACAACTACTGAGCTTGCGCGTCTGGAGCCTGTGCTCTGCAACAAGAGAGGCCGCGATAGTGAGAGGCCCGCGCACCGCAATGAAGAGTGGCCCCCGCTCACTGCAACTAGAGAAAGCCCTCACACAGAAACGAAGACCCAACACAGCTAAAAATAAATTAATTAATTAAAAAAAAGAAAAAAATCATGTCTAACTCTTTGAGACATATTTTCAGAGGCAGGCCCTATTAGGGGTATTTTATATCAGGACATTTATGGAAAAAGGTGTATTGTTCTCTGAGTAAACTGAAATAACTCCTCAACCAAGTTGACTTCCTCCACACTCTTCTCATTTCATCCTTCACACTCAGGTCTGGGATTATGGCTCCTCCCTGCTGGATGGCCTTGATGACTGCACACTGCAGAAAGAATACCTAGCCTGCCATTTAAAACTCTGTACTCTCTGGCCTGCTTTTTCTTACACCCTTACCTCTGCTAATACCCCTAGTAATCTGTAACCTTTTTTGATTTAAAGTCTATTTTGTCTTTTTGCTCTCTTTTGCTTACTATTTCCATGGAATATCTTTTTCCATCCTTTCACTTTCAATCTACTGTATTTGTGTCCTTGGATCTAAAGTGAGTCTTTTCAGAGGAATGGATAAAGAAGGTGTGGTACATATGTACAACGGAATATTACTCAGCCATTAAAAAGAATGAAATAATGCCATTTGCAACAACATGGATGGACCTAGAGATTGTCATACTGAGTGAAGTAAGTCAAACAGAGAAAGAGAAATATTGTATGACATCCCTTATATGCAGAATCTAAAAAGAAATGATACAAATGAACTTACTTACAAAATGGAAACAGACTCACAGACATAGAAAACAAATTTATGGTTACCAAAGGGGAAAGGGGGGGGAGGGATAGTTAGGGAGTTTGGGATCAACATGTACACACTGCTATATTTAAAATGGATAACCAACAAGGACCTTACTGTATAGCACAGGGAACTCTGCTCAATGTTATGTGGCAGCCTGGATGGGAGGGGAGTTTGGGGAAGAATGGATACATGTATATGTATACTCCAATATAAAATAAAAAGTTTAAAAAAATAAAAAATAAATAAAGTGAGTCTTTTGTAGACAGCATATAGTTGGATTATGTGTTTTCTATCCATTCTGCCAGTCTCTGTCTTTTGATTAGAGAACTTAATCCATTTACATTTAAAGCAATTCCTGATAAGGAAGGACTTACTTCTGTCATTTTGCTACTTGTTTTCTATATGCCCCATAGCTTTTTGTCCCTCATTTCCTGTGTTACTGTCTTCTTTTGTGTTTAGTTGATTTATTTGTAGCAAAACATTTGCATTCCTTTCTCATTTTCTTTTGTTTATATTCTATAGTTCTTTTCTTTGTGATTATCATGGAAACTACATTTAACATCCTTAACTTATAACATTCTAATTTTAATTTATAACAGCTTAACTTCAATAAGATACAAAAACTCTGCTCCTTTACATCTCCATCCCCACCCCTTTTGATGGTTGATGCCACAGAATTACATCTTTATATACTGTGTGCCCCAAAACATAAACTAATAATTCTTTTAAATTCATTAGTCTCTTAAATTATGTCAAAAATGAAATTTGGAGTTTCAAACCAAAGTTACAAGAATACTAGCTTTTAGACTAATTGGATTTTTTTCTTTAAATGTATTAGTCTCTTAAATCATGTTGAAAGCAAAATATGCAGTTACAAACCATTGTTACAATAATACTAGCTTTTGTAATTGCCCATGTATTTACTTCTGTTGAGATTTCTATTTCTCTATATGGCTCCAAGTTACTGTTTAAATGTCCTTGCATTTCACATTGCAGGACTCCCTTGAGCATCTCTTGCAGATCAAGTATAGAGATTGATTTCTTCAGCTTTTGTTTATTGGGGAATGTCTTAATTTCTCCCTCACTTTTGAAGGCCAGTTTTGCCAGATATAGGATGCTGGTTCACAGTTTTTTCCCTTGAACACTTCGAATATGTTGGCCCACTGCCTTCTAGCCTCCAAAGTTTCTCATGAGAAATCTGCCAAAAATCTTATTGAGGCTCACTTTTGTGTGATGATTTGCTTCTGTCCCGCTGCTTTTATATCTCAGTGTGAGTCTCTGAGTTCATCTTACCTGGAGTTCATTGAGCTTGTTAGATGTTTATATTCATATTTTTCACCAAATTTGGGAAGTTTTCAAACATTGTTTCTTCAAATATTCTCTCTGTCCCTTTCTCTCTCTTGTCATGCTGGGTCTCCTGCAATGCATATAATCAGTCTGCTTGATGTTGTCCCACAGTTCCCTTAAGCTCTGTTCACTTTTCTTTAATCTTTTTTCTTTCTGTTCCTCAGACTCAACAATTTCTATTGTCCTATCTTCAAGTTCACTGATTCTTTCTTCTGCCTGCTCAAATATGCCTTTGAATCTCTCTAGTGAATTTTTCATTTCAGTTATTATACCTTCTGGCTCCAGAATTTCTTTTTGGCTTCTTTTTAGGTTTTCTATCTCTTTATTGATATTTCCATTTTATTCATAGATTACTTTCTTGACTTTCTCTACATCTCCCTTTAGTTCTTTAAGCATCTTTAAGACAAGTGTTTTAAGTCTTTTCTAGTAGATTCGCCATCAGGCTTTTTTCAGGGACAGTTTTTGTTGGTTTTTAAATTTTTTTTATTTTTATTTTTATTTTTTGAATGGGCCATGATTTCTTGTTTCTTTGTATGCCTTGTGATTTTTTATTGTTGTTGAAAACTGGACATTTGAATCTAATAATGTGGTAACTTTGGAAATCATATTCTCTCCCATCCCCAGGACTTGATGGATTTGTTTGGTTTTTTTTGTTTTATTGTTGTAGGCTGTCTCTGTGCCAGTGATCAGCCTGAGATGTAAACTTAAGGTCTCCTCAGGTCTTTTCTGGACCTGCATCTTTCCCTGGGTATGTACAGTCACATTGTAATTTTCCCCATATATACAGTTGTTTTTGAATCTCCTAGTCTTTAATGTCTGGGCTCCAAAAGGAGAAAAAGAAAAATGAAGGGCAGGAAAAGGGTGCTGGTCCTTTAAGTCACCTGGAAGTCACTTGAACCAGAGGGGGAGTGGCTTGTGACAGTGGGGGAAGATACAACAACAATAGCTGCCCTTCTCTGTTTGCACCTCTGTGATCAGAAGCAGCAATCAAATGCCATTTACAGCAACATGGATGGACCTAGAGGCTGTCATACTGAGTGAAGTAAGTCAGACAGAGAAAGACAAATATCGTATGATATTGCTTATATGTGGAATCTAAAAAAAATGGTACAAATAAACTTATTTACAAAACAGAAATAGAGTCACAGACATAGAAAATAAATGTATGGTTACCAGGGGGAAAAGGGGAGAAGGGATAAACTGGGAGATTGGGATTGACATATACACAGTATTTTTTTTAAGATTTTTTAAATATTTATTTTATTTATTATTATTTATTTTTGGCTGCGTTGGGTCTTCGTTGCTGTGCACAGGCTTTCTCTAGTTGCAGCAAGCGGAGGCTACTCTTTGTCCTGGTGCGCAGCCTTCTCATTGCAGTGGTTCTCTTATTGCAGAGCACGGGCTCTAGGTGTGTGGGCTTCACTAGTCATGGCACGCGGGCTCAGTAGTTGTGGCTCACGGGCTCTAGAGCACAGGATCAGTAGTTGCTCTGCGGCATGTGAGATCTTCCTGGACCAGGGCTCGAACCTGTGTCCCCTGCATTGGCAGGCGGATTCTTAACCACTGCGCCAGCAGGGAAGCCCCTATACACATTATTATATATAAAATAGATAACTAATAAGGACCTACTGTATAGCACAGGGAACTCTACTCAATGCTCTGTAATGACCTATATGGGAAAAGAATCTAAAAAAGAGTGGATATATGTATATGTATAACTGATTCACTTTGCTGTTCACCTGAAACTAATACAACATTATAAATCAACTATACTCCAATAAAAATTATTTTAAAAAAAGAAAGAAGCAGCAGCAATCAGAGCACAGATCCCCAATATTTGGAGGACAGTGTCCTTTTTATTCACCATGGCTCCCACTGCTCTGTGTAGGTTACTCCAAGAAATGTGTGTGTTGCCTGCAATGAGGCTGGAGTGGAGGATGAGTACCTGCTACTGTGCTAAGAGCTGAAATTGACCAAAATTAACTGCTATTTATCATCCAAGCCTTCCCCTGGAAGTTGCAGGCCTTCAGTAGACTCCAGCCAGATCTCCAAAACAGTTACATCAGACAGATTCTGCCAGTTCAATTGTTGTCTTGGTGGGGAAACAGATTCCAGGTGCTTCCTACTCTGCCATCTTCCCAGAATCCTCCCTCTGTAATTCTTTTTATATTGAATACATTGTTGGATTCCATTTACTAATATTTTGTTGAGAATTTTTGCATCTATGTTCATGAGAGATATTTTTCTGTAGTTTTCTGTATTTGTAAGGTCTTTGTCTAGTTTTGGTATTAGCATAATGCTGATATCATAGAATGAGTTAGGAAGTAGTCCTTCTTGATTCTGTCTTCTGGAGGAATTGTAGAAAATAGATATAATTTCTTCCTTAAATATTCGGTAGAATTCACCAATGAAGCCATCTGGGCCTGGTGCTTTCTGTTTGGGGAAGTTATTAAATATTGATCAATTTCTTTAATAAATATAAGCCTACTCAGATTGCCTGTTTCTTCTTATGTGAGTTTTGATAGTTTTTACCTTTCAGGGAATTGGCCCATTTCATCTAGATTATTAAATTTGTGGGCATAGAGTTGCTCATATTCCTTTATTATCCTTTTAATGTCCATGGGATCAGATGCCCCCTTTTTCACTTCTGATATTAGTAATTTGTGTCCTCTTTTTTCTCAGTTAGCCTAGCTACAGGCTTATCAATTTTATTCATCTTTTCAAAGAACCAGCTTTTGGTTTTGATCATTTTCTCTATTGATATCCTGTTTTCAATTTCATTGATTTCTGCTCTAATTTTTATTATTTCTTTTCTTCTGCTTACTTTTGATTTAGTTTTCTCTTCTTTTTCTAAACTTCCAAAGGTAGAGCTTAGATTATTGAGTTTATAGCTTTCCTCTTTTCTAATATATGCTATTGAGTGTCATCAAAGCACTTCTTTTGCTACATCCCACAAATTTTGATAAGTTGTGTTTTTCATCTAGTTCAAAACATTTTAAAATTTCTCTTGATATTTCTTCTTTGGCCAGTGTGTTGTTTAGAAGTTTTGTGTTATTTAAAGTTTATTTAATACTTTAAATTCCATGTATTTTGGGATTGTCTAGCCATTTTTCTGTTGTTGATTTCTAGTTTAATTCCACTGTGGTCTGAGAGCACTCACTCTATGATTTCTATTCTACTCCTGAGTGCTCCAAGCCGTGCCAGCTTGGGAGAAGGGCTATTGTGAGTGAAATGAAATGGTTCCTCTTATCTGTTTCAATGTAGCTGTTCTTGGCTTTTAGTTTGCCTGGGTACTGTGAGTTTCTTAACTGGTTTCTGAAATTCTCATAAAGGCTTTTTGGACTGTATATTATTGTTAAGTCAATGTCTCTGTTGGGGAAGGGAGTCTGGGCTTCTTATTTTACCATCTTGCTGTCATCACTCTTCTTAGTCAGATTAATTTTTGTAAAGAGTACACCTGGAAGCTGAGGATCTTTACATTGATTCCCTTTAAGCTAAATATGCTCACATACCTCTTGGAAAGTTTTTGTGAACCCCCAGGGGTATGCACACCCAGTTTGAAGACAACTTTTCTGGAGGGTCCAGATTAGTATTCCTCTGGCTTCGCTTGGGGTTGTGTTTTCTAACTCTGCCCCTGTTGTGCTGACAGGGTGCCAGCTCCCTATTCAGGTTCTCTTCCATCCCCTACCTGGGGCATCTGGGTCAAGGGAACTGCCTGGCAGGCCTTGAGTGATGAGTGATGGGCAGCCGTCCTGGGCCCATATGTAAAAGCAGCAGGGTTACCATTTGACCAGGAGGGCAGGCTATTCCCTCTTCACCCTCAAGAAGCTCTCCATGTTTACCTCAGACCCACATACACTGAGAAATGAGTATCATGGTGGGCTGCCTTCTATCACTAGCCTCTCCCTCCAGGAAGGTAGGAGGGAAAAGGAATGAGCTGTTCTCTCATAGAGCCTGGATGGCTCCTTCTCCAGCTCTACTCCTGTTTTCCCACACTTCCTATGCAAGCCTTGGCTTCTGAATGACCACAGTCAGGTTTTCAGAATGGGTGAAGTTTGATAAAGATGTCCTTCCTCTGAACAGCCAAAGTAAAAAGTGTGATCAACTCTATTTCACAGTCTCAAGCTCAGGCACCCTGCACACCCTCCCTCTGGAACTAAGCAGTACCCTTCCCATGTCTGTAGACATGCTGTCTCTGGGACAATGCTCCATTCCTTTGGGTGTCTGGAAGCATGGTCTCTGCTTTGTCCCAGTTTGCCCCATATGTCTGTGGTTTTGTGGGTAGCTGGGTCTATTTGTGACTAGGTTCTTCACACTCTGAAGTGGTGGTTTTAACCCTGAGCCAGGACCTGGGCCTACTCTGGGAGCCTTTTGACCTGCCTACTCCCCAAGCCCCAGGACTTGGGTATAAGTAACTTGATGGGGGTGCTCAATAAATGGAAACTAAAAACCTTAAACCCAATCAACATTACACTTGATAACCCCAACCCTCTCCAGGACTCAGTCCATTACCAAGGGCTCTATGGTGGCCCATTCTAACATGGATCTGGGCCGAAACCAAATCACAGTAACCAACACCTTCCATCTGTCTCTTCCTCTAAGCTGGTTGCTCTTTGAAGGCCACTGGAACACTGTCCCCAACAGGAATCAGCCTAACACAAAGAAGTTATCAATAAGTGTCTGGTGAATTTGACTTACCCTCCTTATACTACATAGCTACCACCCACAATACCATAAAAACACTTTCCCATCTTCCTTATTTCTCTTCTGAGGTAACAAACCCAGGCTCCTGTAACCTGGGTTTCATTCATTTAGAAAAATGCCTGAACAGCTTTTATTTTGGTCACTGATGAAAGGAAAGACAGATATCCCTGCTCTCAAAATGCAATAATGGGAAGAATAAAGGATAGACAGTTAAGTTAGAGTGTTGTATCGTGATTCCTGGCCAAAAGGAAGAGACTATGTCAGCAGTACATGTGAATGATATAGTGAGGTACTTAAGTAAGAGAGAAGTTTGCCCACTGTAGTGGACATCTGTTTTGGCTGCCTGTCATCCAATCACCCTTCTCTAGGACTGCTCCCTCCCTACTCTCAGCCCACGTGTTTGTGGTGGATTTGACTCCACCTCCAACTCTAGGGGTCAACCTGAGACCCCAGGCATGGCCATTTAAAACATCACATTTCCTCGGTCACAGTAATTAGTTCCAGAATAGACCCATGAGCTAATCCGGGTCAGTGAGATGCAATGATTCCTTTGTGGGAACACTGGGAGAGAGGCAGCCACATTTTCTAGCTGTCCTTGAGCCCAGAGGGGTAGCACCAGTCATCTTGCACCACAAGAAAGCCTGTGTCTGAATGGAGTCAGCACAGACAGATGGACAGAGAGAAGCAGGGTTTGAGTCTGTAGCAACCCTGCCTGAAGCCAGAATTTTCTGTCACATGAGCCAGTAAAGTCTCTTTCCTTGAGCTGAAATTGACCACTTAGCTGTGAAGTCAACCTATAATGCATATGAGCAGACATTGATTAAGTCACTTCAAAATAGTTTACTTAATTATTCCGAAGTCATTTGACTTTTCAGGAGGTTGATCCATCAGGGAAACCACATGCACACTGGTTAAGAGCACAGGCTTTAAAAGCCACACACGCATGGAGTTGATTCCTGTTTTCTTAACCTTTCTGAGCTTCCATTTCTTCATCAGTTAAATGCAGATAATAATAATGTTGATGTGATTTTTTTTCATGTCTGAGGGCAGATTTTGTGAGCAGAAAAAACTACAGCATTTTAAGTTCTAAATTAATATTAAATTTTTTCATCTACAAACTCAAAACCTTGGCTTTATTTAAAACTTAAAAGTTCAACTTACAAATATATTATTCTATTTATAAATTGATTATATTTATATAAAAATAATGATTAGGCTTAAGGGGATCTTTTATTATTGTTCGGGTAACTCAGGCAGAACAATTAAACTCTGTTAAACAATCCCATTTATAAAATGTAATTTCATTAAACATTGTAAACTGAATATAAATTTCATGTATTCTCTTTTCATTTTACACCCATCATATGCATGCTCAATCAAGTTTCATCTCTAGTGAGCAAATTCTTCCCAAGTACTTAACAAAAATTTGTTACATATATATAAATAACATATAGATCAGGATTTCTCTGGTGGTGCAATGGTTAAGAATCCTCCTGCCAATGCAGGAAACACAGGTTTAAGCCCTGGTCCGGGAAGATTCCACATGCTACAGAGCAACTAAGCCCATGAGCCACAACTACCGAGCCCATGTGCTGCAACTACTGAAGTCCGTGCGCCTAGAGCGCGTGCTCCACAACAAGAGAAGCCACGGCAATGAGAAGCCCGCACATCGCAACGAAGAGTAACCCCCACTCGCTGCAACTAGAGAAAGCCTGCACGCAGGAACAAAGACCCAAAGCAGCCACAAGTAAATAAATAAATAAATAAATTTTAAAATAAATAACATATAGATCTAGTAGATCTAGTATTCTAATATTATTTACATGGGAATTCCCTGGCGGTCCAGTGGTTAGGACTCTGCGCTCTCATCACCAAGGGCCTGGGTTCAATCCCTGGTCGGGGAGCTAAGATCCCACAAGCTGCACGGCATGGCCAAAAAAAAATTTTTTTTAATAATATTATTATTTACAAACAATTAAATTTCCTTACATTTCATAGGTCTAATCTACCAAACTAGGCTAATCTCTTAGAATCTTCAATATGCCATATTATTTCAAAATTACATTTTAAGTACCAAACACACACACAATTATTTTAAACACAAAAGTATTTATATGATAGGTTTGATTTATTTAACATTTCTATATTTATTTATTTATTTGGCTGTGCTGGGTCTTACTTGTGGCATGTGGGATCTTTAGTTGTGACATGAGAACACTTAGTTGCAGCATGTGGGATCTAGTTCCCTGACCAGGGATTAAACCTGGGCCCCCTGCATTGGGAGCACGGAGTCTTAGCCATTGGACCACCAGGGAAGTCCCCATTTCTGTATTTAATTCTAAGCCTTTTCAGACTTGAAAAGCCACTTATGCACTGAGAAAGAAGTTCTACCATCTCCAGGGATTTCAGATTACTGGGTCAACAATTCACAATCATGATAGAGTTACCATCTAGGGAGGCCACACTGAGGTAACCAGCTTAACAGTTCCTGGCTGTGATATAGTTACCTTCTTAGGAAGGCTGAGATTGACACATTAAACAAGTCGAGGCTATTGGGTTGACAGTTTATTAGCACAATAAGTCACTATCATCAGAGATTTGACACCTGAGCTTTGCAGGCTTCAGGATGACTCTATCTGAGCCACATGTGGATACACTGAGACCTTTTTACTGTCTCCACCACAATGTGGGACTTCTAGTCCCTATCCTTCTCCTGGGTTCAAATTACACCCTCTGTAATTCATCTGCTCAGAGTGTGCAACCTCACCCAGCTTTCAAGAAAGGAAACTTACACCACAATTTGAATGGATTCTTGAGTTCTCTTAAGACATTTTAATGCAGTTGTTCTTTAAAAACTACTGAGGCCTTTCTACCCTTCTTCCAAGATTCAGATGTAATTGGTCTGGGTGCAGGCTGGGCATCAGGATTTTTCAAAGCTCTCCAAGTGATTCCAGTATGCAGCCAACATTGAGAACCACTGTTACGCCTTCTCCTCTAGCTCTAAAGACGTACTAATTTTATTTCATTGGCTCTTGACTACCTCTCATACCTCTCTTTGTCTGTCGCAAGTTGTGTTGATGACAGTAAAGTTATAATATAGAAGAGTGATGAAAACTTAAGGGCCTAGAATTAGACTGCTTTGGTTGATCTTGAGCGAATTTCTTACCTTCTCTGTGCCTTAGTGTCACTATCTGTAAGATGGGGATAATAGTTATACCTATCTCCTAGGGTTGTTTTAAAGTAGGATTAAGTGGCATTTATACATGTAATGCTTACTGAACAGCTCCTGCATATATTAAGTACTCAATACACATTAGCTATTCTTATTATGATTATTTTTATGCAAATGATCATATAATCTGCAAATAAATCTCTTCCTTTCCAATCCTTAGAGTTACTCTTTCATTTTCTGGTCTTATTGTATTGGTCAGGACCTCCAATATCACACTGAACATTAGTGGTGATAGAAGTACTCTGCATCTTATTGGCCTACTTCATTACCACTATTAAAGGAAATGCTTCTAAGGTTCATAAGCATACTTGTACTTTAATGTATGAGGTTTGATGGAGGTTTTGCTACAGATGCTCCTTTTCATATTAAGGAAATTCTTTTCTCACTTTTTAAGAGGCACTGAATTTTACTGTGTGCTTTCCTTGCACTGAGGGCAACAGTCATATAGTTTTCCTCCTTTAAGCTATTAAGGTGAATTTCACTTGTTGAAAGGACAGCATTGATCAATGGGGGGAAATTGAGAAGGGGAGTTTATTATATAGGAGGTGGGAAAAGCATCAAGGTTAACTACCAAGAAATAAATTCACTAAGTAAATTCAGGAGAAGCTATTCAGATGAGTCAGACCTTATAAAGAGAGAGGAGAAAAACAAAAAGTATGGAATGTTTCCATTTTTGTGACCACAAAAGTGAGGGTTTCAAGAACACAGTGGGTGATTAACCAAGTAAGATTAAAGTTTCTGTAATTTTGCACTGCATATCCTTTCTCCCTTGCTGCCCTTGCCTTTTGCCAACTGTAGTAGGTGCATTTTTTTTTTAGTTTTTTCTTTTTGCTTTTTCCCCCAAATTTTTATTTTGAAAAATAATCCCCAGAAAAGGTGAACTTGTGGTATAATGAATTAGTAGCTTATCCATTACCTAGATTCACCAGTTGTTAACGTTTGGCCACATTTTATTTATCTGGGTATCCATATATGTACTTTTTTCTCTTTTTGCTGAACCATTTGAAAGTTCCAGACATGACGACGCTTTATGCCTGAACACTTCAGCATGTAGCTCTTTAACAAGAACATTCTCCTAAATATCTGCAATACCATTATTACATCCAAGGAATTTAACATTAATATATTTAATATACAATAACATAGTAAAATTTCATCAATTATCGCCAATTTCCTTTATAACTTTTTTCTTATTTGATATAGGATCCAATTAAGGATCCCACAGTGCATTTGGTTGTCAAGCCTTTTTAGTATCCTTTCATCTTTATCTTTAATCTAGAACAGTACACATACACATGCATGTATGCAATGCACACACACATAGGTGGTCTTTCATGACTCTTCTGTTTTGGAAGAGTCCAGGGAAGTTGTCTTTTAGAATGTCCCACAATCTGGATTTGGTCACCTTCCCCCAACAATTAGATTTAGGTTAATCATTTTTGGCAAAAATACTATATGTGTGATGTGTACTTCCCATCACATCACATCAAGAGGCACATAATGTCAGTTTGCCTTGTTATTGGTGATGGTAAATTTGATCATTTGTTTCAGGTGGTATCCATCAGAATTCTACTTTAAAGTTACCTTTTCCTCTTTATAGGTAATCAATTAACCTATGGAATGATACTTTGAAACCACGTAAATTTCCTGTTCTGCAACAATCTTTCACCCAATAGTTTTAGTATACATTGATGATCCTTACCTGAATCTATTCATTACATGATGGTTGTAAAATTGTGATCTTCTAAGGCAATAATACCACCTGCAAATGAAATAAGTGGAAGTTAGAGATGTTAACTCTACCTTGGGGGAAGATCTGGGGAGGCACCTACAAGGGATTTATGCAGAAGACAAAGACATGATGTCCTGAAAGAAAAACATTATCTTGAGCCTTTACACCCAGGAGAGCTTCTGGGTTCTGGATCCATAAGACAGCTGTTTTTCCTGTCAACTTCAACCTAGTTAAAGTTAATAAATCATGCAGTTGCACATCTGTTTTATCCGTATGTTGAAATCATTAGCCTTGCTGTATGAATGAACCCCAGACATTCATTCCCTGGTCCTCCATATAATTTGGCCTGGATCACAGTAACTGTAGTGGCTTACTGCTTGGATTGTTCTCCTTGCCTGTGCTATTTATTGCCTACAAAGAAGTAGTGGGACTAGGTTAGGAAGCCAAAAGCACCGATAGTTTTTAATTTTCAAAAATCCTTACATTCCTAGAATAAGCTGTACTCTGGTTGTATGTAATACATTATTTTTAAATTTACTACTGGGTTTAAATTTTAATATTTTATTTAGAATTTTCGCTCCATGTTCACAAATAAGGTTGTCCATTCTACTGCCCTTAAGTGGTCTTGATATCAGTATTATATTAACCTCTTAAAAATGAGTTGGATAATTTCTCCCCTTTGGAAAAACATGTATAAGATAAGAATTATCTGCTCCTTTGAAAGTTTAGTAAATATTCACCAGTAAAACAGTCTGGCTTTAGTGTTTGTTTTTTTTAATTTATTTATTTTATTATTTTATTTTATTTTATTTATTGTTTCTGGCTGCATTGGGTCTTCATTGCTGCGCGCGGGCTTTTCTCTGGTTGTGGCGAGTGGGGGCTACTCTTCTTTGCGGTTCACAGGCTTCTCATTGTGGTGGCTTCTCTTGTTTCAGAGCACAGGCTCTAGGCACACAGGCTTCAGTAGTTGAGGCTCATGGGCTCTAGAGCGCAGTCTCAGTAGTTGTGGCTCACGGGCTTAGCTGCTCCATGGCATGCGGGATCTTCCCGGACCAGGGATCGAACCTGTGTCCCCTGCACTGGCAGGCGGATTCTCAACCACTGCGCCACCAGGGAAGCCCTGGCTTTAGTGTTTTTAATGAAAAGAATAGGTAAATAAGTTGTGGTATTCCCCCAGTACAACAGTATTCATACAATAGAGTGGTGAAAATCAAATGCAGCTTCATGCAATAACATAAATAAATCTCAAAACGATGAAGCCATCATTTTTGTTACATTTGTTTGTATGTTTTGCTGTTATAGGCAATGCAGCTATAAACATTCTTCTACAAGTCTCTTGCTGCCCATGTGCAAGAGTTTCTCTAGGAAATATACCTCATAGTAGAATTCCTAGCTTGTAGAGTGTATGCATTGTTCAACTTATTAAGGTAACGACATACTATTTTCCTAGGGAACTTTTCCAGTTTACACCAATATCAGCAACACGTGAAAGTTCCCTTTAGTCCATATTCTAGCTAACATTCACTATTATCTAAGTTTTGCATTTGGTGGCTGTGTAATTGGATTTTATTATGATTTCAACTTTCATTTCCCTGATTTCAGATGAACTGGAAATATTTTTCAAATGTTTATGGATTATTTATGCTTTCTCAATCAAAAACAATCAAAATGTCCATCAATGGGTGAATGGATAAATACATAAATGTACAGCTATATGACAGAATACAACTCAACAATAAGTATGGATGAACTATTTATGAACCCTACAGCATGCATGAATCTCAAAATAATTGTGCTGATTGAAAGACAAACAAGAGTACATACTGTATGATTCCATGTATATAAAATTACAGAAAATGCAAGTGATCTACAATGACCACAGCAGATCCAGTGGTCACGTGGAAGCAAGCAGAGGGTGAAGATGAGAGGGAGGATCACAAAGGACATGAAGAAATTTGGGGGATATTGGATGTGTTCATTATCTTGACTGTGGTGATGGCTTTACAGGTGCTTATGTGTGCCAAAACTTAACAAATTGTAGACTTTAAATATGTGTAGTTCATTGTGTGCTGATTTTACCTCAATAAAGCTGTCAAAAACAAGCAGCCCATTAAAGATTTATTTCTTACTCATGCTCCATGTGCATCATGAATTGCTAGTAGTATTTTCATTATCCTCACTCTAGGACCCAGGCTGATGGAGAAGGTACCATCTGGACAGTCCTGATTGCCATGGTGGAGGAAAACAAGGGCATGTGGCAAAGCACATACTAATTCTTAGAGCTTCCACCCAGAAGTAACAAGGCCACACCTAACTTTTGAGGCTTTACTAGGTTCTCATAGCATCAGGATCATTATATGTTTCTGATGAATTATAATTCATCATTATGTGGTCCTTTTTAACCCTAATAATACTTTTTCCCTTATAGTCTGTGATTTCGCATATTAATGTAGCTACACACTGGCTTACTTTTGGTAAGTAATTGCCTGGGATATCTTTTTAAATTCCTTTACTTTCGATCTTTCTGTATCTGTACATCTTATTTATTTTTTATTGTGGTAAGAACATTTAACATGAGATTCACCCTCTTAAATTTTAAGCTTACAAATTGTATTGTTACCATAGGCATTGTGTTGTACAGGTACTATGTTGTACTGTTGTTACTAAGGCACTATATTTGTCTTTAGAACTTGTTCATCTTGCATGATTGAAACTTTATACCCATTGAACAATACCTCCCATTTCCTTTGCACCTAGGAACCACCATTCTACTCTGTTTCTATGAGCTTGACTATTTTAGATAAATGGAATCATGCAGTATTTGTCCTACTGTGACTGGCTTATTTCACCTAGCATATGTCCTCAAGGTTCATCCATATTATTGCACATGGCAGAATTTTCTTCTTTTTTAAGGCTGATCAATATTTCACTGTATTATATACTGCATTTTCTTTATCTAGGCTACATTAATGGACATTTAAGTGGTTTCTGCATCTTGGCTATTGTGAAAAATGCTGCAATGAACATAGGAGTGTAGATATCTCTTTGAGATCTTTCTTTCAATTATTTTAGATATATGCCCAGAAATGGGAGTGCTAGATCATATGATAGTTCAATTTTTAATTTTTTGAGGAATCTCTGTACTATTTTCCACAGTGGCTGCACCATTTTTATATTCCCACCAACAGTGTACAGGGGTTCCAATTTCTCCACATTCTCACTTTTTTTTTAATGTAAATTATTTTATTTATTTATTTTTGGCTGCGTTGGGTCTTTGTTGCTGCGCACGGGCTTTCTCTAGTTGTGGCGAGTGGGCGCTGCTCTTCATTGTGGTGCACAGGCTTCTCATTGTGGTGGCTTCTCTCGTTGTGGAGCACGGGCTCTAGGCACACGGGCTTCAGTAGTTGCAGCATGCGGGCTCAGTAGTTGTGGCTTGCAGGCTCTAGAGCGCAGGCTCAGTAGTTGTGGCGCACAGGCTTAGTTGCTCCATGGCATGTGGGATCTTCCCGGACCAGGGCTTGAACCCGTGTCCCCTGCATTGGCAGGCGGATTCTTAACCACTCTGACACCAGGGAAGTCCCTCATTTTCTTTTTTTATAGTGGCCATTCTAACAGGTGTGAGGTAACATCTCATTGTGGCTTTGATTTGCATTTCCCTGATGATTTGTGTTGTTGAGCACCTTTTCATATACCTGTTGGCCATTTGTATGTCTTCTTTGTAGAAATGTCTATTCAAGTCCATACCCATTTTTTAATTGAGTTTTTTTTTTTTGCAACTGGGCTGTAGGGCTTCCTTATATATTGTGGATATTAACCCATTATCAGGTATAATGTTTGCAATATTTTCTCCCAATCTGTAGGTTACATTTTCATTTTGTTGACTGTGTCCCTTTGCTGTTCAGAAGCTTTTTAGTTTGATGTGGTCAGAGTTGTCTATTTTTGCTTTTGTTGCCTGTGATTTTGGTGTCATATCCAAGAAATTACGAAGACCAATGCCAAGAGGCTTTTCCCCTATGTTTTATTTTAAGAGTTTTACAGTTTCAGGTCTTATATTTAAGTCTTTAATCCATAAAGGTTCAATTTCATTATTTTGTATGTGGATACCCAGTTTTCCAAAACAATTTGTTGAGGAAACTGTCCTTCCCGATTGTGTATTCTTAGCTCTCTCTCTTTTTATTATTATTACTGAAGCAGAGTTAATTTACAACATTGTTAGTTGCAGGGGTACAGCAAAGTGATTCATACATATATTCATATCATATATTTTTCAGATTTTTCCCATTATAGGTTATTACAAGATATTGTACATAGTTTCCTGTGCTATACAGTAGGTCCTTGTTGTTTATCTATTTTATATATAGTAGTATATAACTGTTAATCTCAAACTCCCAATTCATCCCTCCCTCCTCCGCTCTGCCCCCTTTGGTAACCATAAATTTGTTTTCTATGTCTGTGAGTCTATTTCTGTTTTGTAAATAAGTTCATTTGTATCATTCTTTTAGATTCCACATATAAGTGATATCACATGATATTTGTCTTTGTCTGACTTACTTCACTTGGTATGATAATCTCTAGGTCCACCTATATTAACGCAGTGGCCTTATTTCATTCTTTTTATGGCTGAGCAATATTCCATTGTATATATACCACATCTTCTCTATCCATTCATCTGTTGATGGCCATTTAGGTTGCTCCCATGTCTTGGCTATTATAAATAATACTGTTATGAGCATTGGGGTGCATGTATCTTTGCGAATTGTCTTTTCCAGATATATGCCCAGGAGTGGGATTGCCAGATCATATGATATCTTTATTTTTAGTTTTTTGAGGAACCTCCATACTATTTTCCATAGTGGCTGCACCAATTTACATTCCCACCAACAGTGTAGAAGGGTTCCCTTTTCTCCACACCCTCTCCAGCAGTTATTATTTGTAGCCTTTTTGATGATGGCCATTCTGACTGGTGTGAGGTGATATCTCATTGTAGCTTTGATTTGCATTTCTCTAATAATTAGCAACGTTGAGCATCTTTTCATGTGCCCATTGGCCATCTGTATGTCTTCTTTGGAGAAACGTCTATTTAGGTCTTCTGCCCATTTTTTTTTTAAATTTTTATTTATGTATTTATTTTTGGCTGTGTTGGGTCTTTGTTGCTGCGCACAGGCTTTCTCTAGTTGCAGTGAGTGGGGGCTACTCTTTGTTGCAGTGTGCAGGCTTCTCATTGCGGTGGCTTCTCTTGTTTCAGAGCACAGGCTCTAGGCACGCAGGCTTCAGTAGTTGTGGCACACAGGCTCAGCAGTTGTGGCTCATGGGCTCTAGAGCACAGGCTCAGTAGTTGTGGCACACAGACTTAGTTGCTCCACGGCATGTGGGATCTTCCCGGACCAGGGCTCGAACCCACGTCCCCTGCATTGGCAGGCAGATTCTTAACCACTGTGGCATGTGGATTCTTAACCACTGCACCACCAGGGAAGTCCCTTCTGCCCACTTTTTGATTGAATTGTTTGGTTTTTTGATATTGAGCTATATAAGCTGTTTATATATTTTGGAAATTAATCCCTTGTCGATTGCATCATTTGCAAATACTTTCTCCCATTCTGAGGGTTGTCTTTTCGTATTGTTTATAGTTTCCTTTGCTGTGCAAAACCTATTCAGTTTAATAAGGTCCCATTTGTTTATTTTTGCTTTTATTTCCATTACTCTAGGAGACAGATTCAAAAAAATATTGCTGTGGTTTATGTCAAAGAGTGTTCTACTTATGTTTTCCTCTAGGAGTTTTATAGTATCCAGTCTTATATTTATGTCTTTCATCCATTTTTAGTTTATTTTTGTATATGGTGTTAGAGCATGTTCTAATTTCATTCTCTTAATGTAGCTGTCCAGTTTTCCCAGCACCACTTACTGAAGAGACTGTCTTTTCTTGAATGGATATTCTTGCTTCCTTTGTCATAGGTTAATTGACCATAAGTGTGTGCATTTATTTCTGGGCTTTCTATCCTGTTCCGTTGATCTATATGTCTGTTTTTGTGCCAGTACCATACTGCTTTGATTACTGTAGTTTTGTAATAGGGGAGAAGTCAGGGAGAGTGATTCCTCCAGCTCTGTTCTTCTTTCTCAAGATTGTTTTGGCTATTTGGAGTCTTTCATGTTTCCATACAAATTTTAAATTATTTGTTCTAGTTATGTGAAAAATGCCATTGGTAATTTGATAGGATTGCATTGAATCCATAGATTGCCTTGGGTAGTATGGTCATTTTAACAATATTGTTTCTTCCAATCCAAGAACACAGTATATCTTTCCATCTGTTTGTGTTGTCTTCAATTTCTTTCATCAGTGTCTTACAGTTTTTGGAGTACAGGTCTTTTGCCCACTTAGGTAGGTTTATTCCTAGGTATTTTATTCTTTTTGATACAGTGGTAAATGGACTTGTTTCCTTAATTTCTCTTTCTGATATTTCATTGTTAGTGTATAGAAATGCAACAGATTTCTGTATGTTAATTTTGTATCTGACAACTTTACCTCATTCACTGGTGAGTTCTAGTAGTTTTCTGATGGCATCTTTAGGATTTTCTTTTCTTTCCTTTTTTTTTAATTGAAGTAGAGTTGATTTACAATGTTGTGCCAATCTCTGCTGCACAGCAAAGTGACTCAGTTATACACATAGAGACGTGCTTTTTATATATTCTTTTCCATTATGGTTTATCACAGGATACTGAATGTAGTTCCCTGTGCTATACATTAGGACCTTGTTGTTTATCCATTCTAAATGTAATAGTTTGCATGTACCAACCCTAAACTCCCAGTCCATCTCTCTCCCTACCCCCCCCTTGGTAACCACAAGTCTGTTCTCTATGTCTATTTCTGTTTCGTAAGTAGGTTCATTTGTGCCATATTTTAGATTCCACATGTAAGTGGTATCATATGGTATTTGTCTTTCTCTTTCTGACTTACTTCACTTAGTATGATAATCTCTAGTTGCATTTAGGATTTTCTATGTATAGTATCATGTCATCTGCAAAGAGTGACAGTTTTACTTCTTTTCCAATCTGGATTCCTTTTATTTTCACCTCTGATTGCTGTGGCTAAGACTTCCAAAACTGTCAAATAAAATTGGTGAGAGTGGGCATCCTTGTCTTGTTTCTGATCTTAGAGTGAATGCTTTTGGCTTCTCACCATTAAGTATGATGTTGGCTGTGGGTATTATTGCCTCTCTTGTCAAAGATCAGGTGACTGTATGTGTGTGGGTTTATTTCTAGGCTCTTTATTATGTTCCATTGTTCCATGTGTCTGTCTTTATATCAATACCTTACTATTTGATTACTGTAGCTTTATAATATATTTTGAAATAAGAAAGTGTGATGCCTCCAGCTTTGTTTTTCTTTCTCAGAATTGCTTTGGCTTTTGGGGATCTTTTGTGGTTCCATGTGAATTTTAGGATTTTTTTTTCATTTCTATTTAAAATGTCAGGATTTTGATGGGGAAAGCACTGAATCTGTGTATAATTTTGGGTAGTATAGACATCTTTAAAATATTGTCTTCCCCAATATGAACATGGGATGTCTTTCATTTATCAATATTTGCATCTAATTTCTTTCAGTGATGTTTTGGTTTTTTCAGTGTATAAGTCTTTTGCCTCCTTGGTCAAACTTATTCCTAAGTATTTCATTCTTTTTGATGCTATTGTAAATGGGATTGTTTTCTTAATTTTCTTTTCAGTTAGTTCATTATTCTAGAAATGCAACTGATTTTTGTATGCTGATTTTTTAATTCTGCAGCTGTACTGAATTTATTACTTCTAACAGTTTTTTTTGTGGTCTTCAGGGTTTTCTACATATAAGATCAGTTCATTTGTAAACAGAGATAAATTTACTTCTTCCTTTCCAATGGATGCCTTTTATCTATATCTGTCTGTCTATCTATCCATCTGTCTATCTATCTATCCAGTTTTTCTGGCTAGGACTTCAAGTAATATGTTGAATAAAAGTGTTCAGAGTGGGCATCCTTGCCTTGTTCCTAATCTTAAGAGGAAAAGCTTTAGTTTTTCATCACTGAGTGTGATGTTCCCTGTGGGCTTTTCATATATGGCCTTTAATCTGTTGAGGTACATTCCTTCTATACCTGGTTTGTTGAGTGTTTTTATCATGATAGGATGTAGAATTTTGTCACATGCTTTTTCTGCATCAACTGAGATGCTCATGTGATTCTTGTCCTTTGTCTATTAGTGGTATATACATTTATTGATTTTCATATATTGAACCATCATGTATCCTGGGGATAAATCCCACTTGGTCATGATGTATAATACTTTTGATGTGATGTTGAATTCAGTTTCCTAGTATTTTGTTGAGTATTCCTGCAGCAAATTCATGAGGGATATTGGTCTATAGTTTTCTTGTAATGCCTGTCTGGCTTTGGTATCAGGGTTATGCTGGCCTCATAAAATGAGTTTGGATGTGTCCCTCCCTCTTCAAGTTTTTGAAGAATTTGAGAAAGACTGGTGTTAATTTTTATTTAAATATTTGGTAGAATTCTCCTTTGAAGCCATCTGGTCTTGGACCTTTTGTTGTTGGGAGCATTTTGATTACAGATTTAATCTCCTTAGTAGTTATTGGTCTGTTCAGATTTTCTGTTTCTTCATGATTCATTCTTGGTACATTGTATGTCTCCAAGAATTTATCCATTTCTTTTAGGTTATCCAATTTGTTGGCATATAATTGTTCACAAAAGCCTCGTATGAGTCTTTTTATTTCTGTGGCAGAAGTTGCAGTGTCTCCTCTTTCGTATCTGATTTTTGTTATTTGTGTCCTCTCTTTTTTTCTTACTTAGTCTAGATAAGGTTTTGTAAATTTTGTTGCTCTTTTCAAAAACCAGCTCTTAGGGACTTCCCCTAAGTGGCACAGTGGTTGAGACTCCACGCTCCCAATGCAGGGGACCAGAGTTCGATCCCTGGTCAGGGAACTAGATCCCACATGCATGCCACAACTAAGAGTTCTCATGCCACAACTAAGAAGCCTGCATGCTGCAACTGAGGAGCCAGCAAGCTGCAACTAAGTAGCACGCAAGCTGCAACTAAGAAGCCAGTGAGGTGCAACTAAGGAGCCCATGTGCTGCAACTAAGGAGCCCACCTGCCACAACTAAGACCCAGCACAACTAAATAAATATTTTTTAAAACTCTTAGTTTTGTTGATTTTTTTCTATTGTTTTCTAATCTCTATTTCACTTATTTCTGCTCTAATCTTTATTAGTTCCTTCCTTCTGATAAGTTTGGGTTTAGTTCTTTTTTTTTTTTTTAGTTCCTTAGAGTATAAATTTAGGTTTGCTGATTTGAGCTCTTTCTTCTTGCTTAGTATACACATGTTCTGCTATAAACTTGCCTCTTAGTACTGCTTTTCTTCATCCCATGAATTTTAGTATGTTGTGTTTTCATTTTCATTTGTCTCAAGATATTTTCTGATTTCCCTTATGATTTCTTCCTTGACCAATTTGTCGCTCAAGAGTGGTTTGTTTAATTTCCACATATTTGTGAATTTTCCAATTTTCCTTCTGTTACTGATTTCTAGTTTTATTTTATTGTAATCAGAAAAGATACTTGGTATGATTGTTTTGTGGCCTAATATGATCTATGCTGGAGAATGTTCCATGTGTACTTGAGAAGAATGTGTATTCTGCTGATGTTGAATAGATAGAACATGATAGAATGTTCTGTTTATACTTGTTAGGTCTGTTTGGTTTATTGTGTTGATCAGGTCTTCTATTTTCTTATTGATCTTCTGATTGTTCTATCCATTATCAAAAGTGGGGTATTGAAATATCCTACTATTATTGTGTTACTCTCTATTTTTCTCCTCAGATCTGCCAATATTTAGTTCATATATTTCAGGGCTCTAATGTTAACTGTGTGTATATTTATAATTGTTATATCTTCCTGGTGAATTGACCCTTTTATCATTATATAATGTCCTTCTTTGTCTCTTGTGACAGTTTTTAACTAAAGTCTATTCTGTCTGACATAGTATGGCCACTTCTACTCTCATTGGGTTTCTATTTGCATGGAATATTTTCCCTTCTTTTCACTTTCAGCCTATGTGTATCTTTACACATAAGATGAATCTCTTGTAGACAGCATACAATGAGTACAGGGTTTTGTTTTTTTTTTAATCCATTCAGCCACTCCATGTCTTTTGATTAGGGAGTTGATCCATTTACATTTATTTATTTATTGATTTGGCTGCACGGGGTCTTCGTCACTGCGCATGGGCTTTCTCTAGTTGCTACGAGCAGGGGGTCTACTCTTTGTTGCAGTGCACAGGCTTCTCACTGAGGTGGCTTCTCTTGTTGTGGAGCACGGGCTTTAGGCGTGCAGGCTTCAGTAGTCACAGCACACGGGCTCAGTAGTTGCAGTGCATGGGCTCAGTAGTTGTGGCTCATGGGCTCTAAAGCACAGGCTCAGTAGTTGTGGCACATGGGCTTAGTTGCTCCACAGCATGTGGGATCTTCCCAGACCAGGGATTGAACCCATGTCCCCTGCACTGGCAGGTGGATTCTTAACCACTGCACAACCAGAGAAGTCCCTCCATTTACATTTAAAGTAATTACTAAAAGGAAAGGACTTACTATTGCCATTTTGTTCATTGTTTTCTGCCTGTCTTGTGACTATTTTGTCCTCTTTTACTCTCTTTCTGCCTTTCTTGTGTGTTGTTGATTTTTTGCATTGACATTCTTTGATTCCTTTCTCATTTTCTTTTGTGTATCTTCCATAGGTAGGTTTTGTGTGCGTGGTTACCATGGGGCTTACACAAAACATCTTATAATAACCTGTTCTAAGCTGATAACAATTTAATTTTAATAGTATATATAAACTCTTTTGAGATTGGATCAAGATGGTGGAGTAGAAGGACGTGTGCTCACTCCCTCTTGCGAGAGCACCGAAATCACAACTAACTGCTGAACGATCATCAACAGGAAGACACTGGAACTCACCAAAAGAAACCCCACATCCAAAGACAAAGGAGAAGCCGCAATGGGATGGTAGGAGGGGCGCAATCACAATAAAATCAAATCCCATAACCGCTGGGTGAGTGACTCACAAACTGGAGAAAAATTATACCACGAAGTCCACACTGGAGTGAAGGTTCTGAGCCCCACGTCAGGCTTCCCAACCCAGGGGTCTGGCAACGAGAGGAGGAATTACCAGAGAATCAGACTTTGAAGGCTAGCAGGATTTGACTGCAGGACTTCGACAGGACTGGGAGAAACAGAGACTCCACTCTTAGAGGGCACACACAAAGTAGTGTGCACATCAGGACCCAGGGGGAAGGAGAAGTGACCCCATAGGAGACTGAACCAGACCTACCTGCTAGTGTTGGAGGGTCTCCTGCAGAGGCAGGGGGTGGCTGTGGCTCACCGCGGGGACAAGGATATTGGCAGCAGAAGTTCTGGGAAGTACTCCTTCGCAGGAGCCCTCCCAGAGTCCACCATCAGCCCCATCAAAGAGCCTGTAGCCTCCAGTGCTGGGTTGCCTCAGGCCAAACAACCAACAGGGAGGGAACTCAGCCCCACCCATCAGCAAACAAGTGGATTAAAGTTTTACTGAGCTCTGCCCACCAGAGCAACACCCAGCTCTACCCATCACCAGTCCCTCCCATCAGGAAGCTTGCACAAGCCTCTTAGATAACCTCATCCACCAGAGGGCAGACAGCAGAAGCAAGAAGAACTACAATCCTGCAGCCTGTGGAACGAAAACCACACTCACAGAAAGACAGACAAAATGAAAAGGCAGAGGACTTTGTACCAGATGAAGGAACAAGATAAAACCCCAGAAAAACAACTAAGTGAAGTGGAGATAGGCAACCTTCCACAAAAAGGATTCCGAGTAATGATACTGAAGATGATCCAGGACCTCAGAAAAAGAATGGAGGCAAAGATCGAGAAGATGCAAGAAATGTTTAACAAAGACATAGAAGAATTAAAGAACAAACAAACAGAGATGTACAATACAATAACCGAAATGAAAAATACACTAGAAGGAATCAACAGGAGAATAACTGAGGCAGAAGAATGGATAAGTGATCGGGAAGACAGATGGTGGAAATCACTGCCATGGAACAGAATAAAGAAAAAAGAATGAAAAGAAGTGAAGACAGCCTAAGAGACCTCTGGGACAACATTAAACGCACCAACATTTGCATTACAGGGGTCCCAGAAGGAGAAGAGAGAGAAAGGACCCGAGAAAATATTTGAAGAGATTGTAGTCAAAAACCTCACTAACATGGGAAAGGAAATAGCCACCCAAGTCCAGGAAGCACAGAGAGTCCCAGGCAGGATAAACCCAAGGAGAAACACGCCGAGACACATAGTAATCAAATTGACAAAAATTAAAGATAAAGAAAAATTATTAAAAGAAACAAGGGAAAAATGACAAATAACATACAAGGGAACTCCTACAAGGTTAACAGCTGATTTCTCAGCAGAAACTCTACAAGCCAGAAGGGAGTGGCACAATATATTTAAAGTGATGAAAGGGAAGAACCTACAACCAAGATTACTCTACCCAGCAAGGATCTCATTCAGATTCAACAGAGAAATCAAAAGCTTTACAGACAAGCAAAAGCTAAGGGGATTCACCACCACCAAACCAGCTCTACAACAAATGCTAAAGGAACTTCTCTACGTGGGAAACACAAGAGAAGAAAAGGACCTACAAAAACAAACCCAAAACAATTAAGAAAATAGTAATAGGAACATACATATCGATAATTACCTTAAATGTGAATGGATTAAATGCTCCAACCAGAAGACACAGGCTCCCTGAATGGATACAAAGACAAGACGCATCTATATGCTGTCTACAACAGACCCACTTCAGACCTAGGGACACATACAGACTGAAAGTGAGGGGATGGAAAAAGATACTCCATGCAAATGGAAATCAAAAGAAAGCTGGAGTAGCAATGCTCATATCAGATAAAATACACTTTAAAATAAAGAACATTACAAGAGACAAGGAAGGACACTACATAGTGATCCAGGGATCAATCCAAGAAGAAGATATAACAATTATAAATATATATGCACCCAGCATAGGAGCACCTCAATACATAAGACAAATGTTAACAGCTATAAAGAGGAAATTGACAGTAACACAATAATAGTGGGGGACTTTAACACCTCACTTATACCAATGGAAAGATCATCCAGACAGAAAATTAATAAGGAAACACAAGCTTTAAATGACACGATAGACCAGAGAGATTTAATTGATACTTATAGGACATTCCATCCAAAAACAGCAGATTACACTTTCTTCTCAAGTGCATATGGAACATTCTCCAGGATAGATCACATCTTGGGTCACAAATCAAGCCTCGGTAAATTTAAGAAAATTGAAATCATATCAAGAATCTTTTCTGACCACAATGCTATGAGATTAGAAATCAATTACAGGGAAAGAAAACTTAAAAATACAAACACATGGAGGCTAAACAATACATTACTAAATAACCAAGAGATCACTGAAGAAATCAAAGAGGAAATCAAAAATACACAGAGACAAATGACGACGAAATGAAAACATGACAATCCAAAACCGATGGGATGTAGCAAAAGCAGTTCTAAGAGGGAAGTTTATAGCAATACAATCCTACCTCAAGAAACAAGAAAAATCTCAAATAAACAATCTAACCTTACACCTAAAGGAATGAGAGAAAGAAGAACAAACAAAACCCAAAGTTAGTAGAAGGAAAGAAATCATAAAGATCAGAGCAGAAATAAATGAAATAGAAACAAAGAAAACAATAGCAAAGATCAATAAAACTAAAAGCTGGTTCTTTGAGAAGGTAAACAAACTTGATAAACCTTTAGCCAGACTCATCAAGAAAAAGAGGGAGAGGACTCAAATCAATAAAATTAGAAATGAAAAAGAAGAAGTTGCAATGGACACCATAGAAATACAAAGCATCATAAGAGATTACTACAAGCAACTCTATGCCAATAAAATGGACAACCTGGAAGAAATGGACAAATTCTTAGAAAGATATAACTTTCCAAGTCTGAACCAGGAAGAAACAGAAAATATGAACAGACCAATCACAAGTAATGAAATTGAAACTGCAATTAAAAATCTTCCAACAAACAAAAGTCCAGGACCAGATGGCTTCACAGGTGAATTCTATCAACATTTAGAGAAGAGCTAACACCCATCCTTTTCAAACTCTTCAAAAAATTGCAGACGAAGGAACACTCCCAAACTCATTCTACGATGCCATCATCACCCTGATACCAAAACCAGACAAAGATACTACAAAAAAAGAAAATTACAGACCAGTATTACTGATGAATACACATGCAAAAATCCTGAACAGAATAGTAGCAAACAGAATCCAACAACATATTAAAAGGATCATACACCATGATCAAGTGGGATTTATGCCAGGGATGCAAGGATTCTTCAATATATGCAAATCAATCAATGTGATACACTATATTAACAAATTGAAGAATAAAAACCATATGATCATCTCAATAGAAGCAGAAAAAGCTTTTGACAAAATTCAACACACATTTATGATAAAAACTCTCCAGAAAGTGGGCATAGAGGGAACCTACCTCAACATAATAAGGGCCATGTATGACAAACCCACAGCAAAAATCATTCTCAATGGTGAAAAACTGAAAGCATTTCCTCTAAGATCAGGAAGAAGACAAGGATGTCCACTCTCACCACTATTATTCAACATATTTTTGGAAGTCCTAGCCATGGCAATCAGAGAAGGAAAAGAAATAAAAGGAATACAAATTGGAAAAGAAGAAGTAAAACTGTCACTGTTTGCAGATGACATACTATACATAGATAATCCTAGAGATGCTACCAGAAAACAACTAGAGCTAATCAATAAAGTTAATTGTAAAGTTGCAGGATACAAAATTAATGCACAGAAATCTCTTGTGTTCCTATACACTAATAACAAAAGATCAGAAAGAGAAATTAAGGAAACAATCCCATTCACCACTGCAACTAAAAGAATAAAATACCTAGGAATAAACCTTCCTAAGGAGGTAAAAGACCTGTACTGAGAAAACTATAAGACACTGATGAAAGAAATCAAAGATGACACAAACAGATGGAGAGATATACCATGTTCTTGGATTGGAAGAATCAATATTGTGAAAATGACTATACTACCCAAAGCAATCTACAGATTTAATGCAATCCCTGTCAAATTACGAATGGCATTTTTTACAGAACTAGAACAAAAAATCTTAAATTTGTATGGAGACACAAAAGACCCTGAATAGCTAAAGCAATCTTGAGGGGAAAAAAAACAGAGCTAGAGGAATCAGACTCCCGAACTTCAGACTATACTACAAAGCCACAGTAATGAAGACAATATGGTACTGGCACAAAAACAAAAATACAGATCAATGGAACAGGATAGAAAGCCCAGAGATAAACCCATGCACCTATCAACTAATCCATGACAAAGGAGGCAAGGATATACAGTGGAGAAAAGACAGTCTCTTCAATAAGTGGTGCTAGGAAAACTGGACAGCTACATGTAAAAGAATGAAATTAGAACACTCCCTAACACCATACACAAAAATAAACTCAAAATGGATTAAAGACCTAAATGTAAGACCAGACACAATGAAACTCTTAGAGGAAAACACAGGAAGAACACTCTGACGTAAATCACAGCAAGATCTTTTTTGACCCACCTACTAGAGTAATGGAAATAAAAACAAATATAAACAAATGGGACCTAATGAAACTTAAAAGCTTTTGCACAGCAAAGGAAACTATAAACAAGATGAAAAGACAACCCTCAGAATGGGAGAAAATATTTGCAAACGAATCAATGGACAAAGGATTAATCTCCAAAATTTATAAACAGCTCATGCAGCTCAATATTTAAAAAAAACAAAATATCCAATAAAAAAATGGGCAGAAGACCTAAGTAGACATTTCTCCAAAGAAGACATACAGATGAAAAGCTGCTCAACATCACTAATTTTTAGAGAAATGCAAATCAAACTACAATGAGGTATCACCTCACACCAGTTAGAATGGGCATCATCAGAAAATCTACAAACATCAAATGCTGGAGAGGGTGTGGAGAAAAGGGAACCCTCTTGCACTGTTGGTGGGAATGTAAATTGATACAGCCACTATGGAGAACAGTATCGAGGTTCCTTAAAAAACTAAAAATAGAATTACCATATGACCCAGCAATCCCACTACTGGGCATATACATCCAGAGAAAACCATAATTCAAAAAGACACATGCACCCCAATGTTCATTGCAGCACTATTTACAATAGCCAGGTCATGGAAGCAACCTAAATGCCCATTGACAGACAAATGGATAAAGAAGATGTGGTACCTATATACAATGGAATATTACTCAGCCATAAAAAGGAACGAAATTGCGTCATTTGTAGATTCATGGATGGACCTAGAGACTGTCATACAGAGTGTAGTAAGTCAGAAAGAGAAAAACAAATATGGAATATTAACGCATATATGTGGAATCTAGAAAAATGGTACAGATGAACCGGTTTGCAAGGCAGAAGTAGCAACACAGATGTAGAGAACAAACGTATGGACACCAAGGGGGGAAAGTGGGGGGGCGGTGGTGGTGGGATGAACTGGGAGGTTGGGATTGACATATATACAGTAATATGTATAGAATAGATAACCAAAAAGAACCTGCTGAAAAAAAAATAAAATAAAAATTCAAAAAAAAACCAAAACTCCTTTGCATCTCTCCACCCCTACTTTATACTGATGTCAAATTACATCTTTATATAAATTGTATCCATTAACATAGTTTTATAGTTACGTTTTATGCTTTTATCTTTTAAATTCTATACTGAATTAAAAGTGCTTTTCATAACACCACTACAGTATTATAGAATTTTCTATTTGTCTATATTTTTATCTTTACCAACAAGCTGTATATTTTTATATGCTTTTTTGTTTCAACTTGCAGACTCCCTTTAGCTTTTCTGATAAGGCAGGACTAGTAGGGATGAATTTCCACAGCTTTTGTTTATCTAAGAAAGTCTTTGTCTTTCATTCTGAAAGACAGTTTTTCCAGATACAGTATTATTGGCTGGCAGGTTTCTTTTTTTCTTTCAGCACCTTGAATGTATTATTCCACTCACTTCTGGTTTGTACAGTTTCTCCTAGAAATACATCAGTAATCTTATGGGAGCTACCCTGTATGTAACAAGTTGCTTTTCTATTGCTGCTTTCAAGATTCTCTCTTTATCTTTGACTTTTGACAGTTTGATTATAATGTGTCTTGGTGTAAGCCCCTTTGGAGTCATCATACTTGGAGTCCTTTGAGCATATTCGAATTTGGATGTCTAATTCCTTCTTTGGTTTTGGGAGATTTTTGACCATTATTTCTTCAAATATGCTTTCTGTCCTGTTCTCTCTCTTTTCTCTTTCTGGAATTCCCATAATGCATATATTGGTCTACTCTACGGTGTCCCATAAGTCCCTTAGGCTTTCTTCACTCTTCTTCATTCTTTTTAATTTTTGTTCCTATGACTCTAAATAATTTCAAATGACCTTCTTTGAGTTTGCTGATTCTTTCTTGTTTGATCAAGTGTGCTGTTGAACCCCTCTAATAAGTTTTCAATTCACTTATTGTATTCTGCAGCTCCAGAATTTTTTTGGTTCTTTTTTATAGTTTCTGTCTCTTTGTTGATATCCTCATTTGGACGGGCTTCTGTCAGGGGAAGACCTTTAATAATTAACCTGACTAGAGATTCTGGGGAATCTCTGAAAACTTTTTTGGTGGATGTGACTTCTCTGAGCTTGTGCAGCTAATTTTCCAATTACAGAGGTCTGCTGGTTTCTTTTTCAGGTTTCTTTTTCATAATCTCTTGCTCCCTCTGGTGTCTGTCTGTGGTACTGAAAGCTCTCTGGTGCTACAGCGTCAAGCCACCTCACTCAGCAGCATCCCAAAGTATGTTGTGCTTAGTGGCATCCGAAGTATTTTGGCTCCCCATCAGTACTGCAAATCATGAGAGACAGAAACCAGTCCCTCGGGCAACCCTCTGAAAAGCCAGAACGTTGAATGCATAGTCCACTCTTCTTCCCACCCTCACCCCAACCCCTTGAAAAACAACCCAAGTTGAGCTGTGCCTGCTTGTGGGTTTCTGGAGTTCTCGAAAAGGTATTTTGGTCCATACATTGTTGTTAAGCTGGCGTCTCTGTTGAGGACTGACATTTGGGACTTCCTATTCCACCATCTTGCTGAAATCACTGCCTTATCTCTTTCTTGTAATATGGTATTTTATCTAAAACAGCATCTAATTTTGGAGATGTTAAAATGTGGAGGAAAAATGACCAATGGCAAGAGTAAGACATCATATATAGTAAGATGACCCACAGTCTTGTTATGGCAGAAATTCACCTCTAAGTATTAGGATGAAAGATTAGGGTGCTGTAATAAAGAGACCAAACAACACAGTGGCTTGGAGTACAAAAAAAGTGTGTTTCTCTCTCACTAACAGTTTTGAAATGTGTATCCAAGTGAATGGGGTAGCATTGCTACATGCTAAATTCAAAAACCCAGTTCTTTTTATCCTGTTGCTCTGCCATCCACTAAGATGCAATATCTGGGACATACTTATACTAAAAATGATTCATTGTTTATCTGAAATTCAAATTTAACTGGGTACCTTGTGTTTTATCTGGCAAGTCTACACTAGGACATTGTATAGTCTGCAACCATCAAAGCTGGGCTCCTGCAGGTTACAGCTGGTAAAAAGGGGAAAGAAAATAATGTGAAGGCATGCCTGCTTTCCTGAGGGTATAGGCCCAGGAATGTCATATACCATTTCTGCTCATTTTCCATGGGCAAGAACTTAAATTATAGGATTATACCTAACTACAAAGGAGACTAGGAAATGTTAGTTAGTTAAGTGCCCCCAATAAAAAAGGTGAACGGATTTTGGAGGACAACCAGCAGTCTTCATCATAAGAAGTTGATTTTCTGTGTCCTTTATTTCTTCTTTCCCTATCTCTGTATTTTTGCCTTATATTTTAGGGGCTTTTCTTGATGTTATCTCCCAAGTGGTTTCTTGAATATCTTATTTTAGCTATCATATGCTTAATATCCAAAAGTTATTTCTAATTTTCCAATTGGTCTCTTTCCACTAGCAACCTTTCTTGTTCTATGGAGGTAATCTCTTCCCAGATCTTCCTGAGGATATCATTAAAGTTTTTAAAGATTCTACTGTGCCAGAGAGCCCAGAAATAAACCCACACCTTCATGGTCAATTAATCTACAACGAAGGAGGTGAGAATATACAATGGGGAAAAGACAGTCTCTTCAATAGGTGGTGCTGGAAAACTGGACAGCTACATGTAAAAGAATGAAATTAGAACATTCTCTAACACCATATACAAAAATAAACTCAAAATGGATTAAAGACCTAAATTTAAGGCTAGAAACCATAAAACTACTAGAAGAAAACATAAGTAGAACACTCTTTGATATAAATCATAGCAATATTTTTTTGGATCTCCTAAGGCAAAGGAAACAAAAGCAAAAACAAACAAATGGGACCTAATTAAACTTAAAAGCTTTTGCACAGCAAAGGGAACCTCAACAAAATGAAAAGACAACCTACTGAATGGGAGAAGACATTTGCAAATGATATGACCAATAAGGGGTTAATATACAAAATATATAAACAGCTCATACAACTCAATATCAAAAAAACAAACAACCCAATTTCAAAATGGCCAGAAGACCTAAACAGACATTTTTCCAAAGAAGATATACAGATGGCCAACAGGCACATGAAAAGATGTTCAACATCATTACTCATCAAAGAAATTAAAACACAATGAGATATCACCTCACACCTGTCAGAAAGGCTATCATCAAAAAGACCACAGATAACAAACGTTGGTGAGGATGTGGAGAACAGGGAACCCTGTACGCTGTTGGTGGGATGTAAATTCGTGCAGCCACTGTGAAAAACAATATGGAGGTTTCTCAAAAAAACTAAAAATAGAACTACCATATGACCCAGCAATTCCACTCCTGATATATAGCTGAAAAAAAAAAAAAACCCACTAATTCAAAAAGATACATGCACCTCAATGTTTGTAGCAGCATTATTTACAATGGCCAAGGTGTGGAAACAAGTTAAGTGTCCATCAACAGATGAATGGATAAAGAAGATGTGGTATATATATACTATGGAATATTAGCCATAAAGAATGAAATTTTGCCATTTGCAGCAACATGGATGGACTCAGAGAGTATTATACTTACTGAAGTAAATCAAATACTGTATGTTATCCCTTATATGTGAAATCTAAAAAAATAACACAAATGAATGAATATAACAAAACAGAAGCAGACTCACAGATACAGAAAACAAACTAGCGGTTACCAGTGGGGAGAGGGAAGAGGGAGGGGCAAGATAGGGATAGGGGATTAAGTTACTAACTACTACATATAAAGTAAATAAGCTACAAGGATATATTGTACAGCACAGAGAATATAACTAATGTTTTATAATAACTTTAAATGAAGTATAATCTATAAAAATTCTGAATCACTATGTTGTACACCGGAAACTCATATAATATTATAATCAACTATACCTCAATTTTTAAAAAAAGATTCTACTGTGCCATTAAAACTTTGTTGCCTAGAGTCACTTATTCTGTTTATCTTGCCTCTCTCTTATGCTTTTAGTTGTCTTTATAATTCTGGTCCTCCTGGTTGCATGTTTATGGAATAACAGACCAACAATCTTAGTAACTGAGCTGGTGTCTTCTGTTGCTGTATATTTCCTCTGTTTCCCTGTATCTGTTTCCCTGAGACAGAACATGAAGGACTTTTGGCAGTAGGGTTTTCTGGCAGGCATTACTGTAGGGTGAGTGTGTGGGTGATTGTTGGGGGAAAGGGTGGGGGGAGGGTTTATAAATGTCACAATAACAAAAGTTTTATTCTGGGATGTCAACACATTAAACACCCTAGATTTCTCCTGGGGACTTACTGGATTTCTATAGAATGAGCCTTCTTGGTTTTGCTGTGTGTGTGTGTGTGTGTGTGTGTGTGTGTGTGTGTGTGTGTGTGTGTGTGTGTGTGTGTGTGTGTGTGTGTGTGTGTGTGTGTGTGTTTTGCTTGTCTGGAAGTAAGTGCCAATCACTCTCCATTTTGAAGGTAAAGGGGTTAGGGGGTGACGGGTACAAGCTTCTGCATAGACAGACTTTCTACAAACGCCCTTGTTTTTAGGTCCACTTTTCATGTCTGTCTCAGCACTTGCTGGTTATGAGTTCAGAGCCTCTCTGGGATCTTGCCGGAAAGACTGGCTCTCACTCCCATTGCCTACCTTCTGGGCTATGGCTTCCTCCACTCTGTTGAGCAACCAGTGTACTGTCATTTACTTCTAGAAATTTGTTGAAGTCTCTACACTTGCCACCCCTCTTCCCTGCCATTCTCTTTGCTGTTATGTGTTAATATTCCTATTCTGTCATTTTAATGAAGGTCTCAAAAGGAAGAGGAAACAACCACTTGTGCTCACACTACTGTCTTGAACTTTAATATGTTTACATGCTTTGCAAATCTTCAAGGGCATTTATTTGTTTGGGTTTTTTACAGCTGCTTTTTTTGGGGTGGGTGTACCACCGTTAAGTGGTGAGACCTTGTTCTGCTGAGCCCCTTGATGTGTTTTTGTATACAAATTAGTATCAGAGGCTGAGGAAAGCTAAACAGCTTTTTATAATAGAGTAAAACAACCTGGAATTTCCATGGCAATCTGGGGGAGAAGGGGTAAGGACAGCGATGGGAAGAAAGAAGAGCAGGGACTTCCCTTGTGGTCCAGTGGGTAAGACTCTGCACTCCCAATGCATGGGACCCGGGTTCAATCCCTGGTCGGGGAACTAGATCCTGCATGCTGCAACTATGAGTCCGCATGTCGCAACTGTGAGTTCTCATGCCTTCGCATGCCGCAACGAAGACCCTGCATGCCACAACTAAGACCCAGCACAGCCAAAATAAATAAACTTTTTTTTTTTTAAAAAAAGAAGAGCAAGTTAGTCACACACCATGGTGTGACCTCTCCCCAAGATTCCCCATCTCTTCAAGGGATTCTAAACGTACAAAATGCTTGGTATGACAGAACTTCTCAGGGAACCCATGAAGGTGCTTAGTTCTGTGATAAGGCAAATGGGGACAAAATAGATGATGAAATAAAATTCATATTTTATGGTAAGACAAGAAAAATTAAAATAACATTTTTCTTTTTTCCTCCTCCCTCCCCTTTAGTGTGTGTTGTGCACCTGCACTAACCAGACCTCATTAGGAGATAACATTCCTTGTTAATCTCATTAAGGGTCATAACTCCTTGGGAGATAACCTTCCTTCTTAATCTTGTAAGGGCCCATGATGACCCATGACCCACTACTTGCTTTGTACACGTAGATCTGGATTGTGTAAACTGTCAATAATACGTCACTTAATGTACAGCCCTCTGTCTCAGAAACTTATATAACTGAGCTTTGACCTCTAACGGGTGGAACAGTTCCCAGAGCTTTCTGAGAGGCTGTTCCCGGGTCATAATACCCAGTTTGGCTCTAATAAAATTTTCCATTTCTTTCTTAGATCGACTGATTAATTTTTTGTCAACACAGAGAAGGACTGCACAGACCACAGGAACCTCAGGCAAGAGACCATGAGAGCATAAGGGCCAGGAATCTGCAGAAATTGTGGCGGGTTTGGACTCTCCCGTGCTGTGGCTTTGGCAAGGCTCTGAGGCAATCAGAGAGCTCTCTGTGGGTTGGGAGGCCCCAGCTGGCACCTGGCTTCTATATACACGTTCCCGACTTACTTGCCCCCTTTAGTTCATACTCCACACTAGCCTGGTGTTCTTCCTACAGGGTGAATGCGATCATGCCATCCCTCGGCTTTAAAATTCTCTACCATCCACAATCTGAAATTCTTTATCCTGGCATCCAACACCCTTCATGAGCCGGCCTCCAACTACCTAACAAGCCTCATCTCCTCCTCACACAGGACAATCTTCACTACCTCAAATGTTTCACCGTTCCCTAAAACACTAAGGCTTCCCTTCCATCGGAAATAGGCTTCCTCTTCTTTACCTAGTAAACACTTACTCATTCTCCAAGACCAAATTCAATCCCTCTCTCAGCCTTCTCCTCCCCTGCAGTTAGCCATCCCACGTGTGTTCCCCCAACACCTTGATCAGAAGGGAGTTTCTCTTCCTCTGAGTTCCTTGCAGGAAGGACTGTGTCTTTCTCACTTTTGGGGCCCAATGACTAGTACAGGCCAGGTTAGGGCCCTCCCCAGGGCTCCCACAGCCCCCGGGGCACAACTGTAATGACACCTATCATCCTGCCCTGGAACTCTGGGTTTAAGTGCCAATCTCCTGCACTCAAAGGGAGAAACTCGGGAAAACAGAGTAGAAATTACTTTTTTGAGAGGGAAATTTATACTTAAAAAGGAAATCGCCATTTGTTAAGGGTGTCTACCTCGCCGCACTTGGAGGAGAAGATGACTAAATCATAAGAGAATGTTATCAATGGAGAAGGCAGAGACTTAATCTGCATAGCAAATCTTACCTTTGTTTACCCTGCTTTTCCTGCTAACTTCCCATAACTTGCTTTCTCTCCCACCCTCACCTTTCTTTATTTCATATTTGGCTAAAGATGGTTTAGGCCACCTGGGCAAGTTAACTTATTTTCCCTGGGTGTCTCCCAGGTATACGTGAGGTATACACATGAATAAACTTCTGTTTTTCTCTTGTTAATCTGTCTCTTGTTACAGGGGTCTCAGCCAAGAACTCTGAAGGGTAAAGGGACAGTTGTTTTTCACCCCCTACAAGGGGGACAGCTACCTGGGGCCGAGAGGCTCCCCCCTCTCCCACCTGTCACTAGCCCGCTACTGCAGGTGAAGGAGCTCTGTGGGCTGTACCCTGGTCTGGCGTCTCAACTCAGGACTTGAGAGCATTATTGGTGGAAATTAAACCCAGGGTGGGAGCCTCAGGCCAGTAGGCTGAGGCCCTGGACAGTGTCCCAGAGCAGGGGGAAGAGAAAGTCCTGCAGCTTCTCAGAGTCAGATAAGGAGAAAGAAGAGCAAGCCCCGTTTGTCATAGGGTCCCGAAACACCCTGGGGACAAGAGCAGGACATTGCACTGCCCTGGAGATGCCCTATGGGGAGGGAGAACAAGAAGGAGCTTCACAGGGCTCCAGCCGATCCCTCTGTCCTTGTCCAGACTTCTCCCCAGCAGACCTTATCCTCAGCAGCTTTGCCTTGGCTCTGTACACCCCATCTTTCCCAGGAGCGTCGATTCCTAGGCCCAGCCAAACAACCATGAGAGAGATGTGACAGAACTACATCCTTCTGGGATGGGACCACTCTAAGGAGTAGCGGGAACTGACAGGGAGCGGGGGTCCAGGGAGCAAGGCTTAACGACAATGCGGTCATTAAGAAGGCATTAGTATGAGGCCTGGGTTGGTTAAAATCCCAGGTGAGCCACCTAGCAGCCATGTGACCTTAAATGAGCAAGTCACTTGATCTAACTGAACCTCAATTTCATCATCTGCAAAATGGAAACAATAATTACCTTGCAGAATTGTGAAGATTTAGAAATTAGGCTCAATAGTAAATGCTGTTATAATCACTATTTTCCAATACCCAGATGTGTGTAGGATTGGCTCCAGGCCTCTCTTCCAGGCTCTGACAAAAGCAATCCTGTAATTTGCCTGCACTACTGTATTGTGATCGTGAATGGGAAAGAAGTTATGTTACCCAAACAGTAATGGGTTAATGTCTCCCTGTTGACTAGAGACTCTGGGGAAATGCCTTGATTCCAAGGAGTGAGTATTGGATGGTAGGCGGCAAGGCCTGTGGGTAAAAGTGCACGTGGGTCTCTCCTTTCATCTGGGATCTCATAGCAGAAGGAACCCAGAATTTTCAGAGCAGAAAGAGACCAGGCATGACTGCCTGTTCCAACAGAAGTTGGGGTCCATGGGCTCTGCCTATGGCTGTACTGATGTCCCTTGTACCTTTCCTATCACGGGGGAGAGAGTTCAGGGGTCAAGTTCCTCCAGTGCTGAGGCAAGAAAGAGGGCCTGAACATAGGCTAAGTGTGCACAGCTTTTCCCTTCTCCCTGCCTACCCCCAACCTCCCTTCCCTGTTCTGGACCCTGTCGGGCATCCAGTTAAAACTCCCTTAGGTGAGGCGGGGAGAACCCCCTGCTTCCTGACACATAACAGCCGCTTGATAAATGTTGGTGGATGGAACTGAATTGCATGAAGGCCATAAGGTTGACGGGAGGGAAAGGGCTTCATGTGAATTCGGTCTAGGGGCAGGGAGCCTGCGGGTGGCCACCACACCAGGATCAAGTGCCAGGAGCTGATGAGGGCCCCACCCTTCCAGGTTTGCGTGTTGTTGAAGCCTGACAGCCACCCCACATCAGAGAACACAGGAGCCACAACTTCACTGTCAGTATTCCTAGCAACTAGGAGGAAGAGAGAGAGGAAGGAAGTGGGGAGGGAAGAAAGAAGGGGAGAGGAAAGGGAGAAGAAAGGGAAGAGGAAAAGGGAATGAAGGAGAAAATAAAGGAAGCTAGCAAAAAAGGAAGTCAGAGAGCGAATAAATGGACTAGTCAGGACTCAATAGCCTGGACCAACACAGAAAACCTAGCCTATGAACTTGGTCAAAAAAGGGCAAATGAGATCGGCCAGCAAGTTATGTCCCAAGATCAAAGCAGGTCCTGGGTCTCACTGGCAGCAGACTCCAAAAGAATCACAGCAGTTGTCACTAAGGCTCTGGGTCTGGAAGGATTACCAAGCTCCCCAGACTGAGAGGAGAACAGCAGACCTAGCTTGGTAATGAGCAAAATGAAGAGCTGGCCTTGGAATCAGACACACCTGATTGGAATCCCAGCTCAGCCATTAGGTCAGGTCATTTAACCCCTCAGAACTTCCTTATCTTGACAATGGGGATACTACTACTTTGCAGACTAGTCATGGAGATCAGAAATAATGGTGTATAATAACTGGCATTCAGTAGCTGTTAGATGGCAACTTTTTAAAGTTTTATTTATTTATTTTGGCAACATGGCATGCGGGATCTTAGTTCTTCAACCAGGGATCGAACCTGTGCCCCCTGCAGTGGAAGCATGGAGTCTTAACCACTGGACCTCCAGGGAAGTCCCTGGCAACTTCTATTATTAGGGAGCAATTCATACATGCAAGTTGGGTGACTATATGTTTAAAATATTTTGTATGGAGATTTTCAAGGAGCAGGAAAATGTACATGAAATAAAAGTGCTTTGTAAACTGAAAAGGATCCTACAAAATGTCAGGGAATTGTTTGGGAAGTCGTCTTTTATGGTTACAAAAAATACAGGCTTTGGGTTTGGGTAGAAGTAGGTTAGGTTCCTGACCCTGCCACTGACTTGCCATGTAAGCCTGTTTCTGCATCTGTCAAATGTGGGTAATCCTTACTTGACAGGGCTGTTGTGAGAATAGGATGATGACTGGCGTATCCCTTCCTGGGGAGGCGGCGAGATCCCGTGTGATAGGTCAGGTCATCAGCAGTGCCAGAGTCACATTCTGCCAACTGGCTACAAATGAGGAGGGCCCCTCACTCTGGAAGAGCAGGGCTCCAGACTGGCAAGAGAGATAGAGAGGGGTCTTTTGTATTTGTTGGAGGAAATTTGGATGAACACTAAACTTCCATGCAGAAAACACTGAAAACTGCCATGTGGAGCCAGGCCTTCAGAAGGGCAGAAAGCCAGGCATGATCCCTAACAAGCTATCCCTAAGAAGTAGTTCCGTTAGGAACTGAACTACTGCTACTAAGGGCAAAGGCCTTAGGTTCATCTTGTCCCACCCTTCACCCCCTATTCCCTGTCACTGTCATTTTTCCTAGGCACCGAATAAGTGTCAATCAATAATCAATCTAAAGTTGAAAAGGTTCTCATGCTTGGCACCGACATCCCACAGGGCAGAGGGTCCAGGGCTGTATCAAGAGGCCACGCTAACTCCCACTTGCAGGGAATCACTTGGTCCCAGGCCAGCCCCCTACGTGGCTCCTCCTTCGGAAGCCAGCAAGGTGAATGTAGTGAAAGAGCATCAGCTCAGAATCAAGGGAGGCCCAGGTCTGAACTCTGGCTCTGCCACACACCTGCTGTGAGACTTCACAGCGAGTGACTTCACCTTTCCTCACTTGTCTCATCTTACTCCCTTGCGGTTGCTGCGACAACTAAATGAGATAGAGAATGTGAAAGTGACCTGCAGAATCCAGGGCATAGAGTGGATGCGCAGTTGATATTCCTGCCTTCCCTTTCCCCTTCCTCCTCACAGACCTCAGAGTCAGCTGCTTCCTTTTGCTCTTCAGAGCAGCCACCCGTTCTTTCTGGGAATTCAACTCCCTTCCAGAGTGGCTGCGGTGCAGCCACCTCCCCACTTCTTTGATGCCCCCAAATAAGTACACGGGTCCTTTTCATTAAAGGGTTTTACTGCTAACCCTGGGGAAACAGATGCACGTTGGGGCGGGGGTGACAAGTCACAAACATGAGGGAGTGTGAGGGTCCCTGGATCATGGCTCCTTGAGGGCTTCCCTTTCATTCCGAAAGTAGGACCTCAGACCTCTTCTCTGGGCCAAGGGGGCCCCTTTCTCCCCTGCTCCTCCCAGCCCAGCTGAGGCACAGCAGGTGGGAACTAATGGCCCACTGCAGTGTGCCCTAAGCGGTCCACATACTATACAGAGGACCTCCAGACAGGGATGCCCACCTCACAGGTACTTCCTCAAAGGCCAGGGGACGGTTGCCCAAATGATACGAGCATGTCCTAAGCCTACCTTATTTCTCTTTCACCCCAAGGAGGTGAAGCCAAGACGGGGTCCTCTGACTTTCTACCACAAGAAATCGGCCTGGAAAAAAGTGAAGATTTTTACTCAAGAGTCCCTTCTCAGGACTTCCTGGAGATCCTGGCTTCAGAGGCAACAGAAAACCATTCTCCAAAGTGGGAGGAAGGGCTTGAGGTCAAGGGGGCAGCAGGAGATCCTAAAGACCTTTCTGCACTAGGTTGGGGTCCCACGCTCTGCTCTCTCTCTTCCTTGCCCTCTTCAGCTGGCATCTTTCCCAGCCTGCTCTCCTCGGTGAGTTTTCTGGTGGCGGATGAGATTGGAGCTGCGGGAGAAGTGCTTCCCGCACAGCGTGCACCGGTAGGGCTTCTCGCCCCTGTGGGTCCTCTGGTGCGCCCCAAAGTTGGAGATGTCGCTGAAGGTCCGCCCGCACTCGGCGCACTCATAGGGCCGCTCACCCGTGTGGGTGCGGTGGTGCACGCCGAAGCTGGAGCTGTTGCTGAAGCTCTTCCCGCACTCGCAGCAGATGTAGGGCGCCGGCTCCAGGTGGGTCCGGTAGTGCACGGCCAGCGCCGAGCTCTGGCTGAAGCTCTTGCCGCAGATGTCGCAGCGGAAGGGCCGCCTGCCCAGGTGGTCCTGCTGGTGCGTGGTGAGGTCCGAGTGCCGCCGGAAGCTCTCCTCGCAGTTGGGGCACTTATAGTGCTTCTCCTCCAGGTGGATGCGCTCGTGCCGGATGCGGTTGGAGCTCCTCGAGAAGCTCTTGCCACACTCAGAACACTTGTAGGGTTTCTCGCCTGTGTGGATCCGCTGGTGTGTTCTCAGGTTGGAGGTATTATTGAAGGTTTTGCCACACTGGGCACATATAAAGGGCTTCTCATCGGCCTCGGGCCTCGGATGAGCAGAGAGGTCCTCTGGCTCTCCAGCGGGGACAGTGGCGTCCTGCGGTGGCTTCTCTGGATAGAGCCCTCGTGGCCCCTCTGACAGGCTTGCTCGCCCATGCTCTTTCTCCCCATCTGGGATCCAAGAACCCTCTGAGTCATCCACTCTCCAGGGCTTATTACCCCGTTCCCCTTCCTCAGGCAGGTGCTGTTCTGGGCTCTGCTCCTTCTCACTGCCCATCTCTGAACCCTGAGAATGAACACAAACGGCCAACACCTTTATTCCTTGGGTCAGGCCAGACCCCAGGGAATCTTTCGTCCTGGTTGAAGGGGTGGGTATACACCATCCCTATGGAACCATTCGTCAGAAATAACCTCAATTAACTGGAATACTTGGATAGAATGCCTTTACTTACTTTCAAGTGACAAACTTCCACAGATATTTAAAGCTACCCACCAGAGCAAAAAGAAGGACCCAGCTTTGTCCACCCCCAAAAGATATTTGTATGATTTGCATAATGTCACTTTTCTTAATACCACTAAACAATGACAGTCTAGACTCTTAATTCACCTACAAGTAAAGGAGCTTCCATTTGGGGATGAGTTCAATTTTTCTGCCTAACTGTTAAGTTAACTGAAGTTCCCATTATGTTTAATCTTTTTTGAAAAGCCTTCCTTAAAAGTATCCACCTATTTGCCTGCTTTCAAAATGAAGATAACAGAATCTCGAATTCTTGAGGCTCTCCTACTCGTTTACAAGGCCCAGCTGTGAATCCTCTTACGTGTGCACTCCTTCCCTTCCCCAGACCTCACCACAGTCTAGCCAATAAAGGCTTAACATCTGGGTCCTCCAAGACCCACTGAGGGCCTGGGCTGTGTCTGTTCTGATTGGTCAGTGCCCACTTCCACTCAAACACCACACACGGCAGTACGTACACAGACGGTCTGACACAGAGACTCACACCACACACAGCCACACTCACATACCAAACACACTCAGCCACTCTCACAACACACACACATATCACGCAGTCACACATACACAGTCACACACGTACATGCCACATACAGCCCTCCCACACACAGAGCCACATTCATGGCTATACAATTACACACCATACACACATCCAGCTATACTCACACACCACACACAGTCTCCCAGACACACATTCCCTGCCCCCCCCACACACACAGTGCCCAGCACAGGGCCTACTTATGCAAACATCAGCAAATGCTTGCTAAGCTGCACAGACTCCTTTGAGTTCTGACAGCCAAGGACAGGGAATGAGGGGAAGAAAGTACTGATAAGAGGAGAGTGGTATGTCCTCTGAACCTTGAAGAAATAACAGCATTTCAAAAGGCAGAGTGGGCTGGTGGAGATACTGTACAGAGTGACATGAACAAAGGGATGAGGGAGGGAAGCACAGACTATGATGGGGCATTGATGATAGAAAATGAAAGCTTGATAGTTGCTCCAGGTGGGGCCCGGTGATGGAAGGGACACCGACTAAATTTAGGGTTAGATCCCTATAGTGACACATACTGTCTTTACAACTCTGCAAATTACTCAACCACTCTGAGCCTCAACCTCCACATCACTAAAACTGTGATACCGACCGACACAGCAGGACTTTGTTAGAGAAAATGCCTATAATATGCTCAGTGTAAAGTGTGGCAGTATTAGTCATTCAGTACATGACAGCTGCTACTACAATTGTTGAAGACGCTACATGCTAGCCCTGTGAAGAAGGCAAGAATGAAAAAGATCCCTTACATGATCTTGTTAGGAAAGAAAAAAATTCAATTAAAAAATGGTACATTACATATAATCTAAAATGTGAAATACGGACAGTACCTTAAATCTTTAAGGAGTGGGGGGTCAGCAAACTTTCTGTAAAGGACCAGAGTATATATTTAGTAAATTTGGGGGGCCATAGGATCTCTGTTGCAGCTACTCAACTCTGCCATTGTATCATAAAAGCAGCCATAGAAAATCTGTAAATGATTGGGTGTGTCTGTTTTCATAAAACTTTATTTAAAAGCAGGGCAGGGATAAAGATGTAGACATAGAGAATGGACTTGAGGACACGGGTTGGGAGGGGGAAGCTGGGGAGAAGTGAGAGTAGCACTGACATATATACACTACCGAATGTAAAATAGTTAGCTAGTGGGAAGCAGCATCATAGCACAGGGAGATCAGCTCTGTGCTTTGCAATGACCTAGAGGGGTGGGATAGGGAGGATGGGAGGGAGGCTCAAGAGGGAGGGGATATGAGGACATATGTATGCATATGGCTGATTCTCTTTGGTGTACAACAGAAACTAACACAGCATTGTGAAGCAATTATACTCCAATAAAGATCTATTAAAAAAACCCAAAAAAACAAACAAACAAAAAAAAGGAGGTGAAGTATAATTTACCAATCTCTATTAGAAAGTGCTTTTTCAAGAATCTAGATAAGTGATGTGAAAAATAATAGGACTGCTTCACTTTCAAAAATGCAAAAAAAATCAGAAACAATTTATTCCGATATTTATTCACTGTCTCCTGACCATCCTTTTAAAAATTACAACCCCTCCAAAAAAATAAATTTAAAAATTACGACCCCTTCCCCTTCACTCAGTCCCCCCTGCCCCACAGCACTTCTCGCCTCCTAACAATCTGTTTTTTATGTCTATTATTTAGTATCGGCCTCCCCCTGCAAAACATAAGTTCCATGAGGGCCAGGTTCTTTGCTTTATTCATTAATATAACCCCAACTCCTACAGCAGTGGCAGTCATACCTAGTAGATCCTTAATAAATATTTGCTGAATGAATTGAATGAAGGCCGGGCCTGTCTCCAGAACCCATTTCATGCCTACTTGTGTCTATTCTCACCCACTATTCCTTAGCAATCTCCTAATTCCTGCCCACTTCCTCCTTTATGCACCCACAGAATCTTGTACTTGCTTTTACAGTGTTTTGCAATTATCTGTTTACATGTCTATTTCCACTATTAGTTTATAAGCAACTTGAGGGCAGGGACTGGGTCATTCTGGTAATCTCTCCAGCACAAGGCCTGGTGCTCAAAACTTTTTTTAAGTACAAGTGAATGGATATGATCTAATTTACTTCCTACCGCTGCCCATCCCACCTAGGGCTCCAACATCTGTCTTTATGCAATGAGCTACATGGCCTCCTCACTACCAATCCTGCTATCCTGAGAACCCACAATATTCCAAGCTCTGACTCTACCCAGGGCTGAATGCTGGGTCAAAAAAGAGCAAAAAGATTTAAGATTATAGTCACCACCCTAAAAGAGTTTATGGTACAGTGCAGTGAAATAGACCCTGAACTCCAGAAACTCATACAGTGTAGAAGGTTAAGTTCCAGTGGAAGCAGGGAAATTGTAATCTGCCCAAGGGCACACAGCAAGTGAGAGGCAGAACTGGGAGCCATGCCCATCACTCCAAAGCCAGTGCTTTTAAGCACTACACCAGTATCGGAGGAAGAGGAGAGAAAGAGGGAAGGAAGGAAGGAAAGCAGGAACAGGGCCATGGTAGTTCTGATGACACAGGCACATCTCCCCGAAGAGATCAGGGATGAGCAGCCTGACGGAAAAGGTGGTCTTTGAGCTAGGACTTGCAAGATGGGTGAGCAACATTGGGACTTACCGAGATGGGGAGCCCACCATCTACTGAGAAGACAGTGGCAGGTAAAGTAAAGAGGCTCTTACATATTACATTTCAGAGATTTCAGAGGAGAAAGGAGTCCATGGGGCTTGTCTTCCCAGGAGGCTCAGACGTACAGGGAGGACCAAAGGTGGAAGGGACTGAGGCAGTGGAAAAGGAGCCAGGTCTAAGAAGGTGGGGTTGTTGATCACAGATGCTGAAGACCAAAGGCCTGGGTTAGAGGGAAGAGGCCAAGCTGGAAAGCGGTCTGAAGGGCCGAAGTTCGGGGTCATTAGGATCAAGTCGAGAGCTGGAGGGGAGGAAGGGGAGAGAGGAGCTTGGAAAGATCAGGGAAACTGTGTTAAAGAACTGGGAATTGTACAGGGGAGGTGGATAAGGGGTGAGAGATAGAGAAGGACCAAAAGAGTCAGATGGTCCGAGGAAACTGGTCAGGGGACCCGGCCCAAGAGGCTGGGTCGTGTGCAGCGGGGCGGAGTCTGAGTCTGAGGGCACGAGCGTTCTAGAGCACAGAAGCTGGGTTCAGACTTGCCGGCGGGCTTGGGGCCGGAGCCGTGGGAGAAAAGGAGAAGCTGACCCCAAAGGTATGGTCAGTGGAAGCGGGGCTGGACTACTCAAAGGCCAACAGAAGGGCGAGAAGGTAGGGGCTTGGGGCCAGCAGCCTAGTCGTGCAGGCCGGGGGAATGGGTCAGGAGTTAGGGCGGAGGGACCACAGGGCCCCGTTTGCTCCCCACTGGGTCCGGGGAGCAAAGCCACAGCCCCAGCTGCCCGGTGAGAGGGAAGGGGCCACGTTTAGAGTCCCCCGCGACGCCATGCGCGCCTCCCCCGAACCGCCACCCCGGGCCCGACGCCGACCAACCTAGCTCCAGCCGTACGGTCAGGGACAGCACCGCCTCGGAGGGTCAGGGGAAGGAGTCGGAACCGGAACCCTGATAGGATCCGCCCTGCCTCTCCAGGACTGGTTCCTGAGGGTTGCCCTTCCTTGCTATTGGCTATACTGGCTGCCACAAGGCAAGAAACCCGGGCAGGGCCGCCAGTAAGCTTTGGCCTCGGGCGTGGCCTGCTGGGAGTTGTAGTCCTGTGGAAGATGGTAGCCGCAGAGAAGAAATTCGAGTTTAGAATTTAGTGGTGGAGACTGGATTCCCTCTAAGGTCGTCGGATTTCCTTCTGCGCTCTGGCGTTAAAAGCCCAACGTGCAGGGCCACCGGTCTGGGAAGTTGTAGAATATGTAGAGCTAACCCACATGACCTCCAAGGGGTTATGAATTCAGAGCTGCTTCTTTACTCTGAGTTGGCGACCCTTGATGGTCCTGTAGACATCCCGCGAAGCCAGAGTCCCGCGCCTCACTGGACGTTTATAATTTAAAGCCAAAGGATTGTGGAACTGGAAGGGAGTCTATTTATTTATATTGATGTATAGTTGATTTACAATATTGTGTTAGTTTCAGGTGTACAGCATAGTGATTTGGGGTAGTTGTTTGCAGATTATATTCCATTATATAGGTTATTAGAAGATATTGTGTATAATTCCCTGTATGATACAGTAAATCCCTGTTGCTTATCTATTTTTTGGATACTAGTTTGTATCTGTTAATCCCATACTCCTAATTTGTCCCTCCCCCTGGAAGGGAGTTCAAAGATCAACTAATCCAATACATTTGTCAGAGAAGCTAAACGTTCTCTGTCCAAGGAACCACCTCCGGTTTCCCAAAGCCCCTGCGCAGGGTTTTTTCTGAGTGCTATTTAATTAAACCTGACTGTTGTTCATCAGTTCAGACACAACAAGACCACTAAGGCATATCCAGGATTAGGATTTTTTTTTCAGGTTTAACTTTTTAAAAAAAAGTCTAATCAAATATGTATGCTAAAATTCTACACGCCTCTCATATCTTCGAGGTATTTCACTGCAAAGAGAAAACGGTATTGTCTTCAGAGCTAGATACACTAGATTTATGCTCCCAGTTCTACTACCTAGCCATTTAGAGCATTATTTCCTTATTGTAAGGATTAAATGAGTCAGGACTTCCCTGCTGGTCCAGTGGTTAAGACTCCACGCTTCAACTGCAGGATGCATGGGTTCGAACCCTGGTCTGGCCTGCAATGCAGTGCACTGCAGCCAAAAAAAAAAAAAAGAAGAAGAAGAAGAAAAAGAGTTAACATATGTAATGCTTCTGTCTCCATAAATGTCAGTTCTCTTTCCTGCTGGTAAGTTTCCTTGGGTGCAGCCAATGTGAATAATGTGAATTAGTTTTAAGACTGGGATATTCACAAAAGTATGTTTGAAATTTAATATGGATGAGTGAAATGTAAATACCCCATACACGCTATTACTTTATAAACTGATATAAATGAAATACAGAGAAGGCAGACGCAGAAATAAAACTGTGGCTTTATTTTTAACTGTAGTTAAAGCTTGCATGGGTTGAATCAAGGCTGTTCAAAACCAATCCCATAACGTGCTCTTCTCTTACCAGCCCAAAGCCTTTCCCCACAACTTCTCATTCACAATGAAAATAAGAGCATGCCAAACAATGAATAACAAACTTTTATTTAAGGACTGTACAAAAGCAAACAAAAAATTCCATTCAGGAGCTGTGATAGTTAATTTTACTGGGCCATAGGGTGCCCAGATATTTGGTCAAACATTATTCTGAGTATTTCTTTAGGGGTTTTTAGATGAGATTAACATTTAAATCAGTAGATTGAATAAAGTAAATTGCTCTCCCTAATGTGGGTGGGCCTGATCCAATCAGTTGAAGGACTAATGGAACCAAATAGCTGACCACCCCCCAAGTAAGAAAGGATTCTTCCTGCCTGACAGCCTTCAGACTGAGTCATCAACCTTTTTCCTACTTTAGACTCAAACTGAAATATTGGTTTTTCCTGGGTCTTAAGCCTGTCAGCCTTTAAACTGGAATTACACCATGGGATCTCCTGGGTCTTGGGCCTTCAGACTTGGATGGGAACTAAACCATTGGCTCACCTGGGCCTCCAACTTGCTGACTAACCCTGCAGATCTTGGGACTTGCCAGCCTCCATAATGGTGTGAGCAAATTCCTTATAATAAATAAATATATATATTCTTCCTGCTGTGTGAGTGTGTGTGTGTGTGTCTGTATACACACATATAAAATATATATTCTGTTTCTCTGGAGAACCCTAATACAGGCACTAAGAGAACTTCTGACAGCCAGATAGATCCACTTTCTGTTGGGCAGAACTGTGTACCCATCTGCAAACTGATAGCTTACATCACCACAAAGAGGTCAGATCACATATGTGGTGTGACTTGAGAGTGATTAGGTTTCTTTCTGAAACCCACACCAAAAAAGCAAGTTCATTATTTTATCCTCACACCTGGTCTACCAACTTCCTATGTGAGATCAGTACTCTCTGATCTAAGAGGCTGTTTGCTTCACAAATAGTCAAGTTTTCCAATATTATGGTCTTATAGAACAAAAGCTTCTACACTGGTGGTTAAAACTGCCACTTTTTCTAGCTGGACCTCTCTGCATCCCAGAGGGGATTCAAAAAGGCCAGTGCAACAGATGGCCTAACCCACTGCTGCCTTTTCAAGGCCACACACAGCTGAGCTGCTCTGTTTGAAGCCATACCTCCCAGCTTCCTGATTGCGCTCCTGAGGTTTTTCAGGATTACGGCTACCACATTTAAAGTCCCCATACCTGGTTATCACCAAGTTAGCTTTGAAAACATGTACATTAGCGCTGAATGTCACCAAACTATGCTGTAAACAGCATCAAGGAAATAGAAAAGGGTGGCTTTTTTTTTTTTTTTTAATTCCTCTGGGCTTCTGCCCTATATTCTAGAAGAAAGAAGGAAGAGTGTGTGATCCAAAACATGTTTACTTTTAAAAAGCTGGCTATGGGGGCTAGAGGCCTGAACAGAGAAAAGGAGAAAAGCAGTTCTTGACGGGATAAGTAAGAAGTCAGTACTGGTCATCATAACTTCATGACTACAAGCCTGAGTGCAGGGTGAGGCAGGATGAAGTGCTTTTAAACAGCCCCTCGAGTAAAGAGCCCCTGTATCTCAGTGACACACATTCAACAACACCACCTAAACCTAATCTGATTGTTCACTTGGTTTTCTTCCCGTTTTTTTTTTTTTTTTTTTTTTTTTTGCTCACACCACACAGCTTGCGGGATCTTAGTTCCCCAACCAGGGATTGAACCTGGGCCCTCAGCAGTGAAAGCACGGAGTCCTAACCACCGGACCGCCAGGGAATTCCCATCATTTGGTTTTCAAGAATTCTTCCAGAGCAATGCAAACTTCAAGTCCCCAGAAGGAAGACATGGTTTAGAACTGAGCCCTGGGAGAAAGTTGGTACAAGAGAAACCACAAAGGGGCCTGGGTTGGGGGAAAGGAGGAGAGACGGTCCAGAATCAGGTGGTTAGACCAAGAGACTGAAATCCAGGGCACTGGGCTGGAGGGTCCGGGGAGCAGGAGATGAGGCTCATCCCTAAAAAGAAGGAACCTTGAGCCCCTGAAGGGCTGGGCCAATGTCAGAGGGCCAGGACAGGATCATATCTCTGAGTGGGAGGAGCTCTGGTGCCTGAGCGGGGAGCAGAAAAGGGTCCACCTGCAGGGCCACATCTCCATTAGCAAGGCCTTTTTCTTCTGGCTTGGGGACAGTTGATTCTTCCGGTTTTTGGAGTTCAGAACAGATGATTAGAGGTGCCGTGTTTTTCCCTCCATCATGAAGGCAAGGTTCAAAGAAAGGGCGAAGGGGGCCAGAGAAACTGTGGGTGAAAGTAAAGATGTGGGACTGGTCGGTCACGTTGTAGAAGGAAATGACTCCTGCTTCATAGTCCAGAAAAATCCCCACACACCGCGGGGGCTCTTTCAGGCGGAAGGAGGTCTGCGGGGATGTGAGGGCCTCGTACTCATTCCCGCGATTCTGTCGCAGGAGCCAGTGTCCATTGGCGGGCGAGGCGGTGACCTTCCCCTTCCTGCTCACTGATTCACTACACACCCCCAGGGCCCACTTGGTCTTGTCTGCCACAGACACCTCCCAGTAGTGACAGCCAGCTATGAAGTACTCAGAGCCCAGGACACTGACGACGAAGTCAAATCGCTGAGGGTTGTTGGGCACAGGCTGCCTTGTGTCTCCAAGCTTCACGCACCTGCGGTCCTCAGACAGGATGAGTTTGGGATGCGCTGTGTCTGGGTCCAGGGTCACCGTCACTGCAGAGAGTCACAGAGAGGTGAGGTTTGAGACAGCTAGGTCTCAAGGGATCTCTGAGTAGCTTTGGAGGGAATAATCATCCCTAGGTCTGCAACCACTGTCATCGGCCCATTTTAGTTTATGGTGCCCTCACCTTCACATGTCCTTGAACTAAAGAAAATTGTCTTCCAGTCTCCTAGATCTGCTGATGGTCTACTAAGTAAAAGAGGAAACGTTTCTCACCCATCTGTGAAGCTGCCTTAATCCTTAGGAAATACTGCCTTTGTCTTTGCTAGTCCAAAGAAATCTAATTCCTGATAATAAACAGGCTTTGATGTTAGACCCAGTAGCTAGATAGCATGTTTTAAGTCCCAGCTCTGCCACAAGCTAGTTATGTGACCCTGGGCTTGTTATTCATCTCCAAACCTTAGTTTCTTCGTCTGTAAAGTGGGAATAATAGCAGCACCTATGTTGGAGAGCTGTTGTGCTGATTTGATGAGCTAATGCATGAGATAGTGCCTTGTTCACACAGTGAGTGTGTGATGCTCATTTTCTTAGCTAAAATTATTGCTTATCACTATCATTTTAACATGGTAATATAGAGAGACTTCCCTGGTGGCGCAGTGGTTAAGAATCTGCCTGCCAGTGCAGGGGACATGGTTCAATCCCTGGTCCAGGAAGATCCCACATGCCACGGAGCAGCTAAGCCCGTGCGCCACAACTACTGAGCCTGCGCTCTAGAACCCACAAGCCACAACTACTGAGCCTGCATGCTACAACTACTGAGGCTGCATGCCACAACTACTGAAGCCTGTGTGCCCTAGAGCCCATGCTCCGCAACAAGAGAAGCCACCATAATGAGAAGCCCGCACACCGCAATGAAGAGTAGCCCCCGCTCCACGTAACTAGAGAAAGCCCGCACGCAGCAACAAAGACCCAACGCAGCCAAAAATAAATAAAATAAAAATGTTAAAATAGAGAGATGGATTCTTCCTTAAAATTGTGGATTATGAGGGTCACAGTGAGTCTCCCTCCTTCCCCAAGTACGGAAAACAGGCTCTTCTTGGAGAGTTAAATACATGAAATGTGTACTCGGTCAAAGTAGTGGGAATGAGTCAGACTGTGAGAGTGAAAAGTGTTTGTAAGTTCCCAGAATTCCAACCAAGGTGACCTGGTGTTTTCTCAAGTGGCCGACTCATGGATTATATTTTTCCTGCCTGAAGGAAGACCCTGTGAACGGAAGGGGGATGAGCAGCTTGCAAAGTGGAGAAGGACTGCAAAGCAGTGAAAATAACAGGTCTCGTTCAAACAGCAGCAAAACATGCAAACTAGGAAACAATTGAAAAGAGACGTGCAAGTCTTTTTGAAGAAAACTATGAAAACTTTTCATAGTCTACATTGTTGGGGCATCTGCCCAACTCACTCCCTTCTCTGAGAATCACCACCCCCCAAGGAAACTGATCTTCAGAGAAAGAAGGATGTGGCAGATGCGTAGAAAGAAGAGACAGGAGCACTGGCTATCTATCTATCCAACAGCGGGAAAGGAAGGACTTCCCAACCTGAAAGCACAGAAGAGACTACACAGGAAAAGATGAATAGATTGGACTACAGAAAAATAAAACACTCATGCATCCAAAAAAAAAGGAAATTAACATGCAAATGAAAAACTCAGAAAAATATTTTGTGAAAAATAGGACCAAGAGTGAATATAGAAAAAGTCCCCACAAATCGAAAAGTAGCCAGAATAGGACAGGCGCAGACAAGCCAAAAAGATAAAATACAAATAATCAATGAACTTAAGAAAAATCTCAAAAATCATAGAAAACCCATAAGAAGAGTAAACCAAATATTTATCAGTGTTCTAAAAGAAGGGAGACTTTCTGAATCAAAGATTTTAAAATTTGATAAGCAGATAAACAGATTTGACTTAAATGTTTTTTTTAATTACAGTCTGCCTTCCAAAGGAACAGAGCAATGGGCTCTGAAATGTGGATCCATTAAACTGGTGTAACTTACCAAAGTGTAGCCGGGCCCTTCTCCAGCCTGGAAGACAGAAAAAGGGATTGTTAAAGTGGTGGAGAAATGGAGACCTCCTGGTGCAGGTGGAGTGGGGGCAGGTAGAGTGGGGGGACAGGGTGAGTGCACCTCACCTGAGTTTGCTGCAGATCTCTTTAACTCTACAAAAGAAGAAACAAGGGGAGTGAGCTTTCACTGGAAACATAGAATCAACAGGAGATAAGTTGGTATAGAAGTTATAAGAACAGGGGAACTTACTCAGTTCACGCCGGAGTTTCTCTAAAGAATAACAATTTGACAGATCAGAATGAGGGCTTGTACATACATGCCTGTGATGCTCCGGTCCCACCCCAACCGCATTCCCAGAGCAGATCCCCACTAGCAATACTCTGAACTTTCCCCATGACAGTGTTTCCAACGGCAATGGCTCCCAGCCATGGGCCTGGGGTCCCCAGAGATACTGCAGAGGGTCAGCGAGTCCCTATGGGAGCCAAACCTGACCTGCAGATTGAATCAACAACACATCTCACACATGTAAGTGATGGCAACATAAACGTATGTAGATGTTGCGGGAGAAGAATAAAATATAAGTTCATTTAAAACTATTACTAATTTCCATTAGATTTTCTTATGCATATTTTCTCAATGTAAAATCAAATAGACATATCACATGTCTGAGGATTTGGGGTTGTTGTTGTTATGAAGAGGTTCTCATACATGAACAGGTGGAGAAGAACTGTTCCACATATTCAGTTGAATGAGGATCCATCTACCTTGGGTCCCACCAAAGGGAACGTCATGCCTGAGTGACAGAAGCGTCTCCCAGATGGCTTCACCTATGGAAGGTATCTCTCTTCTTGCTAAAACATTTCCCATTTAGAGACTACATAACAGTTGTGCAGGAAAGAGGAGCACAGAATATTTGAGAAAAAAGAGGCCTTAGGGAGCCAGGAAATTCCCAACCCTCATGCTTGAAGTATCCTTGCCCCCTCTCTTCTGCCCCAGGAGGTGAATCTGAGACTCTCATCATAAAGCAAAGATGTCAGCAGAAGGAGGTTTGTGGCACGGATGAGGAGCAGAACTTACTGAGGGCTTTATAGAGACGTCCTAAAAAAACAGAGAAAGAGGCACAAGTGAGCAGATCCTGCCGCTTTATCCCCAGGGCCCAGGAAGTCTCATCACTCCGCCCCCATGCCCCCCAGCCCCCAAACCCCACCCCCGGCAGAAAGAATGATGACAATCCTATCAGCCCCCAATACAGTCACATCCTCCTAAGGGCAGACTGGGGGATTCACCGGTGCTGGTGCCACTTTCCAGATGACCTGGACTACCCTGACTTTGGTTCCTCTTCCCTTCCTTTTGTCTGTCTGGTTTCATTTCCGCTGTTCATATGACTGTTTCCAATATGTTTGTAACCGAGTGTCCATGAGTGTATGCCTTGCCGCCCTTTTATAACTGTTTATAATATCTATGGTGTAAAACTAGCTGAAGGCCTACCATTGACTTACTGATGTGGGCTGTTATTCTCTACACTAACCTCCCCCCACCCCGCTGAAGTACTGTGGAGAAACACAAATTTGGAGACCCCAGAAGGTCTGGGACGTGTGCATATGCTTCTGTGCTTTGGGGGAGTACTTGCAGCCTCTCTGGAAGGGTCATCTGCCCACATTTCCCCTTAGCACTGGCCCTGCCACAGAGTTGAAATTATACATTTGAGTTCACTGCCAGGCCCTGTGCTAAGGGCTGGGCATGTGTTAGGTGTTGGGCATTGGGGCAGTGAAGCTGAATATGATATGGCCCCTAACAAGATAATGGTTTATTTTTACCATTCCCACTACCAACAGCCTCCATTTAGTGTGTCCTGTTTTTACGACGTAGGCCCTGAATCCGCTCAACAATGTGAGGTGCATATAATTATTATTCCCATTTTACAGAGTGGTGGTCTGAGGCTCAGAGGGACATGGAAATTTATCCAGATTATCCATCTGGTAAGTGGCCAAGGAGGCAGGATTCAAACCCAAGTCTGTCTGATTCCTAGTTGGAGGCCTTCCCCACTACACCACACTGTTCCTTCCCTTCTAGGACACGACGGTCATTGTGTCCCTGAGGTGTGCACCCCCATGCTTTAACTAGCCTGGAGCAGATGTGAGGGGGGAAGGGAGGAGATGCCGAAATCACTGCAGGTGGAGCCATTTCTGAGCCAGTGACTCGTCTTCCCAGCTAGACATTCAGAGGGCAGAGCCCCACCTGCTTTTTTGTACCTGGGGTGTCTGTCTTTTACCCTCAGTGGCCCAGAGCAAACATTCAATTAATGAAAACAAAATGGCAATAAGGGAAAGGTTTCAGGCACTGTAGTAGGAGTTTTGTGGGGTTTTTTTTAAGTTGTCTCTTTTAATCCTGAAAATAACCGGGTGAAGAGATCTATTATCCCCATTTTACAGATGAGGAAACCAAAGCTCAGAGCAGTAAAGCGACTTAACCCAGCCAGTAAGTGGCAGGTCTGAGCCAGGTGCTGCGGACTCCAGAGCCTATGCCCCTCCCACTGTTTCACACCACCTCTCTCAATGCAAAGATTGTGTGGATCCTCCTATAATACCATTTTAATATATGTTAAAATAGTATATGGATCTTCTTTTTAGGTGATTGGTGGGAAAGCCAATGACAGAACCTATGAATTTTGACCCCAGGCATCCCTTCGGCCACTGCTACCAAACCTATAACCCCTTGATATTAGAAAATAAATTCCAATGGTATTAACAGAGAATATATGTGTGGTGTGTGTGTGTGTGTGCGTGTGTATACACATACACCACATATATATTGTATGTATAACAACTATTAGCATTTATGTAGGAGAAAAAATGTTATTTGTTCCCTACCCCTTATTCTATATATATAATTACCTTTTTCTTTTGCATGGTCTGAGAGAAGATTTTCTAGAGGAAGGAAAGTAAAAGAAAATGAGATTCTGTGCCATAACCTTGAGGGTCCCTGCTTCCTATTGAATTTATGGGCTCTCGAACTTGTCCCCCTCTATCTCCACCTCCACCTCCCTGATCCAGGCCCTCATCTCTCATTTGGATGCCAGAAAGAGCGGCCCAAATTGCCCTCAAATTCTGTTTCGCTCCCTCTGGCCTCCTCTCAACACAGCAGCCAGAGAGAGCTTTCTGGAAGCACAATTCTGGTCAGGATAGCCCATTCGCAGCTTCTCCACAGCTCCGAGGAGAAAGACGAAAACCCTTCATGGGATCTGCAAGGCCTCACATGCTGGTCCCCGCCTAACTCTGCAGCAGTACCTTCTGCCACATTTCCCCTCACTTTTGCACCATGTATCTTTCTCAAGCTGTTCTGCTTTGGTTGTTTCCTATTCCCCCTTCCCCCATGCCTGTCCATCTTCCAGATCAAACATCACTGGGAACATCATCTGGAAACTCCTCTGCCATCCCTGAAGTTTGGTTGGTTCCACCCAGTCACCGTCTTCCCAGCCTTCAGAACTTCCTTTTGTGGTTTTTTTGTACATATTTATTTGTGTAATTATTTAATGCACGTATACCTCCCTGACTAGACGGAAGGTTCCAAGAAGGCAAAGACCGTGTCCACTTTCACTCACTGTTGTGTCCCCAGCATCTGGTATAGTCTGCACCACTTAGCAGAGAATTATCAATTATTTGTTGAATGACTAAACGGGTCCCCTACCTTAGACCTACACAACTCCCCCAGGATAAGATCAAGCCATGAGCTCAGAGACAAAATCACCAAACATACTGGAAGGCAAGTTATTACAAGGAAGAGTCAGCAGAAACTGGGAACGACAGGTTTTGACACCACCACCACCGTCACCACCCAGCAGATGCTGGGATCTTCAGGTCTGGAGTTTAGATTAGTGGGCCCTGGGGACACAAAAATGAACAAAACGGAGAAACATACCTGCCCAGCCCAGGACACTCACCTACCTCCATTGCGTGTTCATAGAGAAGCCTCTCTGGAAGGGAGAGAGAGAGAGAGAGATATCACCTCAGCTTAAGGAAGGGCCTTTTCTAACAGGCAGAGCTGTCCAAGGGACCACAGGCTGCCTGAGCAGGACTTTGCTCCTTGTCGCTGTGGGTGTGTGACCATCAGAAAGGATTAGAGGGTCTTCAAACCATCAGACAGGGAGAGGAGTGTTCAGTTATGTGACTTTCAAGGTCCTTGGCAACCCTGCGAGCCATGAAATGCAACCATATTAATGAGGGTTTTATCCAATGGATATGATTGGATTTCTTAATTAATTAGAAGACTGGCATCATGCCAGTCTTCTAATTAATTCACAGCTCTGCCCAGGAGCTTTCTGCACTTTCTTTGATCCTCTCTTCAATGTGGGTCCCCAGAACACAGCTCTACCAGTTTTCTCCCAGACAACCTATGGATAACTGTTAGGTCTATGTCTGCTTCCTCCCAGCCTTTTCCTAGAGAGGCTGCAGTACCAATTCCTGCCAGCCTGGGCTCCCTTACCACTTAGTTACCTTTTGACCTTCTTTGCTTCCAGATGATGTAAATGCCCACCAAGATGAAAATCCCCAGGACAGGCAGGATCACAGCAAGAGCCACTGCTGATGAGGAGAACCTCCCTGGAGATGGGGCTGAAACAGAAGCCACCTGTGACCACCCTCTGAGAGCTTCTCCATGCCAAGGGCCCCACCTCGAATGGCAGGTGACTCAGGCACATCCCAACTGCCTCCATCACCTTGAGAGAGACCTCCAGCCAAGTTGGTGAGGCTCTCTGCTTCTCTCAGCGACTCAAACCCCAGATGACCCAGGGATGACTTTAAAGTGAGATGTTTATCTCTCAGGATTGGTTTCAATGGTCCTGCCTGAAGACAATGAGTCAAACTCAGCATCTCAACCACAATCTCATCCTGCCCGAGACTTTGGAGAGCTGGAGGTGCTTCCTCAGGAACCGCTATAGTCTTCTCATGAGCACCCATCTGCTGCCCCTTCGAATCCTCACTCTGGGATAGAACAGCAGTCAACGAACTCTTTGCCCTGAGCCCTATCAGCAGGGGCAAAACAATTTCTATGGTGTTACAGCAGCAAGCCGAACGTCTAGACAGGAGAGAAAGAAGAACGAAAAGAAGAACTAGCGAAGAAAATAACAGCAGAAGAGGCTCTATGACAAGTGGCAAAGAGCCTAAGCTGGATGTGAATTCTCACTCAGCACTGTGTGACCCCCGGAGAGAGACTGAGGCTCGCCAAGCCCGGCCTGCCCTCTGGAACATGCACCCAAGAAGAAATAAGGCCCCGGGCCTGGCCTCCTTATTCTTGGAACCCCTTTGTCAGATGTCCCAGGCAGGGAAAGAGGTACAGAAACTCTCACCTGACACATGCAAAGGCAACTGGAGGAAGATGAGTGTGATGAAGCATCTGGAGAGCCAGGAGCCTGAGGAACTTGCCATCTTCATCCAAACTAAGAGGACAGACACAGGGAGACATCAGAAAGAGTTGGCGAGCTTGATGGGAGAAAGGGTACCACCCAGGAGGTGGGGCAGAGATGGAGGCTGCATTGGGTACACTCTGGAGTCACAGGCCAGGTATTGAATCCCAGCTCTGCTGCTTACCTCCATGTGGCCTGAGTCTCTGGGACTCAGTTTCTCCATCTTTGAAATGGGTATAATAACTGTGCCTCCTGGCAGAATCATTGTGAGGATTGAAGGAAGTAAGTGCTCAACACAGAGGCTGGCATCATGGTTAAGTCTATAAATGCCATGAGTGAGCACTGGAGGGTGACACTCTGAGTGTGATTTAGAAGGCACAGGGAGGAGTCCAGAAGAATGAGAACCTATACCCAGAACTAACCAGGTAAACACGGGAGGACTGGCTTCTTTTTGCATTTAGTGTCCCAGGTCAGGCTTGGGAAGTGCCTATTGCAAGCCAGTCGTGGACGCACAATGTAGCCTGGAGCTCTTCCCTGACAGCTTTTCAAGTTTGACTCTTGAGAAACAAGAAACCAAGGCAGTGAAGTTCCTCCATTTCATTATGAAGGCACTAATCCTACAAGTTCAGGGTCTGGAGTTAGAAAGACCTGGGTTCAAGTCTTCGCTCCACCCATGTCCTAGTTCTGTGTCCCTGGGAAAGTTGACATCTGTGGGTCTTCAGTTCTTAATGTATAAATGGGGAACCTTCTTCAGAGGCAAATGTGAGGGTTCAAGGACATGATGCATGTGGAGCACTTGCCACATATGCCTGTTGTTATTATTACTAAACTAAAAGAGGACAATCATCCCTGGGAGGTGTGGGTCACTGTGTGCACTAACCACAGGAAGACCCTAAGGGATTCCCTCCTGTACGACTCTTTCCCCTCCTACTTGCTACTGTCTGAAATTCCTTGAGCAGGAAACAAACCTTTCATGCCACCCCTGGGGTTGAAGTTCAAATGCAAATACTCAAGGAAGAGAGAAACTGTCTCTTACATTCTCCAAGACTTCAAATATTTTCCAAAGAAGAGGGTTTTGGAAATTCCCTGGCAGTCCAGTGGTTAGGACTTAACGCTTTCACTGCAGAGGGGCTGGGTTCAATACCTGGTCAGGGAATTAAGATCCCACGAGCCGCGTGGCACTGACAAAAAAAAAAAGAGGAGAGTTTTATGGAAGTCGTAAGGCCAGATCTCTGCAGGTCTTGGAAGATGGCAAAGTGGGGCTTGGAGGAGGTGGGGCAGACAAAGCAAGATGGGGAAACTGAAGATGGACTCAAGCTTTGAACACATTTCCAATTCTGTTTTTCTCACAGCAAACAGCACACTGCTTTAGGCTTGTTTTCTTTGTTTGTTGTTTTAAAATCATGATGCATGCATATAACAACCCCTCTAATCCCCTGATGTTGCAAGTGGCAACATAATGCTAGGACATTGTAAGGTTAGGAATACGGTTAGGATGGTTTTGTTGTTGTTGTTTTTGTTTGTTTGTTTGTTTGTTTTGCCTCTATCCCACCCACTTTCCTGCAGGTTACCAGCTACTCAGAAAGTGAACAGGACAAGTTAGGTAAATGAGAAAGGCTCTCTACCTTATCAATTAAAGGTTGAAGGTGGAAGTAGGCAGGGCCCTGGATGCCCTGGAATTACCCCAATCCCCAAACCCTCAATGAGAAGGTATTTTTGAAACACAACCTGGGTAGCCATGCCCAGAGTGATGTGGAGCTGCAAGCTGAACCAGGGCTGCCTGAAATTTAATAAGAGGAGACCCTCAGGGCCCCATCTTCCTAGATTCAGATAGTTTATTAAGTGATTAAGAGGATGGGCTCTAGAGTCAGCCTGGATTCAAGCCCTGGTTCTGCCATCACCTCCCTGGTGTGACCTTGGACAGGCTAGTTTACTCCAAGTCTCCTCTCATTCACACATGAAGTGGAGTTAATAATAGCACCCACCTCGTAGATAGGGCTATAGTGAGCATTCATAGAGAGCATGCGGTTCAATGGTCTGCACCAGATACTAAGAATAAAAAAGTAGGACTTCCCTGGTGGCGCAGTGGTTAAGAATCCGCCTGCCAATGCAGGGGACACGAGTTCGAGCCGTGGGAAGATCCCACATGCCGCAGAGCAACTAAGCCCGTGCACCACAACTACTGAGCCTGCACTCTAGAGCCTGCGAGCCACAACTACTGAGCCCGCACGCCACAACTACTGAAGCCCGCGCGCCTAGAGCCTGTGCTCTGCGACAAGAGAAGCCACCGCAATGAGAAGCCTGCGCACCACAATGAAGAGTAGCCCCTGCTCGCCGCAACTAGAGAAAGCCCACGCGCAGCAATGAAGACCCAACACAGCCAAAAATTAAAAAAAAAAAAAGTTGGAAATAAATGAGGAATAATTAAAAACTGACAATGTGGGTTGTTAAAATACAAATAAATGTAATATATATTTCTATTTTTTAAAAAAAGCAAATGAAGTCCTTCCATCCAATTGTCACTCTGAGTAATGAGGGCAGGTGAGGTGGCTTCGGGAGGAGAGCTAGAAAAGATGACACCAGATACAGGACTTTCACTCTCTAGTCATTAGAGAAATGCAAATTAAGACCACAGTTAGATATGCTTTGTCTTCCTTCAAGTTATCAAATATCAGGGGGAAAAATACCCAGAGTTAGCACACATGTGGGCAAACTGACTCCCTTGTCCATTGCTAAACAACTTTCATTGCTAAAGGATAATTTAGCAATAAGTATCAAAAGGTTGACACGTAGGCAAAAGTTTTAATCCAGTAATTTCACCTCCAGAAAAGAATACTACAGAAATAAATAAGGATGTGCATAAGGATTTGATGGTGAGGATGCTCATCACAAAGTTATTTACGAAAAGAAAAAATTGAAGACAACCTAAAAGTCCACTAAAATGGGAATGAATATTTATGGTACATTCTTGCAATTAAATACTATGCAGTATTTCATAATCACATGATAGAACAATCTTTAACAGCACTGGGAAATTTTCACTATATCCCAAACAATAAATTTTTAAAACGATGCATAGGATGATACAATTTAGGCAGAATATGCTTAGGAAAAAGGCAAAAATGTAGATATTAAGCAGTGGTTATTTCTGAGGGTGGGAGAGGGGAATGAAGGTGATCTTTATGGTTTTCCCTGTGTATTTTCTAAATTTTCTACCTTGAACATGTATTACTGTGATTATCAGGAAACAAATATATTAAAAGAAGGAGGAGGATGACCAGGAAGGGAAGGAGAAAGAGAAGAAACAGAATCCACTTTGGGCAAAGGCACACACAGTCCAGGAGGCAAAGAAGCACAGCAGGAAGTGCCTCCGAGGTCCAAAATCAGAAGCCACAGCCACAGTTGCTTTACAGCGTCTCTTCTCAGAGCTTTGAGTGGAAAATTAAGTGCTGCCAAATCTTTTATTTCCTATTTTCTTGCATGGATGTAATAACCCTCTATCTGGTCACCGTACTGATCTCCAGATCTATTCTTCTGATCTGGTTGACCAGGATGGCCTTCTTCCATCATGTCCTCAGTTAACTTATATTATAATATATCAATATTATAACAATCAACATTATGTTACTGTAAGATTGAATTAATACTAAATCATAAATATATTTTTGAGTTATTAATATTGTTCTATATCCATAATGGCTCCAATTTATTGCATCTGTGGGTACTCTACATATATTATCTTTGCTATTGACAACAACCCTGAAAAATAAGTATTACTGTCCTCATTTTACACTCAGAACAAGGCCATCTTGCACATATCAGGGCATCATGCAAGCAAACTGACGGGATCCTTTCTGGAAGTAGGTAGAATGTAAAACATGGATAAATAGATGAGTGAATGAATGAATGCACAGCCTTGTATCATGAGTTACAAAATGCACAAATCACTTCCTCACTTCTCAGAGTGGTTATCATGAAATTCCTTTATGAAGAAAGTTCCCCTAATAAATATAAAGCATAATTTCACTTCCTAAAGTTCAATGTACATGACACAATTTGGGGACCATTTATACCTTAACAATATTGAGTGTTCTGGCCAATAAACAGTTTATCTCTCTACTAATTTAGGTCTTCTTTAATTTCTTTCAGCAGTATTTTATAGTTTTCAGTGTATAGATCTTGCACATCTTTTGTCAGCTTTACTCATAAGTATTTAATATTTTGATGTTATTATAAATAGTATTAAGTTATTAATTTTAATTTCTGATTTTTCATTACTAACATATAAAAATACAGTTGATTTTTGTATATTTTGCCTTATATCCCTGACCTTGCTAAACTCATTTACTAATTCTAGCATTTCTGCAGATTACATAGGATTTTCTATATAGAAGATCACATCACCTGTGAGTAAAGACAGTCCTACTTCTTCCTTTTTAATCTGAATGTCTTTTATTTCCTTATCTTGCCTTGTTGCCTTGGCTCCTTGCCTTGTTCCTGATCCTAGGGAAAACATTCCTTCTTTCACCATTAGGTATAATGATAGCCATAAGGTTTTCATAGATGCCTTTTATCAAGGTCAGGAAATTCCCTTCTATTTCTAGTTTTCTGAGAGTTTTTATCAAGAATAGATGTTAATTTTGTCAACTGATATGTCTGTATGTATTGAGATGATCACACAATTTTCCCCTTTTTTTATTGAAGTATAGTTGATGTACAATATTATATAAGTTTCAGTTGTACAACATAGTGATTCAAAAATTTTAAAGGTTATATTCCATTTATGGGCTTCCCTGGTGGCGCAGTGGTTGAGAATCTGCCTGCTGATGCAGGGGACACGGGTTCGAGCCCTGGTCTGGGAAGATCCCACATGCCACGGAGCAGCTGGGCCCGTGAGCCACAATTGCTGAGCCTGCGCGTCTGGAGCCTGTGCCCCGCGACGGGAGGGGCCGCGATAGAGAAAGGCCCGCGCACCGCGATGAAGGGCGGTCCCCGCACCGCGATGAAGAGTGGCCCCCGCTTGCCGCAACTGGAGAAAGCCCTCGCACGAACCGAAGACCCAACACAGCCAAAAATAAAAAATAAAAAAAAAAAAAAAAAAATTAAATAAAGGTTATATTCCATTTATAGTTATTCTAAAATATTGGCTATATTGTCTTGTTGTACTATATATACTTGTAGCTTATTTATTTTATACATATGATTTTTTTTATGTTTCTGAAAGTACTGAGTTTATTTTAAAGCATTGCATCAAGTTTGAATCTCAGTAAACAAAGCCATGTCTTCATTATATGTTGATTTTGGCAAAGAGCACAGACTTGCAAACATCAAATGATATGATAAAGTACTTTAAAGTAAAAGGTGTTTGCTTTTAGTACTGTGGAACTAAAGTATCGATAGAAAGTTAACGTGGGACTAAAATACAATATATATGTCTTCTGGGTGATTTAGGCCATAATGTTTTGGCTTCTTAGAAGTTTTCAAAATTAACAGTTTTAAAATTGATCCTTTTATCTGATTATTATTAAATAAGATAATATTTAATAATATTAAATTATAATAAAATTATATTATTATTAAATATAAAAGGATTATTATTATCCTTTTATCTGCTATTCGCTGGAATAGAGGCATAGAAAAGATTCTCTCTGCTTAGATTAACGTACTCATACAATATACGCCTAAGCTGAAACAAAAAGGTCAAATATCTGAGAGATAATGGCATTCGTGATCACAGGTTGTTTTAAAAGGGGAAAAATGAGTTCCAACCTATTTCTTTTTTGGCCATGCCACACGCCTCGCGAGATGTTAGTTCCCTGACCAGGGATCGAACCTGTGCCCCCTGGAGTGGAAGCGTGGAGTCCTAACCTCTGAACTGCCAGGGAATTCCCAGTTCCAACCCATTTTAAAATAGTTCATTAAAAGTCTGAGCTCTTTGCAAAAGGGTGCCATTTTAAACTTATTTGCCATCCCACTTCCATAACATTTATAAGCATATTTCACTGGGCAAGCAAATTAGTAACGTGATTGCATCATAGCTGTGTAGTTAATCAAGAAACTTGTCAACTGAATACAACTTTGTGTGTGTGTGTGTGAGGTCATCTGTTCTGACCACTGAAATATGCAATGAAAGGCTATATTTAGAAGCTTAGAAAACCTGTGGTTCAGTACCTAGAAGTTTCAACTTCAAAAGAATAGGAATGTTATAATTACTATAGGAAATTATAATGTCTGGAATATCATAAACATTATTTGCAACTACTTTTTAATCACAACGATTTCACATCAGAAGGGTACATATTTTTGTTCACTAAAACTAATGAGGCAATTTGGCAACAAGAGACAGATTCTTTCTTTCTCACTCTCCTTTCAAAATTACTCAGTGTAGAGCTACAGATATACTTAAGCTGCAATAATAATACCAGAAAAGGGAACAGGTGTTTGCTTTTCAAAATCACTGAAGTACATAAAATGTCAGCAGACAACAATACTATTCCATGACATCTACTTAAAATTTTATGTTCATCTCCCATTCTTCTCATCATAACGTTCACATTTTAATTATGTATTCATTTTGATTGTTTGCATGTGAAAACACCAACTAATCTATTATTTCAGCATTAAGGCTATTTCTTTTGAAGCCAAGATAATTTTGGAGACTCCTTTTTCAGGATTCTTAAGGCAAAATGTTTAAGGCTCATGGCTGCTGCTTTGCCTGAGCTTCTGCTTCCTTTGAACCAGGTGGGGCTGTTAAACCTAAAAAGGCATACACTGCATTATTTTCTCTGGCTTCAAAGAAGACATCTTAGTCCCCATGGTACTGACTTTCATTGAAAATCTCAGGTGGCAGGGGGTACCCTTTGGCTGGTCGACTTTTCAGGAACATTTTCTCTCATCCACTTCCAATTGTCTTCACTGGCTGCAATATCTTTTTCTTCAAATCCTACTTTGTTAGCTTCTAAGAAACCAAGCGCATCTTGCTGTTTCTTCTTAATCACCGTGGAGCCAGAGGAAGGTGCAATGTACTCACGGATCACTATCCTGGGAACAACGGTCGTAGCTGAGTCCTACAAATGGCCAAAGGGCCTATTTTTTACGTATGATTTTTAATTTTAGTTTGTTAATATAGTAAATGACATTGGTTGATTTTTTTGAATATTATACCAACCTTGCATTCTAGGGGTAAACACCAGTCAGTCATGAAGTAGTGTCCTTTTTATATATCTTTGGATAAAATTTTTTTTAATTTTAAGAATTTTTGCCTCTATGTCCATGAGGGATATGGATCAGTACTTCTCTTGTAATATCCTTTTCTAACTTTGGTAATTAGGGTAATGCTGGTCACAAAGAATGAAATAAGAAGTATTCCCTCCTCTTCAATTTTCTGGAAGAGTTTGTGCAGCATTAATATTATTTCTTCCTCAAATGTTTGATGGAAATCATCAGGAAAGCACCTGGGCCTGGAGTTTTCTTTATGAGAAGGTTTGTAAATACACATTCAATTTCTTTAATAAGTATAGGGTAATTCAGATTATCTATTTCTTCTTGAGTGATTTTTGGTAGTTTGAGTTCTTTCAAGGAATTTGTTTACTTAACTAGTATAAGTATGTTCATAATATTTCCTTATTATTCTTTTACTATATATAGAATCTGTAGTAATGTCACCTCACTCCTTCTTGATAATGGTAATTCGTGTCTCTTTTTTCTTGATCAGTCTGACTAGAGGTTTATCAATTTTATTGATCTCAAAGAACCAGCTTTTGGTGTCATTGATTTTCTCTAATGTTTTTCTGTTTCCTATTGTATTAGTTTTTGCTCAGATCTTTATTACTTCCTTTCTTTTGCTTACTTTGGGTTTAATTTGTTCTTCTTTTCCTTGTTGCTTAGGTCATTGATTTGTGATCTTCTTTCCTAATACTGTCATTTAGTACAATACAGATGACTTTATTTGTCCTCTTTTCTAATATAGTCATTAGTTGCTTAGTCATAAATTTCTCCTTAGGTATTACCTTAGTGACATCTGGAAATTTTGATATGTAGTGGTTTTCATTTTCATTACATTCAAAATATGTTCTAATTTCCCTTTAAATTTCTTCTTTGACCTATGCATTATTTAGAAATGTGTTATCTAGTTTCCAAATATTTGAAAATTTTCAAGATAACTTTCTGCTATTGATTTCTTTTTTTTTCTCAGTTCAAGTTTAATAGAAACTACAAAAGATCAAAAGTGATACCCTACTACTGTACACATCAGTTGGCCTGCCCCATAATACAGCTCAGACCATTTCCCCCAGAGGAAGAAAGGCTGGCCTCCCCAACACCTGCAGGAAAGGCCTGTCCTGTCCCACACCACATCTGGGCTGAGTGTAAGGTCTTGTATTTTAAGCATGACAATAGTACAAACGAGGTTTTGTTTTTATGGCCGCCTACTAGAGCCTGGCCCTAAAATGGCCCAGCGCTCACTTCTGCTTAGAGAAATATTCTTTGCTCTTCTGGACATCAGGCTTAACGGTATCACAGCCAGGCTTCCAGCAAGCTGGGCACACTTCCCCATGTTTGTCAGTTAACTGGAAGGCCTGAACTAGTCTCAGTGTCTCATCCACAGAGTGGCAGACAGGAAGGTCATTTATGGTGATCTGTCAAAGGATGCCTTTATCATCAATAGTAAAAAGGCCCCCGAATGAGATGCCTTTGTCGGCCTTTAATACCCCATAGTTCTGAGCAATGTTGCGCTTGGGGTCTGATATCAAGGCAATGTTCATGGGCCCCAGTCCTCCTTATTTCTTGGGTGTGTTGATCCATGCCAGATAACAGAAGTGAAAATCCACAGAAGCACCCATCACTTGGCAGTTGAGTTTCTTAAATCCATCTGCCCTGTCATCTTTATGGGGCACACAAAGGTGAAATCAAGAGGGTAAAAGAATAACACAACACATTTTCCTTTGTAGTCAGATAGGCTGATATCTTTTAACTGACCATCTGGCATAATAGATGTTGCTTTGAACTGGGGGGCAAGGTGCCCAATTTTGGCATTTCCTGAAAACATATTGCTATCAGCAGTTCTCAGACAGAAACCACCAGGACCAGTCAGGAAGAAGACAGGCCTCTGTTATTGATTTCTAATTTAATTCTGCTGTGGCCAGAAAACATACTTTGTATGACTTGAATCCTTTTAAATTTATTGACTTGCTTTGTGTGCTAGCATATGGTCTATTTTGGTAAATGTTTCATGTGTATTTTGCTGTTGTTGGGTAGAGTGTGACTAATGTGATATGAGATCTTAGCTTTTTTATTAAAGGTGTGAATTTCCTTCCTCATAATCTCATCCGAGAAGAGCGGAGAGTAAGCTAGTGGCAACATTCCCAAAAATCTAAGACTAAATAAAACCAAAAGGTAAAGAAAGGCTTATATCCCTAGTGAATTGAGGACTGGAGTCAGATGGCTTGGTTTTAGTCTTGGCTTGGTCTCTACTATCTGTGTGACTTTGTAACTTGGAGCAAGTCACTTAAACTCAGGCCCTGATTTTCCATCTTTAAATTGAGAGATTCATTTACATTTGCTGAGTTCACTGTAAATTGGGAAATAACAAGAAGTAAGGAAACGTATTTGCCTTTTGATCCAGTAAGAAATAGTCTGGAAATCTACTCTAAGGAAAGAATCTGAAATACAAAAGTTTACATGATGTCAGTAGTATTTGTATAATAGTGAGAAACTGGACCATCTATAGGTACATCGATAAGGAAATGACTAAGTAAATTATGGTTCATCAAACCTATTTTTCAAATGAAAACTAATGATGTGTTAAAAGCAAAATACAAAATAATACATTTACAATGATTATAACTACATTAAAGAGTGTGTAGGAAAGGAACTAAAAGTAAGTCTTATAAAATATGAATAGTTGTTAATAATTAAGGTGGTTGGAAATATGGGCAATTTTTTCTTATCTCTATTTCCTAACTTATTGATAAAGTATAATATATTGATGAACAAATGTGCAACATGAAACTAAATTTAGCAAAAATGAAATTTATTTAATTAAAGAATTTTGACAAGTTGAAGCTTTAAATTCCTTTCCAGCTCCAATATGCTCTAATTCTGCTTCATGAAAAGGAAAAATAACATTTCAAGACTGTTTGTCTAACTTTCAGTTCTCCACTAGAAATAACCTAATTTGGAAACTTGATGCTTCAGATTACAAAATTACTGAGTTAAGAGGAGGATTAGTCAGATTCTATTTCTGAGAGTGCCTTCCATGGGCAGAGCAATGGTGAAGGAGAACCATGGTATTCAATGGAAGTTTCCAAGCCAAGTGGGGAGAAGAAACCAAAGAACAGGAGAGGAAACTAAAAGATAGTAGAGGGGAAACAGGGTAGAAGAAAAAGACTGAAAAAATAAAAGGGTGAACAGATGGTGAGTGAGAGTTTTCCATCATCAGCTGTCTAGATGCCACCTTTGCTGTAAGTCACCTGTAGGACACTAGGTCCCAAAATTGTTATATATAAATATATATTTTTTCGTTAGTATATATAACATTTTAATTTTTTCTTGTATCCATCCTACTTCAAGGAAATAGAAGCCCTCTCTTCTCACTATCTCCCCTAGTCTTTTTTTTTATTTTTATTGGAGTATAGTTGATTGTGTATAATGTATAATGTTGTGTTAGTTTCAGGTGTACAGCAAAATGAATCAGTTATACACATACATATATCCACTCTTTTTAAGATTATTTTCCCATATAGGCCATTACAGAGTATTGAGTAGAGTTCCCTCTGCTATACAGTAGGCCCTTATTAGTAATCTATTTTATATACAGTAGTGTGTATATGTTAATCTCAAACTCCTATCTCTCCCCACCCCCCTCTCTATCCCCTTTGGTGACCATAAGTTTGTTTTCTGTGTCTGTGAGTCTATTTCTGTTTCGTAAATAAGTTCATTTGTATCACTTTTTAGATTCTGCATGTAAGTGATATCATATGATATTTGTCTTCTCTGTCTGACTTACTTAGTATGATAATCTCTAGGCCCATCCATGTTGTTGCAAATGGCTTTATTTTGTTCTTTTTATGGCTGAGTAATATTCCATTGTATATACCTACCACATCTTCTTTATCCATTCCTGTGTCGATGGATGTTTAGGCTGCTTCCATGTCTTGGCTATTGGAAATAGTGCTGCAACGAACATTGGGATGCATGTGTCTTTTTGAATTAGGGTTTTCTCCAGATATATGCCCAGTAGTGGGATTGCTGGGTCATATGGTAGTTCGATTTTTAGTTTCTTAAGGAACCTCCATACTGTTTTCCATAGTGGCTGCACCAATTTACATTCCCACCAACAGTGCAGGAGGATTCCCTTTTCTCCACACCCTCTCCAGCATTTATTGTTTGTAGATTTTTTGATGATGGCCATTCTGACCGGTGTGAGCTGATACTTCATTGTAGTTTTGATTTGCATTTCTCTAATAATTAGTGATGTTGAGCATATTTTCATGTGCTTTTTGGCCATCCGAAGTGCCCTAGTCTTCGGCCTCAAATTCCCTCAGGCTCTGGGGCCCCTCTCGTTGCCCTCTGGGATGGACGCTCCCTGCCCTGACAGGCACCCACGGTCAGCCAGCTCCAAGTCACCTCCAGCATAGCCCTATGGCATTTCAGTTGTTCTACAATTTTTATCAAATAAAATTTATTGCTTTTTTATCCTAGCTATTATAGAAAATCTGGAAATTACAAGAAACAAAGGACAAAAATGTTTGAAATCACCTGTAATTCCTCCACCTGAAGACAATATGGTTCTTCAAATATTTTTTCTGTGTATGTATATAACTTTTTTTAAAAGTAGGACTATACTGTATATATTGTTTTATATTATTGTTTTATATATTGTTTTAATACCCAACATTTTCACCAAGAACTATATTATGTAGTTTTCCCATGCCATCAAATATTCTTTTAACGATTTCAGTGTTCCATCATGAATATGCAAGAATTTTTAAAATAATTCCATATTGTAGAATATTCAGGTTTTTCCCCAATGCATTGCTATTATAAGCTTTATCACTACAATTGATAGTAGATTGAGGGCCAAGTTATAAGACTTAGTTCTAGACTTGGCTTGGTTCCTAATTGTGTGACTGTAACTTTAAGGAAGTCACTTAAACTCTTAGGCCTTGAGTTTCCCATCTTTAAAATGGTGAGACTTTTAATTTGCATTGCCAAACCATCCTCCAGAGAGGTCATATCCATTTACCAAAGTGTATGAAATTGTTTGTTTCTCCACAACCTTGCCATTACTGGGGTGTTTTTTTTTTCTTACATCTTTGTCATTTTATTTATTTATTTATTTATTTATTTATTTATTTATTTATTTATGGCTGCACTGGGTCTTCATTGCTGCACACGGGCTTTCTCTAGTTGCGGCGAGCGGGGGCTACTCTTCGTTACGGTGCATGGGCTTCTCATTGTACTGGCTTTTCTTGTTGCAGAGCATGGGCTCTAGGCACGCGGGCTTCAGTAGTTGTGGCTCGTGGGCTCTAGAGTGCAGACTCAGTAGTTGTGGCACACGGGCTTAGTTGCTCCGCAGCATGTGGGATCTTCCCAGACCAGGGCTTGAACCCATGTTCCCTGCATTGGCAGGTGGATTCTTAACCACTGTGCCACCAGGGAAGTCCCTTTGTCATTTTAATGAGTAACAAAACTGGGTTTTTTTTTACATCTTCGTTATTTTAATGAGTAACAGTATCTCTCTAAAAATAATTAATTGTGTTTCATCTTAATTTGTATTTCTTTGATTATTCCTTTGTCATTTGGATTTTGTCAATTACCTGTCTATACTTTGTCCATTTTTCTATTTGGGCATTTGTCTCTTTAATGTTTTGTAAAATTCTTCATATAGTAGCAAATTTTTTTTCTACTACATATGTTGGAAATATTTTTCCCCACAGGCAGTCATTTACGTTTAAGTCTGAAACAGTTTAATTCCAAAAACTTCTAAAGCAGAAAAAAACATGCAGTAAGGACTTCCCTGGTGGCGCAGTGGTTAAGAATCCACCTGCCTGGCAGAAATAGAGACACAGATGTAGAGAACAAACGTATAGACACCAAGGGGGGAAAGTGGCGGAGGGTGGGGGAGATTGGGATTGACATGTATACACTAATATGTATAAAATGGGTAACTAATAAGAACCTGCTGTATAAAAAAATAAATAAAATTAAAATTTTTTTTTAAAAAGCAGAAAAAAAGAAAAAGAATACACCTGCCAATGCAGGGCACACAGGTTCGATCCGTGGTCCGGGAAGATCCCACATGCCGCGGAGCAACTAAGCCCGTGCACCACAACTACTGAGCCCACGTGCCACAACTACTGAAGCCCGCGCACCTAGAGCCAATGCTCCGCCACAAGAGAAGCCCCCGCTCATCTCAACTAGAAAAAGCCAGCACGCAGCAACGAAGATCCAATGCAGCCAAAAATTAATTAATTTTTTAAAAAGTGTTTCTTTCTAAAAAAAAAAAAAATACATTCAATGGAAGTTCCCTTGATAACTTCAAGCAGCTTAAGAAGACCCGGCAAATCTACAGCTGTTCTGTCTGAAAGCACACAGCCAGGACCTGGCTAAGAGTAAGGGCTAAATAAGTGACAGCTGTCCTACTTAATGATGACAATAATATCTAAAGGAGAGTCTTTTGACAAAACCTATCCAGTCCCCTTGTCACTTGTCCCCTTTTGTGCTCCCCGTTTCCTGTCGCTCCATTTCATCCTCTAAAATGTTCTTGTGAGTATGAAGAAAGGGGATAGTTTCTCCAACAAACCTGAGGATCCTGAGAAAATCAAAGGACTAAAAAGAACGAAGAGAGGAGAGAGGCAGGAGGACTCACCACCTTTGGAATTAGGGGCCCTTTGTCCCTCACCGGCTGAGCTGGAGTCTCCAAGCTGGGAACATCCCTCTGCCCGATCAGGGAGATGAGGCATCAGGCAGGAACATCAGGAAGGACTCCGGAGGCGGGCCTGGGAAAAATTCATCTTTTATTCTAATGCCTGAAGCCCTCAGCCAGGGGCTCCATCCACCCGGCAGACTCCCTTCCAGCTGTTCCTATACACCAACAAGCCACGCCCTGCCTGTCTGCCCCGATAAAGGAACAGAGCAAAGAGGAAGCTCCCTAAAAGCAGGGAAGCCTCCCCGTGCTGCCGGGGTAAGGGACTTTGGCACCTCAGCTCCTTCTCCCGTCCAAGCCAACTGCAGAGTGATTGCTTTTGATACATTTTGATCCTATCACACCCTTTCTTAAAAGCTTGCTCCTCTTTACTTTCCAAATCAGAGTGAAACTTAAGATTGGTTTCAAAGACACCCACCAATTAGCCACCTTCTTTAACGCACTGCCTTTATCTCCAACTGCACCCTGACATGTGCTTTCTGATAAGCAAACTTGCTGACTGTCCCCCAATATGTGATAAACCCTTTCCTGCCTATCTTGCTTTCAGAATATCCATAATTTCATATGCATAATATCCATAATTGTTTCCTTAACCATGCATTATATACTTTTATGTATTTTTGAACTTTATATATAAAGATGGAGCACATTGTACATAATTCCCTGTGATTTCCTTTTTTCACTCAACATTAGTTTCTGAGTCTAGCTGACACCTGTGGTAGCTCACACCATGTCCCCTCAGCCCACTCAATTTCGGGGTAGCTGAGACTTGAAGGCAAGCTGCTAGCATGCTACCTCACAGGCCACAGCCGCTCTTTGCTTATCTGACTGGGGCTCTTTACAAAGCTTGAGAAGGCTGTTCAGCCTGTGTGTAACCCAGGAGTTCAGGAAAGTTATTGCCCCAGGGGATCGATCAATGGGGCTTGGGGCAGGGGGTGGGGGGGTGGAAGTAAGTGGAAAATGGTCCAGTCCCCACATCTTCAGAGGGACAATTCTGAGCTGTATTCCACACAATTCCTCAGGGAGTTCTCAGTGGGAATGAGCTCAGTGGCCCACTGTCATCAGTAGCTCAATAATGCACATCTTATTGGTTTGTCTTCCTTTTCTTCTTTTTTTTTAATAAATTTATTTATTTATTTATTTTATTTATTTATGTTAGACTGCCTTGGGTCTTCATTGCTGTGCGCAGGCTTTCTCTAGTTGCGGCGAGCAGGGGCTACTCTTCGTTGCCGTTCGTGGGCTTCTCATTGCTGTGGCTTCTCTTGTTGCGGAGCACGGGCTCTAGGCACACGGGCTTCAGTAGTTGTGGCTCGTAGGCTCAGTAGTTGTGGCGCACTGGCTTAGTTGCTCCGCAGCACGTGGGATCTTCCCAGACCAGGGCTCGAACCCGTGTCCCCTGCATTGGCAGGCGGATTTTTAACCACTGTGCCACCAGGGAAGTCCCTTTCGTCATTTTCTTCTCACTCGCTATTTCTGATTCCTGGGATCACCTCCTAAATAAACTCTTGCACTGAAGAATTTGTCTCACACCCTGCTTTGGGTGGAGTACAAATTAAGACACTGAAATCTATCCATATTGATTGATAGAACTCTGGGACGTTCATCCACCACTGTGAGGTAGATCATTGTATGAATATACCAAAAATTTGTCCATTCCCTCATTGATAAAAGTGAGGGTTGTTTCTGGGCTTTTGCTTTTACAAACAGTGCTGCTATGAACATTCTTTTTTTTTTTTTTTAATCTATTTGATTGCGCCAGGTCTTAGTTGCAGCAGGCGGACTCCTTAGTTGCAGCACGCGGGCTCCTTAGTTGTGGCATGCGAACTCTTAGTTGCAACATGCATGTGGGATCTAGTTCCCTGACCAGGGATTGAAACCCTGCATTGGCATCGCGGAGTCTTATCCACTGCGCCACCAGGGAAGTACCCATGAACTTCACTCTTATCTGAAAGTATAACCAACAGACAAACTATTGTTATTCAGACTTGGGTATTTGGCAGGTGTTTTCTCTAAAATGAACAAAGGGCCCCTGTCGCTTGAAGGAAAACAACTGACAGTATTTGTTGCCAAAGTGATTTGATATTTTGGTTGGAAATTAGCAGTTTTATCTGCTAATGTGAGCTTGATAGTTTCCCAGTAAAGGAAGATTTTTCTGATGAGATTGGTAGTGACATTAGTGAATGCGAGTTTTTTATGTTATACAATGAAATGTGTCAACATTTGAAATATCTGCACAGTGAACCAATAAATTCTAAATGACTAATACATGTCTTGACAACTATGCATAAGTAAAAGAGCCACCAATATGCAAGACAATCTGGTGGATTTTACTAGAACAGAGTATAAAAAGTTCATTGGTGTATTATATATTTGAAAGTTGCTAAAAGAGTAGATCTTAAATGTTCTCAGCACAAAAAAGAAATGGTAATTATGTGACGTGCTGGTGGTGGTAGCTACCTTTATTATGGTTATCAGTTTGCAATCTATAAGTGTATCAAATCAATGGATTGTATACCTCAAACTTACACAATGTTATATGTCAATTATATCTCAATAAAGATGGGCAGGGAAAGAAAGGAAAAGTTCACTGGTATGGTTTTAGATTCCATGTTGCATTAACCTTTAAGCAACAACCACTTGTCAAGTTTCTTCTTGCATCAAAAAAAAATATCCACAATTATCTGAGGTGATTGAAATGCTCCTTTTCCAGGGAAGCCTCCTACACTGTTGGGGGAATGTAAGTTGGTGCAGCCACTATGGAAAGCTGTATGGAGGGTCCTTAAAAAACTAAAAATAGAGTTGCCATATGATCCAGCAATCCCACTCCTGGGCATATATCCAGAGAAAACCATAATTTGAAAAGATACATGCACTTCAGTGTTCATAGCAGCACTATTTACAATAGTCAAGACATGGAAGCAACGTAAATGTCCACCAGCAGATGAATGGATAAAGAAGATGTGGTATATATATATACAATGGAATATTACTCAGCAATAAAAAAGAATGAAATAATGCTATTTGCGGCAACATGGATGGACATACTAGACAACATGGATTGTCATATTGAGTGAAGTAAGTCAGACAGAGAAAGAGAAATATCGTATGATATCGCTTATATGCAGAATCTTAAAAAAAATTATACAAATGAACATATTTACAAAACAGAAATGGACTCACAGACTTAGAGAATGAACTTATGGTTACCACAGGGGGAAGGGTAGAGATAAGGGATAGTTAGGGAGTTTGGAATTGACATGTACAAGCTGCTATATTTAAAAAGGATAACCAGGGACTTCCCTGGTGGCGCAGTGGTTAAGAATCCGCCTGCCAATGCAGGGGACATGGGTTCGATCCCTGGTCTGGGAAGATCCCACATGCCGCAGAGCAACTAAGCCTGTGCACCACAACTACTGAGCCTGCGCTCCAGGTCCCTCGAGCCACAACTACTGAGTCCACGTGCCCACACACCTAGAGCCCATGCTCCACAACAAAAGAAGGCACGCAATGAGAAGCCCATGCACTGCAGCAAAGAGTACCCCCCGCTTGCCACAACCAGAGAAAGCCCACGTGCAGCAACAAAGACCCCACGCAGCCAAAAATGAATTACATTAATTAATTAATTTTTTAAAAAAAAAAGTTTTCCTTACACCCTTGATTGCTGGTAAATTGTCTTGTACAATGTCCTGCATTCTGGATTTGGCCAGTTGCGTTCTTGCGGTAACATTTAATTTATTTCTCTATCCCTCAGATTTCTGAAACTGGAAAGCTACAGGTTTGTTTAGATTCAGGTCCACTTCTGAGCTGTGTGACCTGAATGAGAGCCTTAACCTGTCTGTGTCCCAGTTTCCTTACTAGTAAATTTTTTTTTCTGGCTGCGCCATGTGGCATGCGGGATCTTAGTTCCCCGACCAGGCATGGAACCCGTGCCCCCTGCAATGGAAACTCAGAGCCCTAACCACTGGACTAGCAAGGAATTCTCCTTACTAGTAAATTTTTTTTACACTTTTCTTGATTTTTTCAGGAAAATTGACTTTTTAGAATTTTATCATAGTCTCATACACCAGAACAATAAATAAACCACTTTTTTTAAAGGTTATATTCCATTTATGGTTATTATTAAGTATAGGCTCTATTCCCTGTGCTGTACAATATATCCTGTAGCTTATTTATTTTATACACAGTAGTTTCTACCTTTTTGGTAAATTGAGGATAAGAATGGTAACTCACTCATTGGGTGTAAGGATTAAATTAGTTAAAACATGTAAAATACTTAGAACTGTGCTTTACACCCAATAAATGGTAGCTAGTATTATTATCTGAGGAAAGTCTCTAACTTGAAAGCTAGAGACCAAAATAAACAACAAGAGACAATCTAGGAAGTGGAAGAAAATGGCAGAAAACTACAACTGATATCCTCAGAAACATGAAATAAGAGAAGATCCTGAATCCACAACACAAAAGCAAGAGGCTACCAAAAGGAAAGTCAGGGAACCAGGAAAAACACTTGGAAATTAAAATTTTATGACAGAAATGAACAAATTCAACAGAAAAACTACGGGATAAATTTCAGAAAAATCTCTCATACAGACTTCCCTGGTGGTCCAGTGGTTAAGACTCCACACTCACAGTGCAGGGGGCCCAGGTTCGATCCCTGGTCAGGGAACTAGATCCCGCACACCACAACTAAGAGCTTGCATGCCACAACTAAATGATCCCGCATGCCGCAACTAAGACCCGGCGCAGCCAAGTAAATAAATACATACATGCATACATAAAAATGTAACTACTAAAAAATCTCTTATAAAGTTAGAATAAACAAAACCAAGGGATGGAAAATGAGAGAAAAATGATGAAATAAACAAGGGAATCTAACAGAGAGAAAATTTCCCAGAAGTGAAGACTGTATGTTTCCTGATTGAAAGGGACCCCTGAGTACCTAGAGCAATGAATGAAATAGCCTTACATTATTATTACTTATCATGATGAAGGTTCGAAACATCAAGGATAAAGGAAAAATATATGTCCTAAAAGCTTCCAGAAACAAGTGAACAAACAAAAATTACATAAGAAGTAACGGAAATCAGAATAAATCAGACTTCTCAAGAGTCTAGCCACATGAGAAGCTAGATAACAGTGGATCAACGCCTTTAAAATTCTGAGGGAAAATGATTTCCAACTTGGAACTCTGTACCCCGCCAAACTGTCAATCAAGTGTGAGAGCAAAATAAAGCCATCTTTAGACAAGCAGGGTTTCAAAAATGTACCTCCCATGAACTTATTCTGGGGAAATTACTGGGGAATGAGCTCCTCCAAAATGAGGGAATAAGCCACAAATAGGAATATCCAGGAGACAGGGGATTTGGCACAGGAGAGGAGATGCAAGTCCCCAGAATGTGGTTATGGGAAGTCTCAGGACAACAGTTGGATAGCAAAGCCAAGACGACAGCTTGGAGCGAGAGGAGGATAGGCCTAAGGAAGAATGTCTCTAAGGGGAAAAAAAAAGTTGAAAAGTATCGGATTCATGTGACCAGATAGAAAGACGTTTTGTAGTCCTGATGGAGAGTTTATGGAATAATTAACAGTAGGTGCATAGATAATTACACAAATGGAAAAAATAGGCAATTTTTGACTCCAGGAAAAAAAGAGTTGTAGAGTTGTTTAGAGTTGTTTAATAAAGTGAATGTAATCTTAGTACAGTATACACTGTAAAAATATTCTTTTTTACCCTTAGGAATAGTTATATTCATGTAAACACTGACTCAATCAACCAGGGAGTTTTGTAGACTGGTCAAGAGTCTGTTGATGTTCGAGAGAGAGAGAAAGAGAGATCATAAACTCATGGAGGAAGAACAGAGAGGGGACTTTCACTCCCTCCTGGCTCCAGCCTTCACCTTCCTGATGAAGAATCCCAAACCAGTATCTACACACCTGTGATTTTCTGCAGCCCTATACTTACTGGACAACTCTTCTTGCTTATTGCCACCTGTAAGTGTAAACTAGCTCTCTCTGTCTCTGTCTCTCTGTCTCTGTCTCTCTTTGTCACTCTCTCCCTCTTTCTCTCTCTCTCTCTCTCTCTCTCTCTCACACACACACACACACTCACACACCTCTGACTTATCCTCTTCCTCATCCTTTCCCAAGCCAACTCATCATACCTTCACTTTTATCAGTGGCTCCACTCTTTTTCCAATCTTCCAGTTTGGCTTGTCCACTACTTAATACCCTATATCCAGTCTGTTTCTGTTGGCTTTGTAAAGCCTTCCAAAGTCCCTGCCTTGTCTCCAGCTGTAATCTAATCCAGAGTTTATATGAACTTTATAAAGTGTACAATGTGACAAAAATGTAAAAGAAAGTATAAATCTTGCTAAAGTTTAAATGTTCATTGTAGAAATTTTGGAAAATATAGAAAAGCACAAAGAAGATAAAAATAATCTCCATTCTTAATTTCAATTTGCAATTTGGTGTGTTTCCATCCAGTCTCTTTTTCATGTGTATATAATAATCTTTTCTGAAACAATAAAACAAATATTGTGACTATGTTGTATATGCCTCTTTGTAACTTTTTCATTTACTAAAATAAAAACATTTTATTACATAAAAAATTCTTCTATGTTATTTTAATGGCTGCATAGAATCCCATTATAGCTATCCTATAATTTATTTAATTGACCCCATTTATAAATATTTTCGTTGTTTTGGTTTTTTACTCTTAGGAATAGCACTGTCTCTGACTATTTAGTTAGGATAACTTAAAAGTGTAGTTGCTGAGTCAAAGTTGTGCTTATTTTTTTTTCAATGTGGTTAAAAAAAAACCCCACATAACATAAAATTTACCATCTTAAGCTTTAAAAAATTTTTTTAATGGAAGTATAATTGATGTACAATATTACATGTTATAGGTGTAAAATATAGTGATTCACAATTTATAAAGGTTATATTCCATTTATAGTTACTACAAAATACTGACTATATTCCCTGTGTTGTACAATACATCCTTGTAGCTTATTTATAGTTTGTACCTCTTAATCCCTTACCCCTATCTCGCCCCTCCTCACTTCCCTCTCTCCACTGGTTACCACTAGTTTGTTCTCTATTTTGTGAGTCTGTTCCTCTTTTGTTATAGTCACTACACTAGTTTGTTTTATTTGTTAGATTCCACATATAAGTGATATTATACAGTATTTGTCTTTCTCTGTCTGACTTGTTTCACTTAGTATAATACCAGCCAAGTCCATCCATATTGCTGCAAATGGCAAAATTTCATTCCTTTTTATGGCTGAGTAATATTTCATTGTATATATATATATATAAAATACATCTTGTTTAACCATTCATTTGTTGATGGACACTTAGGTTGCTTCCATGTCTTGGCAATTGTAAATAATCATACTATGAACATTGGGGTGCATGTATCTTTTTGAATTAGAGTTTTCGTTTTCTTCAGATATATACCCAGGAGTGGAATTGCTGGGTCATATGGTAGTTCTATTTTCAGTTTTTTGAGAAAACTCCATACTGTTTTCCACAGTGGCTGCACCAATTTACATTTCCACCAACAGTGTACAAGGGTTCCCTTTTCTCCACATCCTCACCAACATTTTTTATTTGTGTCTTTTTGATGATAGCCATTCTGACAGGTGTGAGATGATATCTCATTGTGGTTTTAATTTGCATTTCTCTGATTATTAATGATGTCGAGCATCTTTTCATGTGCCTGTTGGCCATCTGTATGTCTTCTTTGGAAAAATGTCTATTCAGGTCTTCTGCCCATTTTTTTGACTGGGTTGTTTGGTTTTTTGATATTGAGTGTATGAACTGTTTATATATTTTGGATATTAACACTTTATTGAACATATCATTTGAAAATATTTTCTCCCATTCAGTTGATGGTTTCCTTTGCTATGCAAAAGCTTTTAAGTTTAATTATTTTCCATTTGTTTGTTGTTGCTTTTATTTCCTTTGCTTTAGGAGACAGATCCAAAAAAATATTGCTACAATTTATGTCAAAGATGTTATGCCTATGTTTTCTTCCAGGAGTTTTATTGTTTGTGGTCTTACATTTAGGTCTTTAATCCATTTTGAGTTTATTTTTGTATATGGCATTGGAGAATATTCTAATTTCATTGTTTTACGTGAAGCTGTCCAGTTTTCCCAGCACCACTTATTGAAGACACTGTCTTTTCTCCATTGTGTATTCTTCCCTCCTTGGTTGTAGATTAATTGACCATAAGTGCATGGGTTTATTTCTGGGCTCTGTATACTCTTCCATTGATCTATGTGTCTGTTTTTGTGCCAGTACCATACTGTTTTGATTACTGCAGCTTTGTAGTATAGTCTGAAGTCAGGGAGCATGATTCCTCCAGCTCTGTTCTCCTTTCTCAACGTTGTTTTAACTATTTGGGCTCTTTTTTGTTTCCATACAGATATTAAAATTATTTGTTCTAGTTCTGTGAAAAATGCCCTTAGTATTGTGATAGGGATTGCACTGAATCTGTGGATTGCCTTTGGTAGAATCGTCATTTTAACAATATTAATTCTTCCAATCCATGAACAACAGGGTACATCTTTCCAACGGTTTGTGTCTTATTTCTTTCATCAGTGTCTTATAGTTTTCCAGTACAGGTCTTTTACCTCCTTAGGTAGGTTTACCATCTTAATTATATTTAAGTGTGCAGTACAGTGGTATTAACTATATGCATATTGTTGTGCAGCTGATCTCTAGGACTTTTTCATCTTGCAAAACTGAAACTCTATATCCATTGAACAATTCCCTTTTCCCCTCCCCCAGCCCCTGGCAATCACCATTCTACTAAGAGTTTGACTACTTTAGATATCTCATAGAAATGGAATAATGCAGTATTTGTCTTTTTGTGGGCTCATGTTCATTTTCAAGGCTTTTGAAATGCAGTGCTAAACTGGCTTCCCAAAAGGTTGTGATAATTTACACTTTGACTGAAAATATAAGTGTCCATCTGGGCTACACTTTCACTGTTGCTTAGAATCCATCCTTTGTTTCAATTCTTGCCCAATCCTTAGAGGAACAAAAGGAGTGGGCTTGAACACGTTTTCTTTTGGATAGGCCATTGTCCTATCCTAAATCCTAGCTGAAATACTTGCTAGGGCACTTACTAGCTGTGTGACCTTGGACAAGTCACAAACTCTCTGTGCCTCTGTTCCCTTATTTGTAAAATGGGGACAATAATAGTACATTATTATATATTTACATTATTATATGTACTTATTATGAGGAATACATGAGTTAATAAATGTGAAGCTCTATGAACAGTGCCTGTAATATAAGTCCAGAAGAGAGGTAGTTACTACTGTCATTGTTATTATTAGACTGTACAAGATTTCTGCCGTCCAAGTACTTATCTACCATTTTGTCCAATCCTTGATAATCTAATAAATGAAAAATGATAGCCAGCTCTTTCAATTTGTAAAATTATTGTAAATAGTTATAAAATTGTAATTTTAAAATTATCGATTATCAGTGAACTTGAACATTTCTCTTTGTTTATATTGGCTATTTATACTTCCATCACGATTTCCCTTTTCAAAGCACTGTGGCAAACAGGAGCTCACTTGATCTTTCTAACAAGCTTCTGAATCAAGAAGGCGGCAATCGGGCGATTGAGATTGACATGTATACACTGATGTGTATAAAATTGATGACTAATAAGAACCTGCTGTATAAAAAAAAAAAAGTGATCAAATGTATTCTACTGGAAAGAAGCAAAAATAGACCATGTTTACTGTCTAAATTGTATTAAAAAAAAAAAAAAAAAAGAAGGCAGCAATCATCATCCCTACTTTCCGAATTGAAAACTGAGGCTCAGAGAGTTACAATTCTAGTCCCAGGTTTCAGATCTCACCTTTCAAAGCCTAGCGTCTGTCCCAGAAAGTATTCCCGGGAAATGCTTTTATTACTGGTACCCACCCATCCGCCCCTGCCCGTCCCCCAGCCCCAGCCCCAGCCCCAGCCCCAGCCCCAGCCCTAGCCCCAGCCCCAGCCCCAGCCCCAACTCCAGCACCGATGCGGGGCGTCCAGACATGCTCTCTGCGCACGCGCGGCCCTTCCTGTGGGCGGGGCCTCGACGCGCCGGCCCGCCCTCCGCCTCCCGGCCCCGCCCAATCCGAGGCGCGGCAGGCTCGTGCTGCAGGCTGGGAGGTAGGGGAAGGCGGGGGTTCCCCGAAGGCGGGGGTTCCCCCTTGGGCCCTTGTCCGAGTCCCGAGGCCCGGGAGGGAAAGCCCAGGCTCCCGAGCGCTGCCCGCCTCCAGCCGCCGTTTTGCACCAGGAGTGGGCGGCGGCGGGAGGGGAGCTCTCTTGGGGCCGGGCTTGGGCCCGGGCGGGGCGGTGGCGGAGGGCGGGCCCCTCGGGCCGAGCGGGCCGTAACCTTCTGGGAGGGCAGAGGTAGGAAAGCCCTGGTCCGGAGGCTGGCGGCCGCGCGAGGCTTGGGCTCCCCGCCAACCCGCTTCGAGACCGCGGCCGGTCGGTCCCTCTGGGCCGCGGTGTCCTCGTAATTCTGGCAGTCCCACGCTGGATGCAGCGCGCTACAGTGTAGGAAACCGTTCACCGGGCTCTTCGCACTTGGTGCTCACACGGCAGCTCGTGGGAGGGGGCCAGGGGATGGACTGTTGTCCCATTGTGCAGACGGAGAAAACTAAAGCTCAGAGTGGGGAGGAGGTTTGCCTAGAGACACCCAGCGAGGTGGTGGCAGTGGGACTCAGCACTTACTCCTCCAATGCAGCGCCCTTTCCCCCGGGCCCCTCTGCCTCCCCTGCCAAAGCAAGGGGATGAGGTAGGGCATTAGTGAATGGAAGTTCGTTCGTTCGTTCTTTTTTTGTTTTTAGATCCGTCTTCTTCTGTACCATCCAGGTCAGAGCTGACTAAGAAGTATACAGAAGCCAAGTCATGGATCCACCTGCACGTAAAGAAAAATCCAAAGTTAAAGAGGCCGTCAGCAGAGTTGAGAAGGCCAAGCAGAAATCAGCCCAGCAGGAGCTGAAGCAAAGACAGAGAGCAGAGGTGAGAGTAAGGAGGGCCTGTATACCTGTAGTCTGCTGGAGATGCCGGTATAGAGAGATACGAGAGGGGAGAGCTGTGACGGGGAGCCCTACCTGCCTCCAGCCAATCAAGCCAAAACAGGTGTTCTCCCAGGTTTCCAGAGGAGATCACTGAGCTTCACGTGGTGAGGTGGCAGCCCAGAGTCACATGCCAAGTGTCAGAACCCCGACCAGTACCAGATAGTCTCCAGATGACTCCTGGTGCAGAGCTTTTGTGGTAGGACCTGAGGGAAGGAAGAAAGGAAAAAGAGAAGGGACATGTAAGGGAGGGGTCCTGTAAGGGAGTGAGAGAGAGCAAGTGTCAGACACCCTAGTACAGATGTCCTGGATTTGGCCTGGAGAGTTACTCCTCCTAATTGGGAAGTAGAGGCCCAAGCTCTACACCCAACACTGTGTTCCTTTGTTCAGTCTGCACTTAAAAATCAACCTGACTATTTACATGAATATTTTATTTTAGCATTTAATATCAGGAAAAAGCTTACTGCAGTCTTTTCCCTCTTTCTATTTCTTTTGCTTTTGCTTGTTTCTTTTCTTTTTTTTTTTTAGAAATTTAAAAATACAGAAAAGCAGAATATTATAACAACACCTGGATACTCAGCACCCCAGATTGGTAGTGTTTAACATTTTGTCATATTTGCCTGGAGTCTTTTTTAAATAAGATAAATAAAAATTACATAAAAATTTGAAGTCCCCTTTCTCCATTTCCTTTTCCCCTCCCTATGGGCAACCACCATTTTTTTTTATACTTTTACACTCAAGTATTAGTAGATATTTTTGAACAATATAAAATGTTCTTTTGTGTTTTAAAATCTTACATTAAACTAATTCCATGTGTTTTTTTTTGCATTTTGTTCGTGTTTTTTAAAACTATTCATGTTAATGTAAGAATCTAGTTTATTCCTCATCACTGCTAATAGTAGTCTAGTTTATGAATCATTTTAGTATATTTACCCTGTCCTCCGGTAACGGATGTTTAAATAATTTATAGGGTTTTTTTTTTTTTGCTGTTACAACCAATGCTGTAGTAAAAAACTTTTAGATGTCTCCTTGGGCACCTGTGCTGGAATTCCTGAAGGGCGTATATAACTAGAAGTAGAATTATTGGGTACATTTTCAAGTTTACTAGACGTTGCCAAATTGTTTTCAGAGAGATTGTACAAGTTTGCACCTGCATTAGCAGTGTGAGAGAGTTCTCATTCCTCACTTCTTTTCCAATGCTTAATAGTGTTAGACTTTAAATTTTTGTTAATCTGATCCATTCACTCACAATATTGAATTGCTACGACATGCCAGGCACTGTTGTAGGAACAGAGGAGTCCCTGCCTTTGTGGAGCGTGCATTCAGTGGGGGAGGACGACATAAACATAATAAGTAAACTTAATAGTGTGTTTGAAATTAATTCATAAACTGAAATCTGCCTTTGGATTAAGGCAGACTGTCTGAGAGCTGTGGACGTGGATTCTAACAGATTGTGCCCCTCTTTCCTTCACCTCCCCATCCTCACCTGGACGTAGGCCCCCAGACGGTTTTACTGCTCAGCGCTTTGGTGAAAGTTGGAGGGCCGCTGTAAGAAACAGCCCTGGGAAACTGTCCTCTGTGCACACTGCAGCGATAATGTTGTTGAGGACGTTGTTCATGTGTTTACTGACGCCCTGCTGGTGAGGTTGCACAGGTTACACTTACTTGTCTGACTTCAAACCCCAACTCCTCCATAAATTCCAGTTCTTCCCAAGTCACCCTGGACGAGATACTTAACCTCTCTGAACCGCAGCTCTTCAGTTCCTTTTTGGTAAAATGAGGATAACATCAATCACACAAGATTATTGTAAGGAATAGAAATGTTGTATGTAAAGCATGTAGCACAGTGCCTGGCCCAGAGAAAGCACTCAAAAATGGCAGCGATTGATCGTCATCAGGAGTCACTGTGTTTTCATTGTGCGGACTTGAAGTTGGATTGTGCTGATTTGCCAGGATGTCATCCTGGACTTGCACTGTCGTTGCAGCTGGCACTTGTTGAGCTCCTCAGATGTGCCAGGCACATGCATCACCGCGTGTAATCCTCACACCAGGGTGTATTATTGTTGCTCCCACTCTGACCTTTGTAAATCCTTCCTGCAATAAGGAAGGGGGATACAACATACATGACCTTGTGAAGTAGAAAGTATTATCCTCATTTCAAGTGAAGTGTCGTGACCAGAATTCCTAGGTAGTAAGGGATTGAGGGGCAGGACTGCCATCTCAACAGGTCTCTCGACTTTCTCCCCTGCTCCCTGCTTTGCCCCACAGTTGCCTTGCTGTTTTGTCTGTGTTGCCTGGAATGCAGTTTCCTAAGATAGGAATGTGACAAGAGCCCTTGTGGGGAGGCGGAGACACAGTTTCCCTTCAGTTCTGTATAGATGCCACATTCCAGAAAGTGAGATGAGAAGGAGAGATGGGAGGGGTGAATGGGAACAGAGGCCCATTTGGCAGTTGAAGCAGCATTTGGCACTGTTGGTGATCCTCTGCTTGAAAGTCTCATTCCTTGGCTTGGACCCTTGACCCATTTTGAGTCTCTTCTTTCTCTGCTTAATGTATTACTTAATATATTCTTAATACATAATACTTAATACTTACAATACTTAATACTTAATATATTAAGTATATTCGTACTTAATATATTCTAATTATATAATACATATAAATAATATATATAAAATGTGTTTGTGCACCTAAAGAAGATGAATAAAACAAACGCCCAACTACAGAAATAGAACATGACCAGTAACTTAGAAGCTCTTCAGGCCTCGCTCTGGTCATGTCCCCAGCCTTCCCACTAGCAGTACCCTCGGTCCTTAATTTCATGCTAATCACTCCCTTGCTGCTCTGTATTAATTTACTATTTCTGTGCATACCCCTAAATAATATTTTATAGCATAACAATATATTGTATAGTTTTGCATGTTTCTGAACTTTATGTCTGTTACCATATTCCGTGACTGTTTCTCTTCACTCAGCATCTTTTTTGTTTTTTAACCATGCAGATTTATTTATTTGTTTGTTTGTTTTATGGTAAAACATACATAAAACTTGACCATTTTAACTATCAGTATTATGCTTTTTGAGAATCATTTGTGTTGTTGTTTGAGACTATTTTCATCACTGTATGGAATTCTGTTTTACTTAAGGATTATAGAATCTTTTTTTTTTTTTTTTAATGTATTTTTGACTGCGTGGGGTCTTCGTTGCTGTGCGCAGGCTTTCCCTAGTTACAGTGATCAGGGGCTACTCTTTGTTGCGGTGCGCAGGCTTCTCATTGCGGTGGCTTCTCTTGTTTCAGAGCACAGGCTCTAGGCGTGCGGGCTTCAGTAATTGTGGCGCATGGGCTCAGTAGTTGTGGCTCGTGGGCTCTAGAGCACAGGCTCAGTAGTTGTGGTGCACAGGCTTAGTTGCTCCGTGGCATGTGGGATCTTCCCTGACCAGGGCTCGAACCCGTGTCCCCTGCATTGGCAGGCGGATTCTTAACCACTACGCCACCAGGGAAGTCCCAAGATTATAGAATCTTATCAAAATTTTTTTTAATTGGGAAAAAAAAAGATTGTAGGATTATTCAAGCTTTCTATTTAGTCAGTTTTGATCATTTAATTTTTCAAACTTATTGACACAAAGTTCGTTAAGTTTTGTTTTAATCTCCATTATATCAGTAATTATGGCTTCTTTTAAATTCTAATAATGTTTGTTTGTGCCTTCTCCCTTCTTATCTCGACCTGTCTTGTCAGAGGTTTGCAGGGTTTTCTTTAGTATTTTCAAGGAACCATCTTGCAGTTTTGGTGATCCTCTCTATTGTACATTTGGTTGCTTTTTCATTAATTTCTGCTCTTATTTTGTATTTTCTATTTGTCTCACGTCTCAGGTTTTTTTCCCTTCTTTTTGATTACTCAAGTTTTATCCCCTACACACAAACATGGCCCTTCTTTTTTTTCTTCTATACAAATGTGGAAGTGTTATGTTGTTTCTGGTTCCTTGGTGGATTAATTGATTACTGCAAGGTGAGCAATAAGGTAGACACCCTGCCTTTCACCTTAGAATGTCTCTCACAGTTTTCTTTCCACCCCACTGCCTGCCCTGGGTCATGTTCCTACTACCTCCTCCCGGACCATTGTAATAGGTGTCTCCTAACGCCTATAATCTCTCCGCCCCGACTCCATCCATCCCTCACATGGTCTCCAGTTTTCTTTCTCAAAGCACAGATATAATCAAGTTGCTTCCCTGCACACTTCTCTCTCCAGAGTCAGCCCAATAAAGTCCAGATTCCTTGGCATGGCATATAAGGCCCTAACATACTTTTCTTGCTTTCTCCAGCTCCCCAAACCCCAGTCCATGATATCTTTCATATTAGCATACTTGAAGTTTCCAGAACTAATGCTGTACTTTTCCATTATATTTATTTAATCATAATATCCACTCCCCCATCACCTATGTGCTTTCCCCAGTCTCTACCTGTTCAAATCCTACTGATCCTTTAAAGGCCTGATCAGCCACCTGCCTCACTGCTTCTTACCTGATTCCCCAGTGGAGTTACTGTCTACCTCTCCTGCCCCTGCGTTACCAGTGCAGTTCTGGCATTTTCAAATGACACAGCCTCTGGTGTCTGAAGATACACTGAGCATTTGCCTCCATTGCTAACACGTCTTTTCTCCCGTTCAGATCTATGCCCTCAACAGAGTCATGACAGAACTGGAGCAGCAGCAGTTTGATGAGTTCTGTAAACAGATGCAGCCTCCTGGAGAGTGAGCTACCCCTGCCTTCACACTCGATGGGACCCTGGAGGCTTTGTTTGTGTGTTACCAGTCTTAAGCTGAGATGGCCCATTTGGAGCCTTACACAACTGGACCAGAAGACATTTGTGTTATTCCTAAAACTGGATAAATCGGAACTTCCTATATCTAACTTACTTCACTAGTTCCTCCGACCTGAATTGGCCCATTGCTTGCTGAAGAGACTTGTTCTATTCTTCCAAGACAATAGATTCTTTTTTTTCATTTTTTTTTAACTTTTTCTATTTTTTTGGGAAAAAAATCAGTGTTTCTTGTGAAACTGTAAATCTCCAAAACTACAAATAAAATACCAATAAGCTGTTTGTTTGCTCATACTTTAGCGTCGGGGTGCCTAGCCATAGAAGGTGGAGTCCTAAAGAACGTACTAGGCAGGCAAAGTTGAGGTGAGCAGAGGGGACCCTTTCTCCCTCAGGAGGAGAGCGGAGAGGAGAGGAGAGAGCGAACATGGCTGCTTCCAGATTTCATTCTTCCTGGGCCCAAAGCTCTGCAGACCCTACAGACCCTACGTTTTTAGCCACACGGGTATAAATATGTGGCCTCTGCTCCCAAATGAGCCACAACTCAGGTATAGAGGCTTGAAGATAGGATTCCTGTCACCCTATGAATGTGGACAGCTAGTGGCAAGCTTGCACCAGCAGGGGGAGGGGAGTGAGGCGCTTTTGGTTTTTCATTTTAGTTTTTGGTTTTTTATTTTTCATTTTCATCTTTCACTTTATCAGGCCTAGAAGCAGAACACATATAGAAATGAGGCGGATCGCTTAGCGAGGGCACAAGAGCCAACACTGCCACCTCCATTACTCTCCACACTGGAAATACCTGTATTTTCCCTAGTGGTGCTGGGAATATCTCCGGCAATTCCCATCTCCTTTGTCTCCCTGCCGCTCTGAAGTCACTGAGAATTCTGTTCCCATTGCTGTGCTCGTTTTAGGAATAAACTGCGGAGTTAAGGAACTTGCTATCCCTGTGGAGAATGTGTTTTGAGAGCCTAAGTTATAGTCAAGGATTACCTCTACATAGATTATCCCCATATGTAGTAATTAGGTTCTATAGTATCCTACTGAATTTGGGTTGAATGTGGATTTTTCAGTTTTGTGTTTTGGAGAAATGGGGGTTTGGAGTAAGCTGTCATCATAAACCTAAGGAAATGATGTATTAGTATGCTAGAAAGAGCAGTTTTTGGAGTCAGATGACTTGGGGTCAAGTGCCATTTTTACTGCATTGGATAAGTTATTGACCTCTCCAAGCCTCACTCTTCTCCCATCTGTGTAATGGAATAATATTTTCTTCTTCTCAAGATCATTCATTGAGAAATAAGTAAGATAATGTATGTAATAACTACTCAGTAAATATTACTTCCCTTCCCAACTACCTTACTTCATGGGATATGTTTCAAATTTCAAATAACCAATTAATATATGAGCATTGGTTGGAAAGATTCTGATCCTTAGTTGGGAACTGCTTGTATTAACATGTCGCAGCCCTGGATATAGTTCATCCTAGAGAAGTGTTAGTATTGCAAACTGTAGGTGGTTGTAAAATCAGTTGAATAAATTGTGACCAGCTTTTCTTTTTAATGAAGTAATAGAACAGATTGTAAAATATCACATGTGGTGAGGATATTGTTTCATGAAGCTTTTGTTTCAGCTTTCAGTTTTTCACCATTGAGTATAATGTTAGCTGTGGGTTTGTCATATATGTACTTTAATATGTCAAGGTACATTCCTTCCATACCCACTTTATTGAGAGTTTTTATCATAAATTGGTGTTGAATCTTGTCAAATGCTTTTTCTGCATCTATTGAGATGATCATATGGTTTTCATACTTCATTTTGTTAATGTGGTGTAGCACACTGATTGCTTTGTGGATGTTGAACCATCCTGGCATCCCTGGGATAAATCCCACTTGATCATGGTGTATGATCCTTAATGTATTGTTGTATTTGGTTTGCCAATATTCTGTTGAGGATTTTTGCTTCTATGTTCAGTAGCGATACTGGTCTGTAATTTTCTTTTTTTGTGTTTTTTTTGTCTGGTTTTGGTATTAGGGTGATGTGGGCCTTGTAAAATAGTTAGGAAGCGTTCCCTCCTTTTCAACTATTTTTTGGAATAGTTTGAGAAGGATAGGTATTAATTCTTCTTTGAATGTTTTGTAGAATTCACCTGTGAAGCCATCTGGCCCTGGAATTTTGTTTTGGGGGAGGCTGTTGATTACTGTTTCAATCTCTGCACCAGTGATTGATCTATTCAGATTTTGTTTCTTCATGATTCACTCTTGGAAGACTATATGATTCTAAGAAATTGTCCATTCTTTCTAGGTTGTCCAGTTTGTTGATGTATAGCTGATCATGATATTCTCTTCTGATCCTTTGTATTTCTGTGGTATCTGTTGTTATTTCTCCTCTTTCATTTCTGAGTTTATTTATCATTACCTTCTCTCTTTTTTTCTTAGTGAGTCTAGCTAATAGTTTGTCAGTTTTGTTTATCTTTTGGAGAACCAGCTCTTAGTTTCACTGATCTTTTCTATTGTCTTTTCAGTCTCTATTTCGTTTATTTCTGCTCTGATCGTTAATATTTCCTTCCTTCAGCAGACTTTGGGCTTCATTTGTTCTTCTTTTTCTAGTTCCTTCAGGTGTAAGGTTAGAGTGTTTGAGATTTTCCTTGTTTCTTGAGGTAGGCCTGTATTACTATAAACTTCCCTCTTAGTACCACTTTTGGTGCATCTCATAGGTTTTGGTATGTCAAAATTTCACTTTCATTTGTCTTCAGATAATTTTTATTTTTCCTGTGATTTCTTTGTTGACCCAATAGTTGTTCAGTAGCATGTTGTTCAGTCTCCACATATTTGTGATTTTTTTCCCCACCTTTCTTCTTGTAGTTGATTTCTAGTTTCATACCATTGTTATCAGAAAAGAGGCTTGAGAAGTATGTTTTTTAAGTCTTGGCCTTCCCACTTGTTCCTAAGATCTGTTATATGTTAGAATATTTTATTTTATTTATTTATTTAATTTTATAACATGTTCTATTTTAGTTCTATTTTTTATTTTGATTCCTGACTAAGGAATTAAAGACATTGAATGGTTAGCATTAGCATCCTGAGACCCCAGAGCCAGAGTAGAAGTGTAGCCTTACTTTCATATAGGTAGAAGGAAGCACATGTCCCTCTGTTAAGTCAAGAGGCTCTTAGCTGACCTATAACTATCTTCATATTGCTAACCTAAACTTTTTTTTGAGGCAATGTAGTATGATTATTATTGTTATAAACAAAGTACAATTTATACAATCAAATGTGTATTTTCCCGTTCAAAGCAGTCCTCTTGGGAGTCTACATATTTATTTTAGCTCTGCTGCTACGGCTCAAAATGGACATGGAAATCCTCTTTCAGAATTGCATCTTTTTCCTTTGAATGTAGTTCAAGTTTTAGATATAGCCAAAAATCACTTGAGGCCAAATCTGATAGCTGATGTGGTTTTGGTTTAAGAAGAGGACATCATTGGCTAATATTGAATATTAGGTTTTTGGACTAAATTTGGTTGGTTCAGAGTAAAATAAGTATTTTTTTGATTACCTACTATGTCCAGGCACTGTGCTAGGTGCTGGCCTCTAAGAGCTTATGTGAAGACATTTCTCGACCTGGAGTTCCTAAAATATTTTGATGAAGGATAGCATCAGTGAAATGAGGGTTCAGCATTGAAGGACATCACACTGAAATGTCTGAGCCCATGTATATCTGTAAGATTCTTACTACATTATAGTAACCTTGTATATAACTCACTAGAATGCACAACCAAATCAATTCATCAACAAAGTAAATGTTTTTGAGTGTGGGGCACTGTGGTAGGCAGCAGAAATATGAAAATGTAAACTGAAGGAGCTTAAAATCTAGTGGGAAACAGACATATTCATCTAACCATGAAAAAAATACAAATGATATAACAGAGATACAAACAGAAAGCCGTGGAGAAGAGGAGGGTGCTGTCTATTCCTTTAGAGTCAAATCATAGCAATGTGGACTTCATTGGACTTTTATTTTTCGTTTAATTTTAGATTTAATGCATATTTGCCATATACTTTGTTCTGCAAACTTCAAGAAGTTAGACCTGAGGTAAAGGGGCTCTGGTGCCCTAGTTGAGGAAGGGGCAGAACTAGCCAATAATCTGGTTCACCACCTGGAGGTGGAAAGTCCAGAGGCAGTGCCGGGGGCATGGCTTTCACTGGGCCTGAGTTCTTTGTGAGGTGCCACTTTAGGGCTCCATACAATTTTATTTCTATTCAATTTGGATTTTAGAATATGAAATGCCCTTTGAATATCTAGAGTTTAGTATTTTAGAGCTCAGGAAAAGAACACATAATGAGATCCCGGAGACCAGACGATGCCCTCAAGATGCCAATGTGTCTAATCTCTAAACAAAGCAAAAGTCAGAAGCTTTGATTGTGGAAATATGGAATTTTAAGTTACAAAATCCTACACACAAATTGGGCAACGTGATTGTCCTGCTATCAGCTCTGCTCTACAGAGCCAGAGTCTGTAAATTTAAGAAACGCATTAGTAAGCCCCACCTCACCACTGGAGTAATTACATTCAGGCAGGGCCAAGGTGGAGGCTATACCAACTCTGAAGGGTTTCACTCATTTCCAAGGGACTAACCTTAGTGCACAAGTTCACCCAGCTGGTAACAGGGATGGAACTCAAGCCCAGCCCAAATTTAGCTTGGAAAAAAATTCTGTTCTGTATGACATAAACAACTCTTGTCCCCAAGAGATTCAGAACCCTGAGTAAAGAGGAAGACGTATAGGCCGCTGGCCCTACTGTGGGTTGCTCTGGTTCAAGGCAACATGTATCTAGCACATGCACAACATAGGGACAAGGAAACATTTAGTAAGGGTAAGGCGAGGCTTGGCCCAACATGCTGGCAGAAACCCCACAGAGGTCAGCGGGAGTGGGTAAGGCTGTTTAATATCTTCGGTGCTGCAGGTTAAGACACGCTGCCTTGCCCCACAGAGCATCCGGAAAGAAGATGTAGGAGAGTGACCACATCAGGCAGTAAAAAGCAGTTAGTGACAGTGGAGACAAAAACACCAAGATGACACCTGGAAGAAAAAAGGCAAAAACACTCAATTTTTATGAAGCTGTCTTATGTGTATTTTCCACCCTCTACTTCCCATTCCCATCTTTCCAGCCTTCAGTTTTTACTCACAGAGCCTAAGACACTAAAACCAATGACACATGATCCCTGCCTTTGCAGAGTTTGTCCCTGTGTAACTAGACAATTACAATCTAATGCAATCTCAGGCTCCATTTTGTCAAATTCAGATCAGAAGTCAGTCTTAGCCAAGAATAAATTTGAGTTGCCCAGATCTCTTGTTAGAAAAAAAAAAAAAGAAAAAAATATATTCCTAATTGTTTCAAGTTTAACATGAGATAAGGGTCAATAAAATATTATACGCATGCAGAAAAGAGTTAACATAGCAGGCCTGAGACTGCTATCCTTAGAAAGGCCTGCTTGCAAGGTGGGCCTGGAAACTTGAATAGTAAACAATTCCCTACACTGACACTTTTAATATTCTGACTGCCTAGGACAGTTAGTTATTACCCCCCAGAATACAGATTTGTTGGTTGTCCTGCCTCCTCTGGAATGGAAATGCATGAGTGATCCTGTAATGGATACCGCTGTGATGTAGTAGAATGAACATGGGATTTGGAGTCCCAAGACCTGGATTTAGGAAAGTCCATACTTTGCCACTTATCAGCTGTGTGACCTTGGGCAAGTCACCTAACTTTTTAAAGCCTGTTTATTACCTTAAGAGAGGAATAATAATGCCTCTCACCCTCTGTCATAATGAGATTGAATGGGTAATGTGTGAAAGAAATTTATGGAAGTACTACAAATGTGAGATGTTATTCTTCCCCTTTAACTTTGTTGCAGAAGTCTGGAGAACAAGTAACAATGTGAGATTTAATAGCAGAAGCTAGCCCCACACAGGGCCAGTTTAGATGACAGGTGAGTTTAGCTTTGCATGCTTCAAAGTTGACCAAACCAACTTTGTCCCTGTGTTACCGTATCAAACTCAATTACAAATGTCAACCAAAATCCCTACCAACCTGACTGTGGTAATACTTTGATGGAAATGCAATTCACATGAATTAACTATGTCACTTTGACATTTATGCCAAATCTCTTCATCTCCACCGCAACCATCACCTCTCATCTGACAAAAAGCTGGTTTTCCTACTTCCATTCTTAGTCTCCTACAATCTATTCTCTTCATTACAGGCCAAGTGATCGTTTAAAACTGTGGCTCAGAAATCCCTTCAAAGGCTTCTCATTTGCCAACAGGATCCAATCCCCAGTCCTGCCCAGTCTGCTCACTTCGCTGGCCTCAGTCTGTCACAAGCCCTCCCTCAGCAAGTCCAGCCACACTGGTGCACTAATGCATCCAGCTGTTCTTGCCTCAGAGCATTCAAAAATTGTTTCCTTTTCTGAACCATCCTTCCCACCACTTGGCCAATCATCTTGCAGTTTTCATGTATTTAAAATTTTTTTCCAGCTTTATTGAGATATCATTGACATATAGCATTGTTATTAGTCCAAGGTGTAACAACAACGATTTGATACTTGTATATATTGCAACATGATAACCATAATAAATTTACTTAATATCCATCACCTCACATAGTTATACATTTTTTCCTTGCGATGAGAACTTTTAAGATCTACTCTCTTAGCAACTTTCAAAAAGACAATACAGTATTGTTAACTGTAGCCACCATGCTGTACATTACATGCCCAGAACTTATCTTGTAACTGGAGTTTTTACCTTTTGACCACTTTCACCTAGGTTTCGTTTAAATGTTACCTCCTTAAGGATCCTTTCCCATCCTTAAGGCATTCCAGTCTAAATTAGGTCACCCTCTGATGCCCTCTGAGGGCACCCTATAGTTTCACAACACATCAAAACTATATATTTTTAGTTATTTCTGCCATGATTTGTTTGGTGTCTGTCTCCCCTATCGGACTGTAAATCCTGAGGCAGGAAGTATTTGTCTGGTTTACCGTTTTGATTCCTAGTACCTGACATATGGTCAGTGTTCCCTAAATTTCTATTGAACTTAGTGATATCCAACAAATATTTATTGAGCATCTACTATGTGATTGGCATAATCCTAGGCACTAGGAATTATAGCACAAATAAAAAAGAGTCTTCTATGGGAGGTGCAGGTTTAGTGTGTATAGACAACAAACAAGTAAATATACATCAGGTGATGATAAATTCTATGGAGAAAAGTAAAGCAGGGTGAAACAGAGAGGGAATGTGGGGGGCGAGGTACAGGGTGGCAATGAGCAGCAGTGATAATAAATGATCACTAGTGACGTTTAAGAGCAGTATTTTCACTCACCTCCCAGATAGACCATTTTTTTCCAGTTCTCAGACTCCAGGATTTCGTCATGTGGGTAGTAGCTCTGGTCCATCATGAATAGTATCATGAGTGAGGCCATGCAAGAGAGAATGAATGTGTTGCCTTTGGTCAGGAGGGAGGTGGAGGCCAAAACACAGGAAGCATAGGGGCAGGGTAGACCCTTGTATGTGAAGGGAACGCCTGCAGGGAAAGAAAAGATGGGGTTTGCTGCTTCCCACTGCTCTAAAGCACCCACCAGAGGAAGCCCTTCTCTCTCTGGGTCTTCCCTGCCCCACATTCCAAATCCCCTAATCCCAGGGCAGTGGCCAGCCATAAAGCACTTAGTTATTTAGAGATGATGTGTGGGTTTTGCACTGGATCCTCAAGGTAAAGCAGGCAGCTAGGACCAGGCCTATGCCTTGGCCCCTAGGAAGCCTCTGTAGAAGGGTCCTTTGAGATCTTTCTGTCTGCATCTGCAATCCCTTGCGTTGTGACCTTAGGCAAGGTAATTACCCTCACCAGAGTTCAGTTTCTCCATCTGTTATGGGAAACTGGAGTATGACCTCTAGTTCTAGAGTCTGTGAATTCTTGTGCTCCATCCAAAGGTCACACTACAAGAAAAAGGCACAGCTGGTTCAAGAACCAAGGGTTCCCGCCCCCTAGAACAGGTCTCTGCCAATGCAGCCTGCAGTCTCCAGTGGGCCTAGAGCAGGAGAGAAGGAAGGAAGGGGGCCTCCATAAAAGGAAGGAAAGGAGTCAATTACTGCACCTCACGCTTCCCGCATCCAACAGCTCCTCCCCTCCATGGTTCCCTACCCTCAGCCATAAGGCTGGCTTCCACTCACCAGTTGAATAAAAACAGAGGTGGACTGAAATAGCCAACACATAGATGATGGCCAGGAACCCGTTCAGAGGCCCATCCATGCCTAGAAGCAGGGCTGAGGCCAGGCCAAAGGTGGTGAAGACAGCAAAGTCATTCAGCTTGGCTCCTGCTCCAGAAGGCCAAGGTTAGAAGAACTTACACTCATATGTCTTATACCTTAGTCCCCTCTAGTGGGGTAGCTGGAGTGAGGAAAAGCAGGATCCTGTTTGTCAGGTCCCTGAGGGGCCAGAGGGCAACAGCTGCTCCCCAGGGATCTCCTTCTGGCTCTGCCTCAAACTGACCACATGGCCTTAGACAAGTCTTTCCCTGTCTAGGTCTTAGTTTTCCCATTCTTTAACATGCAAGGGTTGGACCACAATTGGGAACAAATTGATAAGCTGTGGAACCCGTTTTTTCAAGCAAAATCTTGCATGGAAATATTTTGTCATATTTTAAACCAGCAGATCTGCTTGGGGTAATTTTTCATTTCCCCACTCCCCCGTGACCACAACCACCACTCCCACTCCCAGATCCACCCTGAAGAAGGAGACGGGACAGATAAGCCCACTGAAGGCCAGGACAAAGACAGCCAGCGATCAATTAAGCGAACCAGCAGAGGAGCTAGATCTAGACTGTGGGGCTCACAAACTCCTGTTCAAGGGCTGCTTCTGCTACACTCAGAGGGATGTGAACAGGAGTAGCGACTGAAGGAAGCCTGCTGTATTTCAGGGGATGGAGGAGCTGACCCGAATGGGTGCTCCTGGGGTCAGGGATTATGAGTCTGAGGCCTGGACTCACCCGATGTGGAGCAGATGTTGAGGTGTCTGGTCATTGCCCCGATAGCCATGTCTAATAGAAAGCTGACCAAAAGCATCCAGGAGGCACAGGGGGACTTCCTAAAATGCAGGCCAGCAGGCCCCAAAGGGCGGCTCTTTCATAGTCTCCACTGGACTCCACCTCCCTCCCCCTATACGCTTCCTACGCTAGCACACATACACACACCCCTACGTGTTCCCCACACTCACATCCTTTCTGATATGTGCTGCTTTACACACACACACACACACACCCCTCACACATATCTACATCCCTTCCATACTCTCATTCTCAACCCACAGTCTTAAAGGGGGGCCCTCAACCCCCTCGGTAATCATTAAGGTCCCTTTCAATTCTAAATTCCAGGCACATTCAGTGGCAAGGGGGGGTCCTAGGCCTTAGTCCAGCCTCTACAACCATCTCAGATAAACCACTCCTCCTTCCTATAGGTCTCTGTTCCTCCATCTATAAAATGAGGGGTTTGTACCAAATGATTTATTTAATAGGTATAGGCCTATTTAGATGATCTGTTTCTCCTAGTGTGAGTTTTGGTAGCTTGTATCTTCTAAGGAGTTGGTCTGTTTCATCTAGGCTATCAAGTTTGTGGGCATAGAGCTGTTCACAATATTCCTTTACTATGCTTTTAATGTCCATGTAATGATTCCTCCACTTTCATTTCTGACACTGGTAATTTGTGTCTTGTCTTTTTTTTGGTTAGCCTGGCTAGAGGTTTATCCATTTTATTGATCTTTTCAAAGAACCAGGTTTTGGTTTCATTGATTTTTTTAAATTGATTTCTTGTTTTCGATTTCATTGATTTCTGCTCTAATTTTTATTATTTCTTTCCTTCTGCTTACCGCAGATTTAATTTGCTCTTCTTTTTCTAGTTTCCTGAGGTGGAAGCTTACATAATTGATTTTAGATCTTCCTTCTTTTCCATTTTTTCTATGACTTTTTTTTTTAAAGGAATTCCTTTATTATTTTTTATTATTATTATTTATTTATTCATTTATTTATGGCTGTGTTGGGTCTTCGTTTCTGTGCGAGGGCTTTCTCTAGTTGTGTCAAGCGGGGGCCACTCTTCATCGCGGTGCGTGGGCCTCTCACTATCGCGGCCTCTCTTGTTGGCGGAGCACAGGCTCCAGACACGCAGGCTCAGTAGTTGTGGTTCACGGGCCTAGTTGCTCTGCGGCATGTGGGATCTTCCCAGACCAGGGCTCGAACCCGTGTCCCCTGCATTGGCAGGCAGATTCTCAACCACTGTGCCACCAGGGAAGCCCTAAGACTTTATTTTTTTATGGAAGTTTTAGGTTTACAACAAAATTGAGAGGAATACAGAGATTCCCATATACCCCTTAGCCCCACATATGCATAGCCTCTCCCATTATCAACATCACTCACCAGAATCGTGCATTCTGGCCTTGGTACATACCAAGGATGAACCTACACAGACACACTGTAGTCACTCAAAGTCTATAGTTTACCTTAGGGCTCACTCTTGGTTTTATACATTCTATGGTTTTGGACAAAAGTATAATGATATATATCCATCATTATAATATCATATAGAGCATTTTCACTGTCCTAAAAATCCTCGGTGCTCTACCTATTTATGTCCTCCTCAACCCCTCTGGAAACTACTGATCTTTTTATTGTCTCCATATTTTTGGACACATATTTTCTCCATATTTTCTTTTCCAGAATGTCATATAGTTGGAGTCATAGAATATGTAGCCTTTTTGGATTGTCTTCTTTCACTTAATAATATGCATTTAATGTTCCTCCATGTCTTCTTAGGGCTTGATAGCTCATTTCTTTTTAACACTGAATGATATTCCATTGTCTGGATGTACCACAATTTATTTATCCATTCATCTACTGAAGGACATCTTTGTTGCTTCCAAGATTTGGCTACTATGAATAAAACATCATAAACATCCAAGTACAGGTTTTGAATGTAGTTTTCAATTCATTTGGATAAATACCAAGGAGTGTGATTGCTGGATTATATGGTAAGAGTATGTTTAGTTTTGTAGGAAACCACCAAACTGTCTTCCAAAGTGGCTGTACCATTGTGCATTCCCACCAGCAATGAATGAGAGTTCTTGTTGCTCCACATCCTCAGCAGCATTTGTTGCTATCAGTGTTCTGGATTATGGTCCTTCTAATAGGTGTATAGTGGTATCTCATTGTCATTTAATTTGCATTTCCCTGATGATATATGATGTGGAGTATCTCTTCATATGTTTAAATGCCATCTGGATATCTTCTTTGGTGAGGTGTCTGTTAAGGTCTTTGGCCCTTTTTTAATTGGGTTGTTTTCTTATTGATGAGTGTTAAGCTTTGTATATTTTGGACTGTAGTTCTTTATCGGATGTACTTTTGCAAATATTTTCTCCCAGTCTGTGGCTTGTCTTCTAGTTCTCTTGACATGGTCTTTTACAGAGCAGATTTCTTTTCTAATATATGCATTCAATGCTATAAATTTCCCTTTAAGTGCTGCATTCACTGCATCTCATAAATTATGATAAGTTGTATTTTCACTTTCTTTTAGTTCAAAATATATTTTTTTAATTTCTCTTGAGACTCCTTTTTTTAATCTATGTATTATTTAGAAGTAAGTTGTTTAACCTTCATGTATTTCGGAATTTTCTAGTTATCTTTCTGTTATTAATTTCTAGTTTAACTCCATATGGCCTGAGAGCATACTTCGTATGATTTCTATTTTTTTAAATTTGTTAAGGTATGTTTTACAGACCAGAATGTGGTCTATCTTGGTGAGCTTGAGAAGAATGTGTATTCTGCTATTGTTGGATGAAGTATTCTATAAATATCAATTGGATCCAGTAGATTGATGGTGCTGTTCAATTCAACTATATCCTTACTGATTTTCTGCCTGCTGGATCTATCAATTACTGATAAAGGGGTATAGAAATATCCAGCTATGATAATACAGTCATCAGTTTCTGCTTGTAGTTATATCAGTTTTTGTCTCATGTATTTTGATGCTCTGAATGATTTCTAAGATGTCTTTCAGACCCTACATTCAAGGATTCTATGTTTCTTTCCAGCACATGCTCCCAGACTCCTCTGAAATCACCTACCACAATCTCAGACCAAACTGCCCTAGGAGGCCATACGCAAGTCGACACCCTGACTGCAATGCTTGGGTGGCCCAGAAGAAGCAAACAGAGAGCCTGACCCCAGACTTCAGCTGTCCCCAAACAACCTTAGTATTTCCTTTGTTTAGACCCATACCTATGTGTCTAAAGGGAATTGGGCCCACCATCATGGCATAAAAACTACACCCCCAGAAGATTAGGTTGAACTAAGAAGACAGCGATTTTCTGCTGCAGGTATACCCCCACTTTATGAGACCCCAAAAACCCAGACTTAGAGAATCATACAATTTTCAAACTGGAAGGGAACTTAAACAACATCAGGTAAAATCCTCTTATTTTATGGTTGAGAAACAGATCCAGAGAAGTCACTTGCTCATGGTTATAAAGAATCAAACAGATTAGGAGGATATTATTTGCATTATAAAGGACTTATCTTTAAAGAGCTGATTTCCCAAAGCCATTGAAATATGATTCAATTTACAGAAACATAATTTGCCTACAACTTTTTTGGGGGCCCATATACATGTCTCAGAGTTTCCAGAACAGTGCTAATTTCAAATATTCTGCCAGATCACATGCTCTAATTTAAGAATCAAAAAAATTTAATGGTTGCCTGCCTACCCAAGGATTGTGCAAAGGCTACCAGAACAGAAATCTCAAAATCTCTTGATTTTCTCATAGAAACCATTCTAGATTGCCATAGCTGGAAGGAAGTATAGAGCTCATACTGTGAGCTGCTTATTTTAAAGATGGAGAAACTGAGGCTCAGGATATGAACTAGCTAAGGTCGCATATCAGGCTGGTGGTAGAACTGAGGCTAGGATTTTGACCCCTTGACTCCCAACCTACTGCACTTTCTCCTGCCCCCAGTTGATCTGTATGCCTCGGAGCCTGGTTCTCTAGACTCCCCACTCCTTCCCTCATGCCATTGGCTCCAGCTCTTGGCTAAGAGCTTGCTGGGCCCCAGACCTACTTGCAGAAGCTGCAGAAGATGGAGAAGAGCCCCAGGATCATGTTGGCCAGGGACAAGGCACTGGCAACATCCTTCCAGGAAAATTCATTCATCTGGGCGTGGCTCTGCTCTTTGGTCAGGAAGAAACTGGTGTGCTGACCTGGGGCCCAGGGGAGAGGGACAAGGAGTTGTCAAGGTCAAAGAGTCCCAAAAGAGGCTCCCAGGGACCCAGTAGCTCCTGTTCCCCTAGACCTCATCCCAGAGCTGCACTCTCCCAACATGGCTGGAATCAGGGAGACTGCAGGTAGATGGAGGAGACCCAGGAGGTAAGACAAAGGTGCTGAAGATGAGCGCCTGGGAAAGTTCAATAGCAAAGTGAGTGAACCAGCATGACCATAGCTTCCACCCCTCTCTGACTACACCCCTTGCCCTACAGCACAGACCTCCCTCTAGCCCATACTCTGACCCTCCCGGCACTCCCATGGCCCAGGGTCCAAGGGGTATGCGCCCTTCCCCCATCTGAGAGATGAGCCCTTGTCGTAGAGACCTTTATCATAAATGAGCCCTCCTTTTTTTTTTTTCTTTTTTTAATTATAAAGCTACTTTTAATACTTTGGAGTGAGCCCCACAGGAACAAAAACACTGGGAAGGGGTAACCCCCTCACCCCCAGGAGTGGCCCAGGGGGAGAGAGGCCACCTGATGGGAAGGAAGCACAAAGGGCCCGCTGCACACTCAGGCTGCTTTGTCCCGGAGGCCACGCTCACTCCCTCGGAAGGACAGGGCTGTGGCTGAGGTGCCCCAAGCGATGACAGGGGAAGAGATGAGCAACAGCAAATGAATGTGGACAGCACTAAATAGTTCACATGGCACTTTCACCACGTTCTCTCTTCTGATCCTGACAACCTTAGGAGATGGTGCTATAATTCTCCCCGTTTCATGAATGAGGGAACTGAGGTCCTGAGAAATGGAGGTACTTGCTCAAAGTCACACATTAGGTGAGTAGAATCAATCCCTCCTGTTTGATTCTAAATCTGGTGCTTCTTACTGGGGGCATAATCTCAGCAGGAGGAGGTCTGTGGGGTAGTGGGCACTGAGGGAGCCCAGATGGCCAGTCTGGCTGGGCAGCTACGGCCTCCCTGCCCGGGCCTCCTCCCTCCCCTCAGCCTGTCTCAGCAGCAGGGAATCAGCTGGCCCTGGCCATTTTCACAGTCCCTCTGTGTCCATTTTCGCTCTAAGACCAAACATGTGCACTCCTTACACGTAAACTGTCTGTGAAACTTTCTTTTGGAGAAAGAGCCCCAGCGCTCTCTGAAACAGGGAGGCCCCACTGGTTGTAAACACACTACCCACAAATAGCAATCCTGCACGTGAGTAAAATGTACAAGTTCCAAGGTGTTTTCTCATTTAATCCCCACTCATTTTCGAGGTGAGGAAGCTGAGACTCTGCCTCCATACAGCCCCTCTGTACAGCCCCAGGCCCTTCTGGTCTGGGCAAGAGCTAAGACAAATCATGGTCATTTCCCATAAATACTGCCACCAGTATGTCAGAGGTTGAGAGGGGGCCGGACTTGGAATTTGGGGCTGGGAGTTTATCAGGCAGCACAGTGGAGCTAACTGCTCCCATAGGCCAGCTTCATTCACCAAGGGGTATCAGTAGCTACAATGCCAAAGCCACTGGGACTCCTGAGACCTTGTCACGCCAGGTCCCCTCAAAACCTAAGACAGGAAGCAATGCTAGTCCGAGAAATCTGGGATGGGAGGGGGGCAAAGGATTGGATGCCTACTCCCTCCCTATCAACCCTTCCCTCCTGGTCTGTCTTGAGTCTCAGGGCTGACCCGAGCAAGACCAAGCACCTCTGTTCCAGCCTAGTCTGCACCTGGAAGAGCAGCATCCCAGTGTCTCAGAGGCAGTCAGCAGATACCTGGGGTATGTCCACCAAGTATGAGACACACCTCATCTATACTACTACATGGTTTGGGTTTTTTTAATTAATGTGCAATTAATTGTCTACTATAGTATCTCTTTCATTCACAAAGCACTTTCACCACTATGGTTTCCAATGGCCCTGTGAGGTCTGCCAGGTAAGGCAAAGAAGACTCAGAGAGGGGAAGAACCTTGTTCAAGGTCACACTGGAAGTGGCAGAACAAGACTTCCAACTTCACCGTAAGTGTTCTTTCCTGTGTACTCTGCTGTCTACCAACCAACAGGACTGATCGTAGTATTCGTTGTAAGCTCAGACTGAGCAAGGTGCTGGGGAAAGCCCTTGGTCCCTGCCTGGACCATGGAATTTACAGTCTGTTCAGGAAAACAAGACTCATGCATGCCTGTGGAGACTTATAGACAGTTCATGGTGGTAACTCATCTTAACAACGGGGAAACTGAGGTTTCAGAACAGTGAAGCAACTTGTTCCAGCAAATTGTGGAGCCGGGATTGGAACTGGGCCTCCTCTTTCCCAATTAAAAGCCATTTGCAGCACAGGCCCCAGGTATGGAAGGATGTGGAGCTGAGAGTAAGAGCTGTTGAAATTTAGAGAAAAAAGGAAAACTCCATTCATTCAGCAAACATTTGGTCTTGGGACAGAGAAGATTAAGACCTGGTCTCGTCTCTCAAAAAGCTCAGTCTGGCAGAGGCATTCAACCCTGCACAGAAGAGAAGAGGTGACAAGGCTGCTGAGGGAGCACAGAAGAGGGGCCCCGCCCGTCAGGGGGCTCAGAGGAGGCGTCTCAGAGGAGGGGGTCGGAGCTGAGGCCTTGCCCAGCAGTGGCCTGCAAGACTGGCTCACGTCACTCCCCGGCTCCTCGGAAGCCATCAGTGGCTCCCCGACACCCTCAGGATGGAGTCCAGCTCCTTCATGTGGTATGCAAGCCCTTCGTGATGAAGCCCTGCTCGACTCTCAGCCTCCTCTCTCCATTGCCCCTTGACCCCTTCTCTGCCCCCCTCTGGTCTTGGGTTGGGTGGTGGGCCTCTTTGGGAAGCCTGACACCCCCTCAAGTCTTGAGCTGCTCCTCCTCTGCACTGCCACATCTCCTTGTGCTCGCCGTGTGACACTTGGCACTCTGTATTGGCACCGCCTACGTGGTCTTCCTTCTCTACTACAGGGGAAGGAACTTGAGTGCCGACCGAGGTCCCCTGTGCCCGGCATGAGGCCTGACAATAGAAGTTGTTCAATGATATTGTTACATTAATAGAGCATTCTGGTGCTTGACCGAGATCCTCTCCCTGCACGGAATCACTCAAAGCCTGTCTAGTTTGTCCTGTGAGAAGCCTTCTCAAGTGAACAATCCAGCCCCTCAGCACACCCAGCATCTACCCAACGTTTATGATCTTGATTTGCCCATGCCTGCTGTGCGCCAGGCCTGTGTGTTCTGGGCACCCTCAGGAGGCTGGGAGTCTGGTAGGGGAGGCAGATGTGTGTAGGGACGGTGACGGCAGTGTGGCAACTCTTGTTGGACAAGGGGTTGTCCGGTTGCTGAGGGTGTCCAGGGAAGACTAAGTCTGGGGTGGGGGCAGGGGAGGGCTTGGCCAATGTGATATTTACGGAGGGTCTCTGGGCATAAACAAAGGGGGGTGCTTCCTGGCAAAGGAAATTGCAAGGGCGGAAGCCCAATGGGGAGGCTGGGTCCCAGGGAGACAGGGCTGCCTGGAGGCAAAGCCGGCAGGGAGGCCACAGTTGTGATAGCTGCTGTGACCTTGCCTTGCCGCTGTGGACGGGCAGTGATGTTTATTTGGTAAGGGGGTGTCTTGATCAGATGTGGGTTGGGGATGGAGGGTGGTCTCGAGGGGAGAGGCTGAAGAAAAGGAAACCAGCCATGAGACTGGTGAGTGAGGAGTACGAAGTGAGCGAGCAGAAATGTCCGACGCTGGGGCTGCTAGCGGAAGAAGAGGGGAGAGTTGCGTGGGACTCGGCGATTCCTCAGGAGAGGCAAGGCGTGGCGAAGTCGGTAGTGCCTTGCCTGGAAACCCGCGCAGCGTTGGAGCGAGAAGGCCCCGGGCGGCGCTCCCCCGCGGGCGGTGGGCGGTGAGCCACGCGCACAGCCCCTCGGGTTAGAAACGCCCCACCCCCCACTGGCCGCCCCCCACTCCATCCCGCCACCCTAGACGCCAACAGCCCAACAGGGAGCCGGCCTCCTGCCGACGCCCGTCTGTCCGAGCTGGAGACACCGGCGCTCCCCTCCTCACCCCTCCCCTGCCCGCTGTACCGCGTCGGTCCTGGACGACAGCGACGGCGACGATGCCCAGGCGAAAAGATGGAAGAGACGGAGCCGGGGCTGGGCGCCCGCGCTTCGGGACAGCTCCTTCCCCCCAGGACCGTGGTCGCCGACAGCACCCTGAGGGAGGCGCGTGCGACGCTGCGGCTGCTTACCTGGGGACCAGACATTCTTAGATGGGGTGGGCGCCCGCACTCCTTCCCCGCTTCCTGGGCGGTGGAGAGGGGCCAGCCCAGGAGAGGGGGAGCCGAGCCGTCCCAAGCCTCTCACCCCCCGGCTGTTAGCTCACAATCCCCGAGAGGCAGGGGTGGGGCCACGCGGCCTTAGTTGGCAGGAAGAGGGTCCTCAGTTTGCCGGGGAGCCCTAGGTCTTGCAGCGGCGCGGCAGGGGGAATGGAGGGATCTGAGAGGAGGGGACTAGTCTAACATGGGGAGCGTGGACAGGCTTGGCAGGCGAAGAGACCAGAGTGCCCGGCGTGTGGGAGGTGGGCTGGAAGGGAGTTGCGGGGAGATAAGGCTATAAAGGGATGCTGGGGTCCAGACTGTGAAGGGCCCCTGGACTGTAAGCCCCCTCCGTGTGGGCAGGGCTTTTGCTGTGCTTGGTGCACTGCTGTATCTTTATGCCCATAAGAACGCTTAGGCATAAAGTACATCCCCCATCCCCCATACTTGTTGGATCAATGACAAGCTGAGTAGTTGACACTCAGTCCTGAAAATAGGAAATTTTAAGTAGGGAAGTGACATGGTCAGGTTGGTTTAGAAAGATTATCCTGGCAGCCAGCATGTAGGAAGGCTGTGTAACACTGCATGAGCTGAGGGGGGGCTGGAGCAAAGACATACTGTTGGACAGCAGCAGAAAGGAATGAGAAGTAGTCGGACCAGGAGCCACTGTTGAGATGGAATGTCAAGAGTGTGGGAGAGGAGTGAGAGGGAGGAGCTAAGAGCCTCTCTGAGGTGTTTAGGTTCCGCAACTGGATGAATATGTGCCACAGAGAGAAACGTGTTAGTACTGGGGGATCCCAAGCACCAGTTCTAATACCTGCCCCACTTTCTCTGACCTACCCAGTTGCTAAGTTCCAGCAGCAATAGCTTCCAGGGCCCCACAGAATATGCGAACAGAAGGGGTGGAGCTAGGAGGTCAAGTGACTCTTCGCCTCACCTTGCAGCCTGGAGGGGGAAGAGAAGTATAGGACCTAGCCTGTCCTGAGTGGCTACTGGCCACCGGGCACTGTGCCCAACGCTTCACAGACGTTATAGTCATCTTACTGGATTTTCTCAAATGCCCCTGATGTTAGTATTAGCATTCCCATTCTCCAGAAGAGGAAATGGGCATTACTCGATTTTACTGAAGGTTACACCGTTATTAATTAGTGGATCTGAGACCTGAACACAGTTTGACACTGAAGTCACACCTAAGGTGTTTGAGAAACTAAAAGGGAGAATCAGGATGGAGGCAACTTCAGCTGTGCTGGGAGTCCAAGCCCAAGAGTCAGGTCAGCTCCTTTCTATCATTTGTATTTCTCTTCATTTGTCCAGGCTACATGGACCATTAAAGTGGCAAAATAAAAACGGTCACATAATGATTATAATACCGGCTTTAACTTTTAGCCAGATTTACATTCCAGCTCTAACACTTGGCAGATGTGTAAATTTGAACAAGTTACTTTGGTTTCTGCAACCAAATGTGTAAAATGGGATTGCCGTGAGAATTAAATGAGCTTACATGAAATGCTCAGCACAGCGCAGAAGCTCAGTCGTCATCATCATCATCATTCTAAGGACATGATCATGGCTTCCCCAAGGCTTCCTTCCCCAAGAGGGAAACGAAGCAGGGAGAGCTAAGAAACACCCTGCTCCCCAACCACCAGAAGTTTCTAGCTTCCTCCCATTCTGGATCTCACAGAAGTAGAGAACAAGAACAGTAGGGTGACTGTCTACACTTGTACTAACATGATAGCCACTAGCCACGTGTGGCTCTTGAGTACATGAAATGTGACTAGTCTGAATTGAGGCAGCTGTACATTTACCAGAGCTTGAATACTGAGTTTAAAAAAAAATGTAAAATAACTAATTTTTAGTATTATTTGTTAAAATGTTAATATTCTTATATACTGGGTTAGAGTAAATTATTAACGTTAATTTCACCTGTTTTCCCTTATTTTTTAAGGTAGCTGCTAAAAAATTTTAAATCACACATGTGGCTCACATTCTATTTCTCTTAGCTGCATTGACTTAGACGCCCTGCAGGATGTAAGTACGGAGCTGCAGATATCCATCCATCCATCATTAGAGTATTTATGTACCAGGCACTGTTTTAGATGCTAGGGATATAGCAATAAACAAGACAGACACTGTTTCTGCCCTCAGAGAACTTACACTCAAGTATGGGGCAAAGGCAACAAATAATGTCTAGTCACAACAAGTGTCATGGAAATCAAAACAGGGTCAGAAGTATTTTGATGTGAGAGGAGTTGGTACCTCTGATAGGGTAATGAGTGAAGTGATATTTGAGCAGGGACCTAAATGTTGAGAAGACACAAACCATGAAAAGACCTTGGGGGAAATGTTCCAGGCAGATGGAGCTACAAATGTAAAGACGCTGGAGCAGGAACAGGCTTGATGTGCTGAGGAGCTGAGCACAGTCAGTGGGAACGCAGTGAGTACTGAGAATGGTACATCACATAGAACCTTGGCAAGAGTCTGGACTTTATTCTAAGTGTAATGAAAAACTTGGGGGTCATTTTTTACAGAGGTATTATAACCTGACTCACATTTTTAAAAGGATGACTGCAGTCTCTGTGGAAACAGAATGAAGGAGGGTGAGAATGGAGGCAGGGAGTCAAGTTAGGAGGCTACTGCATTGGTCCAGGCTAGAGATGTTGGTGGCCTGGACTAAGGGGGGAGGGGTGGAGGTGGTGAGCAGCAGTCAGATGTGGGATGTATTTTGAAGACAGCTGAGAAGACTTGCTGATTGGTGTGGGAAGAACAAACAGAATCAGGATGACTTGGGTTTCTGGCCTTAACAGCAGTGTGACACAGGTGCTGATGGAAACAGAGGGACTGGTAACAAAACAGGTTTGGGGTATAACTCAAGACTTCCATTTTGGACATGTTAGGTTTGTAATGACATCAAGTGAAGCTGTTGGATAAATGAAGTCTGCATAAAACTCAGGGAGGGATCAGGACTGGAGACACACACGTGAGTCGAGAGCATATAGGTGGCATTTAAAGCCATGGGAAATGATTAGATCACCTAGTAGAGAAAGAAAAGAGGGCCAAAGACTTGGCCCCAGAGCAGTCCAAACTATAAGTGTCAGGAGACAGAAAAGATGCAGTCAGTGAAGCAGAAGATGGTAATATTCCAAATCAAAATGAAGAACAAAGCTTTCGAGTAGGAAGTAGTCCGCTGAATCAAATGCTGCTTGGACCACAGAAGTCTAATTACTCCAGGCACTTGGTAGCTCCTTCCTCCCAAGCTCTGGCTCCTTTAGGGAATGAACCTTCTCTTGTATGTGGGGGGTTTGCACATGGGCTTTAGTGCCAGAGATGTGGGCTCAATTGTTTTTAAGTTGTGTGACCTTAGGTAAGTTACTTATCTTCTCTGGACCTTGATATACATCGTCTGCATGCTCATCACTAAACACTCAAGTGAACTACTCCTATAGTATCCCATATGCACATGTTACTCTGTCACTTTTGTATTTTAACTTCTTCACACCTCTATGTAGAGATATTCTAGGACTGTCCTAATCGGCCAAAACAGGTTATGGTTATAGCTATGGTCAGACTTTAATCAAATAGGAACGTCTGAGCCTGACCTCTGCCACTTTTTATCTGTGTAACCATGGGCCAGCTGCTTAATCTCTGAGATGTCCCAGCTCTGTAAAATAGGAATACTGTCTAATACCTCATAGATGGTGGATTATATAAAGATTAAATCAAACAGTGGCTATGCTTGGCAGAATAAAAGCTCACTGAACAGTATTTATCATCTTTGTGTCTACACCACCAATACTCTCAATACTTGTGGACTGACTGATAACTTGAGAAGGTAAGGACACAAGCAAGCCTTCTTTCCCTCCTTCTGGAATGCTAATGTGGAGAAAAGGAGGTAGTGTCAGCTGTTACACCCAGTGAACCAGGCAGGGCCAGCATGGTGGATTTTTGAGGCAAATACAGATTGCTAATTATTTTGGAAAATAGCAGGGATGTCTTCCTCTTCCACATTTTGTTGAGTGGATTCCCACCATCCACACTCTCAAGCCAGAAATTCAAGCATTATCTAAGATTCTTTCCTTCCACTCATTCTGCCACATCGTATTAGTTAACAAGATGGTGATCTATTGTACTTTCAAAATGCCATACTTCATCAAGCCTAAGATGCCATCCACTGTAAGACAAACCATTATTAAACGATGACATACTACTGACATCTAGAAGCATCTAGGTCTGAGAGATTAAAACGTGGGGGAAGAAAAGTACGTTTACAGTTGATGAAATACAACACCTCTCAGTCCATCACCATCTTTGTTCAGACCTCCAACATCTCTTGCCTGGACTGGGTTGGAGGCTCCCAGTGGTTTCTTCCCAACTCATCCTCCACTGCCAAGATGAGCTTTCTAAAAAGGCCAATTTTACCAACTCCCTACCCCTAACCCTTCAATTAGCTCTCCTCTCATACCCGCCTGGCCAATATTCTTCACTTTCAGCTGCAATTCCCCAAATGTCATATTGCTTCTCGTCAGTGCCCCTCACGTGCTATTTTTTGTCTAGAATTGCTTTTCATCCTATTCCTCATCTACCTATCTCCTAGCTGTTAGAAGTAAGTGTTCTGGCTGGGACCTATCTCACTCCACCCTTCCTGACTGGCAGGATTACTCTGGTTGATATGGCTTGTTAAGTGGATATCCCTTTGTTCATTCAAAAATAAACTCCATCCAAAAATAAACCCTACCCTAACCCCCAAAGACAACCTTCCTACAGAGACGACAGTTGGAGCCTCCAAACAAGCTCTAACTCTTGTTTCTTTTTCAACACCCAAGCAGGTGTCAGCTCTTCCAAAAAGTCTTCTCAAATTCTCCAGGCTGAGTTAAGCAGCCCTCCCCGCTGCTCCATGATATTCCATGTGCACCTCTATCACAGTCCTTCTTATACCATGTTGTAATGGCTGACTTGCTTTCCCCCCACTAGACCGTGAGCTTCCTGGAAATAGGGGCCTGTCTTACTCACCTGTGTCATTCTCCAGAATCTGGAACCTGGAAGGCACTTAATACTCAGTAATTAAGTATTACTCGCTTATGGATGGATAGATGGATGGATGAATGAAAAATGGTTACTGTTTATAATCACTGGGTCCTAGTACCCCTAGGAGATGCTACCTCCAAAATCACTTCACAGTGCCACTAACTTTCTCTAAGCTTGGTAACTGGCTTCATCAGGAAAGCACAATGGCACTACCCGGTGGTTAGTGTAGGGAGCACACCTTATTGAACAAAAGAAAGTTTGCTCTTGAATCACTGTTCTTTTCTGCTCCAGTGGTTAGGAAATGTCAAGGGTGAGGTGGATCTGTAGCAGTATTCACAAAAAATAAAAATGCAATATCCTTTGTAACAAAGTAAAAAAATTTTTTAAAGTGAGGTCGGTTTGCATTTTCAAGACAACCAGGAAACTGCAATGACACCACCTGGTGGTCAGTGCCAGGAGCACACCTTATTGAACGGAAGAAAGTTTGCTCCTGAATCACACTGCTCTCTGTTCCAGTGGTTAGGATACATGTCAAGGGTGAGGTGGATTTGCATTTTCAAAAGATCAAGCTCGGGATTTCCCTGGCGGTCCAGTGGTTAAAACTTTGCCTTCCAATGCAGGGGGTGTGGGTTTGATCCCTGGTTGGGGAACTAAAATCCCATATGCCTTGTGGCCAAAAAACCAAAACATAAAAACAGAAGCAATATTGTAACAAATTCAATAAAGACTTTAAAAAAATTGTCCACATTAAAAAAAAAAAAAAAAAAGATCAAGCTGATGACTGAATACAGAATGGACTGGAGAAGGGACCAGAGGAGGAAGCAGGGACAGTAGGGGGAGGTTATTTTGTCAGAGCTAAGAGTCACGTCCAGATCTGTGACTTCAAAACCAAGCCTAACCACTTTGTAATACTGCCTCTTCTACCCACAGCCTTCCTTCTCCCTCTCAACTGAGCACTGCGGCATACAGATTCTAAGATTCAAGGATTTCCACCTTCTGGTATTCATATCCTTAGGTAATTACCTCTCTTGAGCGTGGGCTGGCCTAGTGACTTATTTCTAATTAACAGAGCACAGCCAAGGTATGAGATGTCACTACCATAACTTCCATCCTGCTAGCAGACTCTCATCCTTGTTGGCTTTGATGAAGACAGTTGCCATGTTGGTAAGACTCATGTAGCAAAGAACTAAGGGCAGCCTCTGGCTAACAGTTCATTAGTAAACAGAGCTCCACAGTCCTACAAACCCTTGAGGAACTGAAATTCTGCCAACAATTTAAGTGAGCTTGGAAGCAGATCCTTCTTCAGCTGAGCCTTCAGATGAGGACACAGGCCTGGCCAGTAATTCAACTGCAGCCTTGTGAGAAAAGAAACCCTGAAGCAGAGGACCCAGTTCAGTGTGCCTGAACTCCTGATCCATAGAAACTCTGAAATAATAAATGTGTGTTGTTTAAAGCCACTAAGTTTGTGGTAACTAATGCAGTAATGGATAACAAAGCACGTACTCAAAGTGTCATTATCACGCAAGTCAAAACCTTCTGAAAATCTGGGAAACTTTCTGTAGTAAGAATCAACTACTATACCACTAGTGTGTGCGTGTGTCCCATATCCTGCAGCCTCCCAGCCAGAGGCTTTCACGGCTGCCTCCACAGAGCATCCTCCTGTGAACTGAGTGACCACGTATCATCTGTGCGACCTTGACAGAATCTAGTCCCAACCTCTGCTAGGCCTTTGTGGACCATTTACAGCTCACAAGGAGCGAAGCTTATAAGGAAAGGCCATTAACACCAGGATGAGATTGTGGCATTACCAAGCAGATCAACACAAAGGACATTCATCCCCAGAAAGGAACTTGGACAATTTGATTTCAAGTACAGATCTCTCACTCCTTTTACAGCATGTTGTAATAGATTATATGGCACTGAAGGAAGTACAGCAATGCTGGATATGCTATCAATTTAGCTAATTCCACTGAACAAACAGGAAGTGAGGTAGAGTCCCACAAGAGCTCAGTCAGAATCAGCATAGAGTAACTCAGCCAAAAAGCTTCTGTTAAGCTCCTGAATAATTCAGGTCAAAATGAATTTTAATCTGAGTTAACTCATAATCAACAGGTTGGCTGTTTTTCTTGTTTCTTACCCACTGTCCTATTCTCTTTTCCACAATATTCTAAAGTTGCCACTTAATGGATTCTTCCTGCTGCAGATGGCGGAACTCTGGATCTCCTGCTCAGTGGGGCTAGAGAGTGGATTCATAACATTGTTAGTGGCAGCCTGCAAAATCTCTTCCAAGTCTAAAATTCTATGAGTTTAGAGGCTGACTGTTCCAAAACCTGGCCATTGCTGCTGCCTCAAATTCTCCAGTCATCCTAGCTCAGCAGAAAGAGCAGAATGGGACAAGCCAAACCTTATCAATCGTGCAGAAATACCAGAACCACACACTCGCTCGCTAGCCAAGCCAAGCTGTTCATCATCCGCCAGTACCCAACATTCTGCTTCCCAGACGAATCTGAAGCTGCAGGTGCACCACCTGTTAAACAGCCACAACCCCAATCTCAAACACTTCTAGTTACTAAGAGACTAACAACAGTCCTCTCTGGAAAATGACTTGCCAATCTTTTCGAGGGAAGAAGAAACCCTTCTTTCTCTAATGCTCTGACTTATGGGAGAACAGATGGAGATAAAGGAGAAGGAAAGTACACTGGCCAGTACTCTGAAACTGACTAGTTGAGTATCTGTGACCTGGAGAGGATCCCAAAAGAGACTGATGTGATTCTTTACCATCCCAACTAAAAGTAATAACGACAGCGTTTACATTCACACAGGACCACCTTCAAAGAAGTTCATGATTTACCTACATGCCCTCGACTCTCGTGCCACCTCCCATCAGGGCAGAGATTGGGGCAACAAGGAGGTGACAGGTCCTAGCCATGACAGCCTTTGTCAGAGTCCACTCTCAGTGGAAGTGAAGCCCTGGAAGCTGGGTTCAGTGCTTGAAGGCAGAGCCACTGGCTGGCTTAGCAACTTGTTCACGATGCTGATTTTAGCATCCTGCTTCTCAGCGTCTTCATACGGAGTCCAGGACAAGTCATGCTGTAGCTTGTAGGCACCAAGGAAGTCATGTGGACAACCTGTCCCCCATTCCTAGAGAAGGCAAACGAGTCAGTTCTGATCAGGGCAGGAGATAAAGAAACTGAGCTCACGTCCTAATTCTACCACAATTTTCTTTTTTAGCTTTTCACTCCAGACCAGTCAGAATCATCTTGGAAACCGTTACATTACACATCAGATACCTCCCTTAACAGAGATAATGACTGTGAAATAATTTAAGCACATGCGTATTTTTCAGAGTCATGTCTGGGCTCATGCCACCTCCAGTTTTCTAGAAAACCACTTCCCAACCCCTATGCCTACATTTTCTCACACACCACACACACCACACACACACACACACACACACACAAACACACACCCAAGAATTTCTCAAAGACAAGAGTAGATTTTTGTGCAAAAATTAAATGTTCTTACCTTTGGAGAAATAATGGAAAAATACCGCTGACCACTCTCCCGTTTATAAAGGTAGTAAATGTTGCCAGGTTTTTTCACTATATTACAAGCTACATGGTGCAAGTCAGCATCTCTGCGAGCATCCTCCAATACCTAAGAACCGCAGAGATGTAACCAATTAGGTATTAGGTAACAGGCACTCATACTCAGTGACCATCCCACTCAAAATCTGGAAGCAGTTCAATGCCTAGGGTCTTGCTCCCTCGCAGCAGTGAATCATGACTGAGACCCAGACGATACTGAAGAGAAAAATTACACAATGTTACGCTACTGTGCTGTAAAAATGCCTTTAGGAAAATTGTATTTCAAAATGTTGAGTGTTACTGGCTTTTGAATGGTTTTTACATTTCTTTCCAATTTTTCTGTGGTCAGTACATTTCTTTTATAACTGAAAACATAGTTTCCCCTCAAAATGCTTTATCTCACTGAGCTTTCTCCCAGTGAAAACACTTATACTTAACCTCTTGGGCTTATTCTATTTTACTCAACACTTCTATATTTCTAGGAGGTACTGAACAAGTAAGTTACAATGATTATAAGCAAGTTCAGTCAATCCTATGAACTAAGTAAAGAAAACGAATGCTTACCTAAAAGCCACTACTTACCTTCCTGGCTTGTTCTTGCAAATGTTCGATTTGCTCAGCTATGACTGTCAGCTTGTTGGTGGCATTTGCTCTGACAAATTCATTAGCCTAAGGTGAGAAAAAAACTGAACTGTGGGTCAAAAAAAGGATAAGACTTCTACGATGTTCTTATTTAGATCCCAATGTAAAGTTATGTCAACATCTTTGCTTATGCCTAAAATACTCTTCCCATTCTCACCATTCCCCCATGAACGCCCACTCATCCCAAGGCCCAGCTCAAACAGTACTGCTTACAAAAAGCCAATGCTGACACGACCCACACCACAGAAATAAGTGCTCCTTTTCTATTTCCCAAAGCGTCTACCTTGTTCACTCTAGATTCTAGTCACACTCAAATTTTTCAGTCTTCCAACATGCCCTGCTCTCTCTTGCTTCCAAATAATATGGAATATGCCCTCTCCTCCACCCAATATGTTTCCTTCTTGCTCTTTTGCCTGACTGACCCCACTTATTCCTCAGATCTCCATTTTTTTTTCTCACATTTAAACATTTCTGAAATCAGGGATGGGTTTTACAATGAAAATCCAAAGACACTTGTGGTATATGCCTCTTATCACCTGCTATATAGGAACCTAACTATATATAGAAAGTATCTGTTAATCTGACCATTACCTCAGTTGAATTATTTACATCACACTTAATTATATTTTAACTTATATTTGCATTCCTAATTGTTACTTAAAATGTATTTTTAAAAGATTGCACTATGATGTAGACCTGAAACGATTATAATATACACAGAGGACTGTCTACCATGTGCTAGGAAATTCAACTGAAGGCACTGGAAATTGCTTAAAATAAATAACTTTCAAAACTAGGAGAGACAGGTGTGACCAATTCACGTAATGGGAAGGACTATCACTCAGACATCAGAAACTTCCAGATTACTTTCCACAAAAAGCTGATTAACATTTTTTTTTTTTTTTTTGGCCACACTGCACAGCTTGCGGGATCTCAGTTTCCTGACCAGGGACTGAACCCACGCCCTGAGAGTGAAAGCGTGGAGTTCTGACCACTGGACCACCAGGGAATTCCCCCCAAAACTGATTAACTTCTAGTGGTATACAATTAAGTTAAGGAAAAGAAAGTAAGAGGTTAAATTTGAACTAAGAAATATTAAGAGAATTTGCTGGTTAGTTGTGGAAGCTTAAGGTAAAGGTCAGGTATAAGCCATGTTATGAGTGAATAGAAACAACTGAGTAAGCTGAGTCAAGCCTCTATCTGTTCCACGAATACACACTTAGCAATTACTGTATGTCAGACACCATGCTAGGCATTGGATACATTGGCAAACATGAGAAAGAGGTCCCTGCCTTCGTTAAGATTACAGTCTAATGCAACTATCCTTTAGAATATGAAACAAGTCACATATGTAATTTAAAATTTTCTAGTAGCCATGTTAAAAGTAAAAATAAATAAGTAAAATTAATTCTAATAATATACAGAATCCCCGGCAGTCCAGTGGTTTGCACTCGGCGCTTTCACTGCGGTGGCCCAGGTTCAATCTCTGGTCAGGGAACTAAGATTCTGCAAGTTGCATGGCGTAGCCAAAAAAAAAAAAAAAATCTAATATTTTATTTAACTTAATATATCAAAAAAAATTATCATTTCAACATGTAATCAATATAAAAATTGTTAAGAAATATTTTACATTTCATATTAAGTGTATATTTTATATTCACAGCACCTATCAATTTGGATGCTAAATTTTCATTGGAAAAACTTGATCTGTATTGAGACTTCATAAAATTTACAGTTGAAAGAGTTGATTCACATACTCAAATTGTTCCAAATATACTTAAAAGTTTCCAGTAATTGAATCAATTACCAGGTTTTAAAATTTAAATTAATTAAAATTGTTACAGGGAAGAACAGAATCTGACTCCATGTTGAATCTGTTTCTTTTACTTTAACCTTTGCTTTTCATTGCTTTTGTTACTATAATCACTAAAAGGATGCTGTCTATAGCATAAGCATACATAATGGCCTGCCTCAGGAACACTGCCCCTCTGCCTGAATGTTAAACTAAAGTGCTTTTGTTCAGCTCACAAGGAGACATTCTGACCCTGCCCACCTGTGAATGGCTGCAAAAAAGAAGAAATTAACACATCCCCTCCCTAAAACTAGCCAAGCCAGGAGATATTTTGCAAGACTTATGGCCTCTTTACTTCCTCACCTCTTCCCTCTCTCTGTTCTATGAACGAAACTGGCATCCAGACCCCGATTAAGATGGCACTATAGGACATTAGTCTGCCAGCTTCTCGGATGCCCAGCTTTCCGAATAACGTCACTATTCCTTGCCTCAACACCTCGTCTCCCGATTTATTGGCCTGTTGTGCAGTGAGCAGAGCAAGCTTGGGCTCGGTAACAAATTTACGTTAAAATTTAAAACTCAGTTTCTCAGCTGCACTAACCACACATTCCAAGGCTCAACAGCCATATGAAGCTAGTGGCTACCATACTGCATAGCACCGCCCTGGGGAGTGATACAGACGCCAAAAAGAAAGATAGTGTTGTATGTACTTGGAACAATGATGCACTATTATGAAGGAAATAACCATAATTACATGGTAGAGGCAGATCAAAGATAACAAATGAATGAAGCAACTGGTTTAATAACAGGGAGTGGTGAGGACTGCAGGAATTAGAATGCATGTGTAGTCTAGAGGCATTCAAATTCAATTTAATAATACTGTCATTTGGATGGGGTGGGGTATAGCCTTCTACAGATAAGAAGGCCTTACTGAGGATGTGACATTTGACTTGGGTCTGAAGGAAAGGAAAGGGCCAGCCATGCAAAAAACCAGAGAAGCAGCTTCCAGGCATTTCTAAGGCCAGTGCAGCTTAAGAGTAGTCAGTGAGGGGAGATGTAAAAAAGAGTGCAGGGACCAGATCATGTAAGGCTTTATGGCCCTTGACACAAGAATTTGCATTTTGTTCCAAGGACAATGAGGCACCTTATGGCCAAGGAGAGAATAGGTGGTTCCTAGAGCTAGGATAGTTCTGGGTTAGGAGTGGCCTTACAATAAATCTCCTTTCTCTTAAGGGGGCAACAAATCTGTCATTTGTGCACAAATAAGCCTAATTAAAACAGAAATAAGAGAAAGAGTACCAATAATGATAAGCACAAACTCTGGCCCTAATCACTCTGAGGCCCTTTGCATATTGTCTCATTTAATTCTCATAACACCTTATGAAGTTGGAGATGATGAACTCCAACTTCACTTTCTCATTTTAGGAATTAGACTAAGAGAGGTGAAGCAACCTGTCCACGGTTTCATAGCTAATAAATGGCAGTTAAAGATTTCAACACAGATCAGTCTGATCCCAAATTTCATGCCTTAAAACCAGGGTTCCCGAGCTTTCACACACGAATGCCTAAATGGCATGTTAAGAAGTCAGTCCTGCTAGAAAGTACATTTCAGTACACAGATTGAAATATGCTTGATTCTCTTTATCTCCAGAGTGTTTTTTCTTCAGCTTCTCAAAGACTAATATTGGAAAAATGGAAGCAGCACAATAATGTGTCCTCTGTATTTCACTAGATTGATTATAGGCTAAAGGACAAAAACCGTGTTCCTTCTTTCTTTGTTTCAGGCCATTGTAATACACATAATGGTCACTCAGTAACCCACTGAAAATGTTTTGCCTAAGATCTGACTTTGGGAGCCTCCCTCCCAATAGGTGATCTGATTAAACAGACACATAATGTTCTCCTAATCCATAAAAGTTATACCTTGCTTCCCACCTCTCTAGAAAAGAGAAAGCACACGATTTGAATCAAAGGAGCTTTCCTAAGCATTTGAAAATTTCTTAGTTAAAAAAAACAAAACTGAAGCAGAGAGATGTACATATAAGGGAATTTGAGCACATTAATTATTAAAATTTTTTGAGCAAAATGAAGGCCTTTGACCATAACCAAGGCCAAATGTGATCGTGTATACAAGGACGAGGGGGATAGCATAAGCTTTAAAGTAGCAAGGCCCTGTACCTGTACATATCAAAGAGGGTTCTACAACTGGACGTCTTGGTAAGAAAGATTAGATGAAATCTGGTTTTTCAAGAAATTTAGATCTAGGAGCTCTCCTAGTTCACACCCTGCACTTTTTTTTTTTAAATACATTTATTTATTTATTATTATTATTATTATTTTTGGCTGCATTGGGTCTTCGTTGCTGCACGCGGGCTTTCTCTAGTTGCTGTGAGTGGTGGCTTCTCTTGTTGCGGAGCATGGGCTCCAGGAAAGTGGGCTTCAGTAGTTGTGGCTCACGGGCTTAGTTGCTCCATGGCATGTGGGATCTTCCCGGACCAGGGCTTGAACCCGTGTCCCCTGCATTGGCAGGCGGATTCTTAACCACTGTGCTACCAGGGAAGTCCGACACCCTGCACTTTACAGATAAAGAAGCTGAGGTCCAGAAAAAAGTAATTTATCTCAAGTCACAATGCAAGTTAATATCAAAACTGAGATTAAAATGCATGTGTCCAAACTCCCAGTGCTATTTCTGTTACGTCATATTTCCTCCTTATTTTACTTCTTTTGGCAATCAATGTCTAAGCACTGGGCTTGGGAATACTGTGTCCAGTGAATGAAGACAGAGGGCAAAACTTAGAGTCCCTGCCCTTCTAAAAGATATTAAGCTCTACAAGCCCTCAGGTCAGAAGTAAAGATCTTAGGGAAGCAGTTTAAAGTAAGCGGGCTATGCATCCCTGCGTTAGTGAGTGATCTTGAAAGGTCCCTGGAAACTTCGCTTCACGTGTCAAATAGGAAGAATAACTGTACTGCCTACCTGACAGGGCTGTCCTAAGGCCCAAATGAAATCATGAATATTGAAAGTACTGTGCAAACCTTCCCACGAAGGGAGATTATGGGCACTCAATTTGCAGCTGAAGGAGTCTTTGGTCTCAGAAGATCAGTTGGAGTCAGGCCACCGACTCGCCATGACCATCAGTTTTCCCCGCGTGTAAAATGGAGACGAGAACAAATGCTACCGCACACTAAGTGGCTTGGAGAACCAAACGTGCACGAAGCTGGTCATTTACTTCCCCAGCCGCGCCTCCTCACCTTCTGCACCTGCTCTGCGAGCGCCACGAGGTCTAAGGGGTCTCCGACCCGGTGGGTGTGGTAGGGGCTCACCAGGGCCAGGCCGCCGGGGGTCGGGGTGAGCTCCACCAGGGCTCCTGCGACACACACCCAGGAACACAGGCCGTGAGCACCCGCCCTCGGCCTCCCGCGGAGCCCGGCAGACTAGCTACTCCGGGAGGGCTTCTTTTCCCCATCTGACTCCCGCCCCGCCTACCTCCCCAACCTGCCGCCGACAGAACTCCTTGGTTTTCTATGACTCCCTGGGTCTTCCCGGGCGTTGCACCGTCTTCCATGACACCACCTTCCTCTCCCTACTTCCCGGGCGGCGCGAGGCTACGGAGCCTGCGCAAAAAGGCCCATGGGCGGAGCTTCCGTGTTCCCTGGCCATTGGGCGTCGGAGCTGCCCGGAGCTCGGAGGCGTAGCTGCGGCTGACGCTCATGGTTCTGCTGAGGGGCGGGGTCCAAGCTGGGGGAAGGCCAAAGAGGCGGTGCAGCCTCCTGGGCGTGCGCTGCTGGGTTTGGGAGGCGGGGCTTCACTCGGGGCGGGGCTTCACTCCGGGGCGGGGATTCCCGGGGGTGGGACTCGGTCCTCCCTGGCCTCCCTGGCCGGTAACCAGCGGTCCCGTTAGGTCTGAGCGGCTATGGCGGCGCACTCGTTGAGGCTGCTGACCACATTGCTGGCGGTTGCCACCGCTGCCTGCCGGGCCGAGGCGGAGTCCGAGGCGGAATGGGACATGACGGCGCCTGATCTGCTCTTCGCGGAGGGGGCCGCGGCCTATGCTCGCGGTGACTGGGCCGGGGTGGTTCTGAGCATGGAGCGGGCGTTGCGCTCGCGGGCCGCCCTGCGCGCCCTTCGCCTGCGCTGCCGCACCGGGTGTGCCGCCGACCTCCCATGGGAGCTGGACCCGGACTCGCCCCCCAGCCTGGCGCAGGCCTCGGGCGCCGCCGCCCTGCACGACCTACGCTTTTTCGGGGGCTTGCTGCGCCGCGCCGCTTGCCTGCGCCGCTGCCTCGGGCCGTCGGCCACCCACCCTCTCAGCGAGGAGCTGGAGTTGGAGTTCAGCAAGCGGAGCCCCTACAACTACCTACAGGTCGCCTACTTCAAGGTGCAGATCTGCCTGGGCCCCGGGGCGGCCGGGATCCTTCTGGGTGTGGTTGGCCCGGGGGAACTTGGGGGGCCAGGGAAGTGCTCGCGGAGAGGGAAAGTGGCGTCTTGGCCAGGGAGCTCTTCCCGGATCCAGGGAGAGCAGAGACCCTGCCGGGAGACCAGCCTCGCCGGTTCGCATAGGCAGATGGTGACCCCAAAGATCCAGCCGGGGTTAAGGCACAGACCAAGCAAAACTTGGTCTTGTGTTCCCCGAGAGGCCTCTTAGAGGGAACTACAGCGGCAGCTTGGGTCTCTGATCCTAATTTTGTTGTAAGTGACCGAGTGAGAAGCTAGGACCTTTCTACAGTATCTTCCTTCCTGTTCGCTTTTCAGTGATGCTTTTCCTGCTGCCCGAGTGCAGCAGCTTTCTTTCAGGACATGAGGTTGCCACGTCGCCAGTAGAGGCTGTCTGGCCCCTCCCTGTAAGGGACCCTCTGGCTGGTCGGTCAGGTTTCCAAAGAAAATGAGTATTTTTAGGAATTCCAGAGTGCCTTAAGTCCAAGTGTATACATAGATTTGGAGTGCTTCTGATTTATGATGATAATGAGAGCCAACACATACTTTCAGGCTATTAAGTACTTTGCGTTTATTAATTCATTTGCTCAGATCCTGGCACTATCCTGTAAAGTAACTGCTGTTATTAGCCCATTTTGTTGGGGAAAAAAGGAAAAAGGAGGGACTTCCCTGGTGGTGCAATGGTTAAGAATCTGCCTGCCAAGGTAGGGGACATGGGTTCGTTCCCTGGTCCTGGAAGATCCCACATGCCGCGGAGCAACTAAGCCCGTGCACCACAACTACTGAACCTGCATGCCACAACTACTGAAACCCACGCGCCTAGAGCCCATGCTCTGCAACAAGAGAAGCCACCGCAATGAGAAGCCTGTGCACCGCAACAAACAGTAGACCCCGCTAGCCGCAACTAGAGAAAGCCCGTGCGCAGCAAAGAAGACCCAACGCAGACAAAAAATAATTAATTAATTAATTAATTATTTTAAAAAAAGGAAGAAGGAGCTGTGCCGGGTATCTATTATATCCATAGTTTAACAGACCTTCAATTCAACCTGAAGAGAGACTTAGAAAATCTTGGGGACCTCAGATTTTCACCTTTCCACAGGCATTATGCTTACACAGTTCTGGTCCATTCCTCCTAGTTTCCCAGAAGTGTGCTGGACTTGAAAACAAAATAACTGGGCTATGTCTTTGGTCATGTCACTTAACAGCACTTTTTAAAATTCTTTGACAAACATTTATTGAATACTTACTACATCCCAGTTCTTGTACAGGTAATTAAAATGCTTGACTTTATATTTTTTTGTGTTACCTTGCTTTGCTGTTAAGAGTCACTTTAGTAGTAAGGGCTACTAAAAGGGTATGTACATCCAGCTGTGGGAATACAAAGGAGGAGGAATCTAGCTTTGTGTCAGAGAAGTTAGACTTGAAAGAAGAGGTGACATTTGAAGCTGATCCCAAATATTGTTAGAGGAGAGGAAGGATGACCATTCACGATAGAGTGGGGCCAGACTGGGAAGAGAATTCTGCAGGCTTCAAGGAGCCATCATCAGAACTGGGTTGTAGAATGCTAATTCTGGAAGCCATGTGACGTAGGCCTTGGGAGAAGGAGAAAGTGGTGGCAGGGTGAACCATTAGGAGATGACTGCAGTTGTCCACATAAGAGAAAGAAATGAGGTGCATCGTGCTTAGTGGGTAAAGAAGGTCTGGGGATGGGGTGAGGGGTGTGGAGATGGAGGAGAACAGAGAAAGGCAAGAGCAGTGCTGAAAGATATGGGAGAGAGAATCAATCCGTAAAAGGGACAGACTTGAGAGAATTTCTAATTTTATAATTAAGGCAACTGAGGTACAGAGATGGGGATTGTTGACAGTGGGTCACCTAGCTATTTGGGGGTCACAGCCAGGGCTGACTTCTTGTTTAGTGTGCATTTACTAGTACTGATGATCAGAAAAGAAAAAATATTTTTCTTAGCATATTACTAACGTGCTAGGATTTAAATTTATTGAGCTAACATTTATTAAGCACTTAATATGTGCCCAGCACCATGTGTTAGAAGCTGAATATATATCCTCTCATTTAACTTTCCCAGCAATCCTGTGAGGTAGCGAGTACTATCTCCAGATGACCGATTAGAGAACTGAGTTTAGAGAGTAAACTTTAACTTGCCTAAAGCCTCAACAAGTGAATAATTAAACCTACCTTTGTCACCAGTCTGACACCACAACCCATGTACTTAATCATTAGATCATCAGTGATTTTTTTTTTCCAGGTAAAAATCATGTTTCCCTTTTAATTGACACCGTTTCCTCTCTCGGGTGCTACTTTGATAATGATTAGGTCCCCACCTCTCAAGAACATTGCATCTGAACAGGCTGAGACAGAGCCAGTGTGAACACAGACCCCAAACCAGGGCTTTTGGAATAACAAGAACAGAAAAAAACAGCCTTTCTCTTCACTTACAAAGGGAGTCACTCAGAGGGTCCAAAGCCCTGTTTTCCAAATATAGAAAACCTGGAGCTCAATGCAAACTGGAAACCAAAATATATCAGAAATGAAGCATAGTGCTTCGTCAAATACTCAAGGGCTGATCATCCTGCCCCTTCTACAAGGAACGGCCCCACTCCAGCATTTTTAAAGGAAAGTGTTTTGTTTCTATTTCACTTTCCAACTGGGTGTAAAATCTACTAAAAGGGATACAAGGAATCAGAATAAATCAGCTCGCTCACAAGAGACACTCTCAGATAATGATTTTTGGTTGCTGAGATTATTCAGCACGTTATTTCAAAGTGGCAAAATTCAGGACAATCTGAGAAGAGAATTCAGAAGTGGCAGCTACATTCGCTGTTAGGTTCATGTGCGATACACATACATACAACCCATTTTTCAGTGTATATGTCAAGGGGCCAAGACCCCTGATCAGCACAATACATTATTTTGTACATTACATGCACAGAACAACAGAGGGAGAGACACTTTCTTGGAGAGGTTCATACGCTCTGAAGGAGGCTGGAGCCCAGCACCCCAGGCCTTCATTAGCTGGATCCCTCCTCTTCTTTGGTCGCGGTGACCTCAGAAGCAGCCGATTCCTCTAATCGATCTGCTGGCTTCTCCTCCTCCTCCTCCTCCTCCTCCTCCTCCTCCTCCTGGGGATAGAGGTACGGGTACTTCTGCATGCACTCCTGCATGGCCTGGAACTGGTCTACACAGTCCAACCCCTTGACATCATCTGTGCTGCAGTGGAAGCAGGAAAAGGCCGCCTTGAACTGTTCCCCACGCGGGCCGCTGGCCGTGCCCCCAAGGCACAGCCAGTTCCAGCTGATGTCTCCATTGGGCAGGATCCATCAGTGCTCCTCTTACGGACCATTGGGGTCGTTGGCCACCAGCTCCGCGTTGCTTGGAGTTTCATGGTCTTCTTTGGTCACAAATACGATTCGATCCTTCCCTTCCTGCCGGCAGTAGGCCACAGTGCAGCCCAGCACTCCGACCTCGCGGCAATTGTGGCGGTGGCCTCATGCCATGACCTCTCCGCTGCCAAGCAGGCGGCTTGAAGACCCACACGGACCCGCCTAGTGATTTATTTTGGATTCTGCATATGAAGCTGTGTAATTTTGATATGCTGGAGTCCATTGCTATGGGCATGATTGTGACCTGTAGCACATTTCCCCCCTCAGATTTCTGTATAGCCACTTGTTTTAACCTCATGAGCCCTGGGCTTTGAAAAGTCAGAAGATGCCATGTCTGGATTTTGTATAGGATCTTAAGACTTTTCAGCCACCCACCTTTTCCTTGAATGTGTCAAAAACACGTATGCAGGGGGGAAAAAAAAAAAAAAAAATATATATATATATATATATATATATATATATATATATATTTTTTTTTTTTTTTCCCCCCTAAGCAACTTCTCCAGCATGGTCTAATTGTTAACTGCTGTTTCTCTCCTACCCCTTAATCCTTGACTCCTTAGACTTTCTTCAGCTTAGTCGCCACATCTGAATTTCGAGAGTATATTATTTAGGCAGTCAGTCTTCCATAGCATTCCCCCTACAATACCACCTTTGTTTTAGAATAGAATGTTTACACTTCTGAAGCATTGCCTCCTGTAATTTGAGGAATCCCTAATGCTGATTTGGGAAATAGCTGAAAACCTGCCCAGGGCCCCGTGCTTCTGATCTCTGGTATGTAGTTCCTGCAATAGGTGTGTTTTCTGGGCTTGGCAGGGGCCGAGGCACAGAGTGGAAGGCTCAGGAAGGCGGGGATTTCCTGTTTACTGTGAACTGCACATGTGGACACAAACCATCAAGGTTTGGCTGTGACAACCATGTTCTTGTTCTTCACCCGTAGATAAACAAGTTGGAGAAAGCCGTAGCAGCAGCTCATACCTTCTTCGTGGGCAATCCTGAGCACATGGAGATGCGTCAGAACCTGGACTATTACCAAACCATGTCTGGGGTGAAGAAAGCCGACTTCAAGGATCTTGAGGCCAAACCCCATATGGTGAAAACAAAAAACAAACAAAAAACGCTATCCCTTTCTCTCGCTCTTTCTTTTTATTTTAGTGACGTTCACTAGGGTTGCTTTCTTTTTTTTTTTTTTTTTTTTTTTTTTAAATTTTTTTTTTTTTTTTAATTGTATAGCTACTTTATTTATTTATTTATTTATTTTTGGCTGTGTTGGGTCTTCGGTTTGTGCGAGGGCTTTCTCTAGTTGCGGCAAGTGGGGGCCACCCTTCATCGCGGTGCGGGGACCGCTCTTCATCGCGGTGCGCGGGCCTTTCACTATCGCGGCCCCTCCCGTTGCGGGGCACAGGCTCCAGACGCGCAGGCTCAGTAGTTGTGGCTCACGGGCCCAGCTGCTCCGTGGCATGTGGGATCTTCCCAGACCAGGGCTCGAACCCGTGTCCCCTGCATTAGCAGGCAGATTCTCAACCACTGCGCCACCAGGGAAGCCCCAGGGTTGCTTTCTGATTACAGAAGTAATGTATGTTCATTGTACAACATTAGAAAAATGCAAATACGTAAAAAACAGAAAGTAATCATCTATAATAGTGCCACCTTCAGAAAACCAGTAGTTGATATTTTGGCCTATTTTTTAAGTCTTGAGTATTTCTAATTTTTAAACCTAATTTGGCGTCATATTGTGTATGTATTTTTCATCATCTCTTTAGAACTAACATTATATGATGCGTCTTTTCTCATGTCTTCAAATTTTCTTTGAAAACACAGTTTTTAGTGGCTGCACGACAATCCGTCTTATGCACACATCGTATTCGTTTACTTGTCAAATTTTTTTGGTCATGTAGGTTTTTGCTTTTCACTACAGTGAGTGGTACAGTATTCCTCAATGTTCTTATTTATTTAGCAGGAAAAGTCTGTGTCCCATAGGAGGTATTGTCTATGATGACATAGCATTTAAAAAAAATATTTATTTATTTATTTGGCTGCGCCGGGTCTTAGTTGTGGCCTGTGGGGAATCTTCGTTGCAGCACACGGGATCTTTAGTTGCCACAGGTGGGATCTAGTTCCCTGACCAGGGATCGAACCTGGGCCCCCTGCATTGGGAGCACAGAGTCTTAGCCACTGGACCACCAGGGAAGTCCCGATATAGCATTTTCATAAAGGGCTTATGTTGTAGTTTAGAAATAGGCATATTAGAAACAACATCAAAATGACTTTTAGGGCTTCCCTGGTGGCGCAGTGGTTAAGAATCTGCCTGTCAATGCAGGGGACACGGGTTCGAGCCCTGGTCTGGGAAGATCCCACATGCCGCGGAGCAACTAAGCCCGTGAGCCACAACTACTGAGCCTGCGCGTCTGGAGCCTTGCTCCACAACAAGAGAGGCCACGATAGTGAGAGGCCTGCGCACCGCAATGAAGAGTGGCCCCCACTTGCCTCAACTAGAGAAAGCCCTCGCACAGAAACGAAGACCCAACACAGCCAAAAATAAATAAATAAATTAATTAATTTAAAAAAAAAAATGACTTTTAAAAGTAAACTGTGTACATCTAGTACATTATACAACTCTACACAGTTTGGGTTTTTTTCTTTTTTTTTCTTTTTTAGTGATTCTGTGACAAATGAAAATGGTTATTGTCCGCAAGAAGGGAGCCGTGTCCCACAGAGAGCAGAAGCAAAGTCCATAATCAGCTGCAGCAGCCCAAATCACTCCTTACTGCTAGAAAGATTGCTTTCATCACCTCAAACCACATTCTGATAGCTAAGAGTTAAATGTTTTTTTATTAAATTTTTATTTTGAAAACTTTCAGCCCTAAAAAAAAAGTGCAAGAAAATGACAGTGAATTCCCATATATCTTCCAAGTAGATTGAGTTAAATGTTTTCAAATTTCAAAAGAAAGTCAGATGTAAAGACTGACCAAGTAAAGACCGTTTCCAGCAGGCTTTCTTTGTGTAGCAGGCACCCTTTGCATCCGTAACCTGAGAGGGCCACGGGGATGCCCGTGGAGGTGGCCGTGGGCAAGGAGGGAGGGCTGTCCGCAGCCTGCCCTGCATCTGAGTACCCCTTCCTCCCAGTAGCACGAGTTTCGGCTGGGAGTGCACCTCTACTCCGAGGAGCAGCTGCAGGAAGCCGCGCCCCACCTGGAGACGGCGCTGCGGGAGTACTTCGTGGCCGACGAGGAGTGCCGTGCCCTCTGTGAAGGGCCCTATGACTACGATGGCTACAACTACCTGGAGTACAACGCTGACCTCCTCCAGGCCATCACAGGTGCGGGGCCCAAACCCAGCCCTCGGCCAGGCCTCTGGGTTCTGAGGGCGACAGTGTGATTTCTGCAGACACAGCATCTTCAGCCTCATTCCTGAATCTCTTAAATCTGGGAATCTGACTGAAAATTGCTTCCACTTGAATTTGTTCATCTTAAGCAGCATTTGAATCCTGGAAATTGACCTTATGGTTCTTCCCCCTCCTCGATTCCTTTCAGACCATTACATCCAGGTCCTCAGCTGTAAGCAGAACTGTGTCACGGAGCTTGCTTCCCACCCAAGTCGAGAGAAGCCCTTTGAAGACTTCCTCCCATCGCATTATAATTATCTGCAGTTTGCCTACTATAACAGTAAGGCCTCCTTTCTCTTTCTCAGCTGCTTTGCGCTAAGCCAAAAGCAAGGAAGGCAGGGATGATGGCCACTGTGCTTCTTCAGGCTGTTTGGTTTCTCTCTGCGGCTCTGGCAGGCACCATGCCAGGTGATCCCTGAATACCTTGTTACAAGCCACCTCCCAAGAAGCAGTACCAGCAGCCTGAAAAGCTGGGGGAGGGAGACTCTAGGACCTCACCCTCTGGTCCCCTCTGTAACATTTATAATCTCATTTTGCACCTGAGTTAAGTTATAGTAAAGGCAAGGGTGTGCTTCCATTTAAACCAGCTCACAGGGCATTTCCCCCCCCCTTCTCCCTCATGTAGCACTGATGCTCTGGGGTGAGGTGAGGGGGCTGTCAGTATCCAGAAAAGCAACAAGTCAGCGGGTCTTTACTGAGTCCCCACTGTGTGCTAAGCATTACAGCATATTCAAGAATATACACTTTTATGGTTGAGGAGACCAACACATATCAACAAGAACTCTGCCAAAGAGACAATCTGCTACTGTAATCTTCCCTTCTCTTCTGAAAATCCATAGGGAAAAAAAAGTAGGAAGACAGGGGAATATTCCTGAAATTGGTCTAATGATTGGGAGTATTAGGGCCAATGTTTGAATTACTTGCAGGCACTGAGCACCTTAAAAATCAATCGTATATTCTGTAATTTATTCTGTAATTTCTCCCGCCAAATCAGGCAGTCGTGTTATGTAGCTGGTGCCACCTTGCCACGTCATCATCGCCTCGAGCTGTGCTGAGACTGAACACGAGGCGGTTCACGGTACCCAGGATTCGACGCTTTCTTCTCAGCCATTTTTTCCCCTTTGCAGTTGGGAATTACACCCAGGCCATTGAATGTGCCAAGACCTATCTCCTCTTCTTCCCCAATGATGAGGTGATGAGCCAGAATCTGGCCTACTATACAGCCATGCTTGGAGAAGAACAAGCCAGATCCATCGGCCCCCGTGAGGTGAGAGACTTGCATTACTTTGGGTGGCTGCCAGCTGAACCCAGACCAGAAAGCAGAGAGTGGGGTAGAGGAGGAGCCGGGGCTGCTCGGGCAGGGTGGGGGCAGGTTGCCTGGGTGGGTGTGAGTGCACAGAAAGGGGGGAATAAGCCAGAACCTTAATTAGCACGATCTGGGCCCAGAAGTCTGTTCTCCGAGTCGGCAAGGAAAAGCAGAACTGCAAAGCAGCCATGTTCTTTCCCTTTTTCAGCACCTCCACTTTGAGACTTGATTTGGCCAAGATTTATCGTTTTCTACTTCATGCTAAAATTTTTTTTCACTCACCTCTTTTCTGCCTCCATTTTCTTCCCCGCCCCCGCTTCTTTCTGCCATTGTTCGATCTCTCCCTATTTCAGCATTATGCCCATCTCACTCCAAAACAAGGAAAAAAATCTATGTAATAGAAAGACTAAAACGAAATGCACTGAAGTGAAAGCAGGCCCACGCCTGCACTGCCGGGGGGACTGCACTTTGTGCTGTTCATTTAACAATGGCTATTTCTGGAATTACGGGTGATTTTTGTGTTTTGCTCCTTTATATTTTCTAAATTCCCTGCGGTGAACGGGTATCATCTTTGTATTAAAAACATGAAAAGTTCTCTGTTTTTAACTTAGTGAAGTTCAATACTGTGAACCTCGATATTTGTACATATGCCTCGCACAGGCCCTAGATCCTCTCCTTCTTGAGCCCAGAACAATGAGGTGGATTTGAAGTCACTAATCTGGACTCAAGTCCTGGCTCCTCCACTTACTAACCATGTGATTTTTGACACATCATGTGGAATCTTAGGCATGCTGCACTGCCCTTCTGAGTCTCATTTTCTCCTTCTGTAAAATAGGATTATGGTTCTTGCTCTGTCTTCAACACAGGACGAGTGTGAGGGTCAAATGAGATAGTGAGCCGACAGGTGGTGTACAAAGTGTTGTGTGGACAGGTGGCATCACAGAGGTCTTGCTGACGGTACCCAAGTAGCAGGCGGCGGGTTTTCTTACCTCCAACTTCAGCCACCTCCTGAGATGGGGTGGCTTGTCACTGTGACCCTCAATCACTTGTGTCCTGCTGGCCTCTCCAAAACCCAATCTTACAGTCTGTAAAAATAGCTGTAACTTTGGATCAGTTTTTCCTTTTGTCAAAGAAAAAAAAAAAGATACATAGCTACAGTTACTCTAGAGGCCCCTCAGTTGTGTGTGCAACAAGTCTGTTGGACACATGTAGGGGAGCAGGCACACCCCTGGGCTGTTGGTAGGGCTGCAAACTGTACTGTTCATTCACCCAGCGATCTGACTGCCGGGGATTCACCCTTGGCTGTACTACACAAGCGTGCAAAGGTAAATGTGCACAGGTGTGCATCGGAAGTCCGCCGCTAAAAGCAAAAAACTGGAAACAAGCTCAATGCTATCAATTTGGGGAACTGGTTAAATAAAATACGGCACGTTCATTCAATGATGTACAAGATAACCATTATGTTGCTTGAGTAGATTCCTACGCACCAATATGAAATTGCCTCCATGATGTAATTTTAGGTAAAGAGAAAGAAGACATAGAACTGTAGTGGTATTCTATTTACTTTTTTTGGTAATGCATATATATTTTTAAGTTTTTTAACTTTCTGCACAGATTGGTAAGAAACTGTTCATCAGGATTAACCCCCACACCCCTAGGCATGGGCCTGTGGGTCAGGGGCTGGGCGGGGGAGAACTGAACATTTCTATTTATGTCTGTCGATACTCGGGGGGTTTCTTTTAGCTACATTTGTACTACTTTCATGTCTTTTTGAATGCCATCTAAAACCGCCTTGGAAAGGTGTACAATCCAAGATTTGTAAAATGCTGCGGTGAATATCATAGTAGAGGGGTCAGCGAGCTAGAGTGGGAGCACGGAGGAAAAGTAAGCAACTGGCGGGTCCGGGAAGGCTTCACAAGAGGCAGTGGTGTTGACAATTGGTTTTAAAAGCCTTCAGTAGGTGAACGAGTCAGAGAAGGGCCTTTTAGATGGAGAACAGCATATGCAAACTACCTGGACAACAGTCCCATGTGAAGGGAAGATGGCGCTGGGGAGTTGCAGGCAATGAGGCCCGGGAGGGTCAGATTTTTGAGGGGTCTTGAGCGCCTCTCCAGGACCTTGGAGCCTACTGTGTGCAGCAGGCAGTGGTGAGCCCTCAAAGGGTTTGAAGCAGCCTGACGAGATGTGATGGGGCAGGGCTCAGAATGGGAGGTGCCGGAGGCCGTCACGGTGCAGAGAGAGCTGCTGAGGCCTGAGTGAGGCGGGGGGCTGGAGGAGGGGAGCTGACCAGGTGGAGGGGAGAGGTGGAACTGGCGGTGGGGCAGGGGGTTCGTGCCTCCCTCCTCTCCATGTCTAATTAGGCACCCCATTCCCAGCCTGGGAGACACGTGCACGGCGCTGGCCCCGGGGCACACGGGTGGCAGGATACCGCCCTCACGGCCTCCTGCCCTGCCCGCACTCCAGCCCAGGGTGGCTCATTTTTCCTCTGTTCACTGGGAGAAGCAGGTGGATGATGCGGCAGTAACAGACCTCCCATTCTGGTTGTTGTGGCGCTTCCTGTGGAAAATAAGCACCCTTCAAATGTGTGTGGCATTTTATAGTTTACAAAAATTTTTCATAGCTTTTCTTTCATTTGATTCTCATAACAACCCAGTGAGGTGGGGTCACCAACCTACCCTGAAGTTAAAAACCAAGGTTCTTCCTTCTTGGATCTGCAATCCTGAGAGTCTCTAATAGAAATAACGCTCCTCTTGCCACCCCCTCCCATATGGAGACTGGTGACCTTGTCGGTGTCCTCTTTGGCCGCTAGATGGTGGCCGTCTGGATTTGAGATGGCGCCTCTCCTAGTCTCTTTGCTTGGTTAAGACCCCTCCCCCTGACCCTTTATGGTCATATTAGTGAGTCTGGGGCAGAAAGGGAAAATAAGTGGTCAGTCTACCATTTCTAACTAGAACTGCCCTTCTGGACAGAAGGTAACTAACATCTGTTGAGCCCTGTCCCAGGCCAAGCACTGAGCTAGGTGGTTTCTACCCATCATCACATTTAATCATCACAGGCACCCTGTGAGGTGGGCGCTATTCTTGCCATTTTCGAGATGAGGACATTTAGGCTCCAGGAAGTGAGTTAACTTGCACAGCAGCCTATGGCTGCCCACGGTGGCCGGAATCTCTGTTCCCCTGCTTTATCCCAGTGCCGGCACAGTTCTGACACATAGCTGATACTCAGTAAATCAGTGTTGAATGAGTAACTGGTAGAAGTGGGACTTGCTTCCCGGCAGGCTCATAGAGCAGTTGGAGAGGGTTAAAGGAGATAACACATACCTAGCTTGGTGTCCAGCACTAGGTGAGGGAGGCCAGTTATTTAAACTCCTTAGGAGAAAATTTCCATCTTCTTCTTGGGTAAATATAATAGGTGATATAGGCCTCATTGACACCTTTAAAGTTTTCCTTATTGCCCTCATCTTTTATTTCAACTGATGATGTCTTCTTTTTCTTTTCCTTCCTTCTTCTGCTGCTGGGAGACTAGCAGGGCACCTAGGGAAAGATGTGACCCCAGAAGGTACTTAGTTTCCCTGCCCTGGGTGAGCCCTACCACTGAGCACATGTGGGAATGGCCGGATGCTGGACCCAGCTGCTCCTGCACTGGCCCAACTCCCGGGAGGGATACTGTCCACTCCAAGTCTGAGGGGAGGCAGATGGCATAGGAAAAAGCACGTGGGCTTTAGGATTGGAGAGACCCAGGCTTGGATGTAGGTCCCTGCTCTACCATCTCCTATAGTGTCACCTCAAACAAGTTGCATATCCCCTCTGTACCTCGGTGTCTTCGTCTGTAAAATGAGGATAATCTTATCAACCTCAAAAATGGCTGTAAAGATTAAATGAATAACGCAGGAGTCACCTAACGCCTAGGTTTTTCTTCCCCTGCGTGTTGAACTCCTGCAGAAGTCAAGAAGGAATTTTTCTTTCTTAAAGAGTATTTCCTGAGAATCCTCAGGTTTTCTGTCTCAGAGATTAACGGCAGGGAAAGGAAGGGGGGCTGCTTTCCCTATAAGGGAAGGCTGGCTGTGCCACCCTCAGAGGGGCTGCTTGTGTCAGGCAAGAGGAACCCTTGAGCACAGACGTGAGACTTGTCCCAAACGGGGGGACACTAGTGATAGTGGGAGAGGAAGCCTTGGGTCGCACTGGGGGCAACAGTATGGAACACAGGGGCGGGGGGTGCGGGCTAGAGCCAGCGTCAGGGCTGAGTACCAGGGCGTCCCTCCCACTGCGTTTCCTCAGAGTGCCCAGGAGTACCACCAGCGAAGCCTGCTGGAGAAAGAACTGCTGTTCTTCGCTTATGATGTTTTCGGAATTCCCTTTGTTGACCCGGTGAGCCAGGGTGCAGGGAGCCGGAGTGGGGAGTGGGGCGGGGATGCAAGGGATGGGCTGAGCTGTACACCGTGTGCCTCTGGGGAGAGGGCCGTTCGGGGGTTGAGCCAAACAGGAGATCTGCGTGGACGAGAGACGGGAGATTCTGGGCAGCCAAGTACAGGTGACTCAGTTCCAGAGACCTCTCACTTTATCTCCTGAAAGGAGGCCGGTGAGAAGGTGGATTCCCTGTAGGCCCTAGTATGTGCATCGAGACCTGGAAGATTCAGCAGGTCACCCGACACTGTTCATTTTTTCCTGCTCTGCTTTTAGGATTCATGGACTCCAGAAGAGGTGATTCCCAAGAGACTGCAAGAGAAACAGAAGTGAGGGCCTTGAAGAGACTGCATGATTGGATCGGTGTGATGAAGCACTTGAGGCTTCCTGAGCCCAGGCAGAGGCAGATGTGAACTCCTGGCAAGGGGTGGGCAGGTCCAGTCTGGGAAGCTGGGGTGGGAGCCTGGGCTGGCCCTGGAATATAGCCCTCAGACTGGCTGTGCTCACAGGTCAGAACGGGAAACAGCCGCCCGCATCTCCCAGGAGATCGGAAACCTGATGAAGGAGATTGAGACCCTCGTGGAAGAGAAGACCAAGGAGTCAATGGACGTGAGCAGGCTGACCCGGGAAGGTGAGAGGACGAGCGTGGGGCCACCTCGGCTGTCATGGGGGCAGCAAGGCTGGTGGTCCCCATGTCAGCTGGGCAGCTCCCCTTAGAGAGCAGCCTCAGGATCCGAGCTGGCACGGGTCAGGGCTCACCCCCGCCGTGGCCCTTCTTCACTCACCCACGGGACTTCCACCTGCAAAGAGCACTGAGAATTGGCCTTTGTTTAAGAAGTAAGGCTCCTGAGTCACAGTGACGCTAGTTTAGTTTGCTTCAGTAAGTATTTGTAGGAGAAAACTTGTCCTCTCTCCTTACCCCCAAACTGTTTTCTCCCAGCTGCCATCATTTGTCCTGTTACCAAGCCTCAAAATCTTCAGGTCTCCTTTGGTCCCCCCTTGCCCATCCCCTCCAGTCCTCCGGGGGGGCCTGCCAATTAGGACTCTGCTCTCTTTCTCTCTCCCCAACCCTTTTCTTGTCCCATGGCCTCAGGCGTGCATCAGGCCCCCAGCCCCTCCTCTCTGCACTCATCTTTTCTCCTCCAATCTGTCCTTGCCCCTTCCCACCTGGGGGCTAGACCAGTCTTCCAAACACAGGGACTCTGATGCCGTCCTCCCTGCCTGCCCCTTTAACCGTATGTTCTACCATTCCCCATTTATACCTTCTCTTCGTCCTTGAGCCTCTCTCTGCTCACAAGTCTTTGTTCAGGCCTATGCCTCCACCTATACACTTCCCATCATCTCTCCCCGTGAGGCGTCTCAGATCCACCCTACAGAGCCTTTCTTAAACTCCAGGCCGGTTGGGATCCCCACCCCCATGTCTGTTGAACTTCCAAGGCACTTTGTACTTTCACAAGGTCTGCCTTGTGTTGGTCATTTGTGTAATTGTTGGAACAGGTGCTGTCTTCAGGTGTTAATCCCTTGCCTTTTCTAGCACAGTGCTTGGCACACGCTGAGGCCTCAGTAAATAATAGATGGAGTCGAATTGGGTCTCTGGTATGTCCCCATCACAGAGAGACACCAGGAGAAATAGAAGAGAGAAAGGCTGGCCTTTACTCTACAGTTGCTTCAATTAACAAGTGCTTAATTTAATGAGATTAGCATGTTAAAGAATTTGTCCAGCATTCCTTTGTTTTCAGAGAGCTTTCACCCTGTTATTTCTCTTGATTCTCATAATTGCCTGGGAAGTGGGTTGGGCAGATTGTAAGATCCTCATTTTAAATAGATGATGATATGATGGTAGCTAAACTTTTAAGCATTTACTAGGTGCCAAGTATCGTGCTAAACTTTTAAGTTGTCATATTGTTCTTTACATCAAACTTACGAGGTAGATGCTGTTTTACAGATGAGATAAGGCTCAGGGAGGTTAAGTAACTTGCCAAGGTCACACAGCTAGTAAGTGGAGGATCCAGGAGTCAAACCCAGTTCTTTCTGGTCCTGAACTCATGTTTTAGGAATGTCTTTATGATGTTTCCTCAACAATGCGTGAAAGCCCAGGAGCCAACAGCTGTGGACCAGGACTTGGATCTCCTGCCCTTCAGCTCTAAGTTTCATCCTCTGGACCACCCTACCTTTGGAAGCGACCAAACGGGAGGTTTCTCTGGTGAACAGGAAACAACTGGAATTTCTCTTCCTTTCAGCAAGGCAATATCTGATGGAGAGTGTCTGGACAGAACTACTGCTGGATTTAGCCGGTGTTATTGCTTTGCAGGTGGCCCCCTGCTTTATGACGGTATCAGACTCACCATGACCTCCAAAGTCTTGAACGGTTCCCAGCGGGTGGTGATGGATGGTGTCATCTCTGACGATGAGTGCCGGGAGCTGCAGAGACTGACCAATGTGAGGGAACCCGG